>NC_136909.1:61238516-61585019 GCF_949606895.1 Notothenia rossii | reverse complement strand
CTGGGGGGGAAGGAGTCGGAGCTTGTGCGGGAGGTGGAGCGTTACCAGTTGGATCTGGTTGGGCTCACCTCTACGCACAGCGTCGGCTCTGGAACCTTACTTCTGGATAGGGGTTGGACTCTATTCTTCTCCGGAGTTGCTCAAGGTGTGAGGCGCCGGGCGGGTGTGGGGATACTCACAAGTCCCCGGTTGGGTGCTTCGTTGTTGGAGTCTACCCCAGTGGACGAGAGGGTTGCCTCCCTACGCCTGCGGGTTATGGGGGGGAAAACTCTGACTGTTGTGTGTGCTTATGCACCCAACAGCAGTTCAGAGTATACGGCCTTCTTGGAGACCCTGGAAAGAGTCCTGTATGGGGCTCCTGAAGGGGACTCTTTAATCTTGCTGGGAGACTTCAACGCACATGTGGGCAATGATGGAGACACTTGGAGGGGAGTGATTGGGAGGAACGGCCCCCCTGATCTGAACCGGAGTGGTGGTTTGTTGCTGGACTTCTGTGCTAGTCATGGATTGGCCATAACAAACACCATGTTCGAACATAAGGATGCTCATAAGTGTACGTGGTACCAGAGCACCCTAGGCAGAAGGTCCATGATCGATTTGGTTATCGTATCATCGGACCTGAGGCCGTATGTTTTGGACACTCGGGTAAAGAGAGGGGCGGAGTTGTCAACTGATCACCATCTGGTGGTGAGTTGGGTCGAGTGGCGGGGGAAGCCTTTGGATAGACCTGGTAAGCCCAAACGTGTAGTTCGGGTGAACTGGGAACGTCTGGAGGAGGCCCAAGTTCAGGAGGCCTTCAACTCACACCTCCGGCGGAGCTTTTCGGGCATTCCTGTGGAGGTTGGGGACATTGAACCAGAGTGGTCGGTGTTCAAAGCCTCTATTGCCGAAGCCGCGGCGGGGAGCTGTGGTCTCAAGGTCCTAGGTGCCTCAAGGGGCGGTAACCCTCGAACCTCCTGGTGGACACCGGTGGTCAGGGAAGCCGTCCGACTGAAGAAGGAGGCCTTCAGGGATTTGTTATCCCGGGGGACTCCCGAGGCAGTTGCAAGGTACCGACAGGCCCGAAGGGCAGCAGCCTCAGCCGTGGCCGAGGCAAAGCAGCGGGTGTGGGAGAAGTTCGGAGAAGACATGGAAAAAGACTTTCGGGCGGCACCAAAGTTGTTCTGGAAAACTGTCCGACACCTCAGGAGGGGGAAGCAGGGAACCATCCAAGCTGTGTACAGTAAGGATGGGACGTTGTTGACCTCAACTGATGGAGTGTTAGGGCGTTGGAAGGAGCACTTTGAGGAACTCCTGAACCCGACAACTCCGCCCTCTATGTTAGAGGCAGAGCTGGAGTATGAAGGGGGATCGACACCAATCTCCCGGGGGGAGGTCACTGAGGTCGTCAAACAACTTCACAGTGGCAAAGCCCCGGGGGTGGATGAGATCCGCCCAGAAATGCTGAAGGCTCTGGGTGTTGAGGGACTGTCATGGTTGACACGTCTCATCAACGTTCCGTGGAAGTCGGAAACAGTACCGAAGGAGTGGCAGACCGGAGTGGTGGTTCCCCTTTTCAAAAAGGGGGATCAGAGGGTGTGTGCCAATTACCGAGGCATCACACTACTCAGCCTCCCCGGGAAAGTTTACTCTAAGGTACTCGAAAGGAGGGTCAGGCCGATTGTCGAACCTCAGATTGAGGAGGAACAATGCGGATTCCGTCCTGGTCGTGGAACGACGGATCAGCTTTTTACTCTCGCAAGGATCCTGGAGGGTGCCTGGGAGTATGCTTATCCAGTCTACATGTGTTTTGTAGACTTGGAGAAGGCATATGACCGGGTTCCAAGGGAGTCACTGTGGGAGGTGCTGCGGGAGTATGGGGTGAGGGGGTCTCTACTCAGGGCCATCCAATCTCTGTACTCCCAAAGCGAGAGCTGTGTCCGGGTCCTCGGCAGTAAGTCGGACCCATTTCAGGTGAGGGTTGGCCTCCGCCAGGGCTGCGCTTTGTCACCAATCCTGTTTGTAATATACATGGATCGGATTTCGAGGCGTAGTCGTGGGGGAGGGGGTCTGCAGTTCGGTGGACTAAGGATTGCACCACTGCTTTTTGCAGATGATGTGGTTCTGATGGCTTCATCGGTCTGCGACCTTCAGCACTCACTGGATCGGTTCGCAACCGAGTGTGAAGCGGCTGGGATGAGGATCAGCACCTCCAAATCTGAGGCCATGGTTCTCAGCAGGAAACCGATGGACTGTCCACTCCAAGTAGGGAATGAGTCCTTACCCCAAGTGAAGGAGTTCAAGTATCTCGGGGTCTTGTTCTCGAGTGAGGGAACAATGGAGCGTGAGATGGGTCGGAGAATCGGAGCAGCGGGAGCGGTACTGCAGTCTCTTTACCGCACCGTTGTGACGAAAAGGGAGCTGAGCCAAAAGGCAAAGCTCTCTGTCTACCGGGCCATTTTCGTTCCTACCCTCACCTATGGTCATGAAGGATGGGTCATGACCGAAAGAACGAGATCGCGGGTACAAGCGGCCGAGATGGGTTTTCTCCGCAGGGTGGCTGGTGTCTCCCTTAGGGATAAGGTGAGAAGTTCGGTCATCCGGGAGGGACTCGGAGTTGAACCGCTCCTCCTTCGCGTCGAAAGGAGCCAGTTGAGGTGGTTCGGGCACCTAGTTAGGATGCCACCTGGGCGCCTCCCTAGGGAGGTGTTCCAGGCACGTCCAGCTGGGAAGAGACCAAGGGGTAGACCTAGAACCAGATGGAGGGATTATATCTCTTCTCTGGCCTGGGAGCGCCTTGGGATCCCCCAGTCAGAGCTGGTTGATGTGGCCAGGGAAAAGAAAGTTTGGGGCTCTCTGCTGGAACTGCTACCTCCGCGACCCGACCACGGATAAGCGGGAGAAGATGGATGGATGGATGGATTTTGTAATCATGTCTATAATTTTGAGCACCAAATTATTGAAAAATACCGGTATCGATAAGCAGTATCGGTATCGATAAAGTCCGAACGATACCCATCCCTACCGGGGACACATATTTTTTCAACATACTATATCTTTTTTTCCCAATTTGTTTTAACCTACTTAACAATGCATTTTTACTGGATATTTTTGCAATACTAGGCTATGATATTTTTCATTACATTACATGTTTGACGCTTTTATCCAAAGCGACTTACATACTCAATACTGTGGACAGTCCCCACAGGATCAATATGGGTTGAAGTGTCTTGCCCAGGGACACAACAACATGCTGACTGCAGTGGGGTTTGAACCTGTGCTCCCCTGATCCGAACACCAACACACTAGTCCACTGTGCCACACACCTTTCATGTTTTCCGACATACAATATAATGTAGTATCCAACATACTATACGATGATTTTACATTATACTTTCATTACATGTAATTTTGGACACACAACACTATACATTTTTTCATTATATTTTAACCTAGTATATTATGACTTTGTCATATATTTCATTATACTATACAGCACGTTTTTTCATGATATTTTCAAAATGATATACTATAGACTTTTTTCATATTTTCAGAATACCATACTATGTTTGCTTCCTTATTTTCAACATACAACATATTACGTACCAAGACTTTTTTCATATTTTCCGACATACAATACTATGAGTTTTTTCCTGATATTTTCCACATGATATACTATAGACTTCTTTGATATTGTATACTATGACCTATTTTGACAAACTACACCTTAACTTTTTTTTTTTTTCGAACCAAATGCTGAAACTTCCATTGCATTTATGTTAAAATTTATCTTTTTTATGACCTTTTATGTAAACGTTTTGCCATATAAAATACTATGACTTTTTCATATTTTTCAATGAACCATTCACTGACTTTTTTCATTATAATTTGAACCTACTGTACTGAGAATTATTTTATAATATATGCCATACTGTATTATGATTATTTTTCTTTTATCTCTACTTTGCCTATTTTGTACTTTGCACATTTTATCTAAAACTATTCTGTGAAATGTTTGCAAATGTTCCCAAATACTAGACAATCCCTCAATTTGTACCTAATATTCCTAACAAATTATTGTTTATAATTTATTGTATATTGTCATACTATCCTATGGCTTTTAAAATGATATTTTCAACATACTATGATATCTTTTTTAAATACAATATTTAGACATTTATTTTTCACATATTTTTGAAATAATATACTATGTCCTTTTTTCTGAAAATGTCGACATTAACTTTTTTATTCATACTAGTATTTAATTTGAAAGGATATTTGACAAAATACTATACAATGTTTTTGTTTTTTTGTTCTTAGACTTTAAAAAAAATATTTTTGCCATACGATACTGTGAAATTTGAAGGTTTTTCGCTGCCGACTTCTCACATTTAAGACCACCTGCTCAGGTAAGTGGGAGGCAGAAGATTGCCATCTTCACCAACCACATACTGTAGCGGATTGCAAAATTGGGATGATGGCTCACCAACAACAGTAAGTTAAACATCTCTGACACTGGCTGGTGTCGGGCTGTTAGTCCAGGACGCACCTGATTTGATAAGCACCGGCAAATGGATGTAGCACACAAATTACATATTTTTTTGTAAACATACCTTATGTTAAAGTGTGGGGGCTTGATGACATGAAAGTGTTTTAAGAATTACTGACTGATAACCTGGGTGTTGTTCACCCATAAATATCTGTAAAATCACAAATTGCAGCCCTACAACGTGTTTCCATTTAAACAAACTAGATTAAATTAGTTAATAAGGGCGGATAGCCTTTTTGGAACTACAGAAAAAGCCATTTAGCAGTTTTTTCCTTGACTCGTGTTTATGTTTATGCTAAGCTAGGCTAACCACAACCCAGCTCTGTAGGCTAATGAGCTAATTCAAATGTTGGAATGGATTTATTTCTGCATCAGAACCATTTAAATACATGCCAAAAGGTCTGTTTATTCTGAAACAATCTTTGTTTAAATGTATACCTTTAGTGTCTCAAATGGTAGGATGATTAGCTTCATAAATGCTATCTCATTCTCCTTATCATCACCCTGAGACATGGGCGCGGGAAGGGGGGTGCTGAGGGCGCTGCAGCACCCCCTAGCGGCAGGCAGGGGGTGCGGAGCTCCCCTGTCTGAATTATTATTTGACGGTTATTGCTGCTCCCGCTGTGCATAATCTGTGTAATATGTAGCCAATAAATTCCACATTGTTGGTAAAATAATATTTTGGCCTGCCCCGAATGTTTTTTCTGTAGCCCCGGACAATTCTACCTCAATAATATAATACATTAACCTTGCTTTACGTGAACCTCATCAAGACACTAGAAAGGACGGCAGGACTGTAATTTCCCGTGTTCAGTGAATGCAACAGAGGCAAGACACCACACCAATCAGAGAGTTGCGTGGAAATAAAAGTGTGCTTGTGTCATTCAAGCTCGCGGCTCTGTGTGTGTGCGGAAATAGCGCATTTAGTGTGTGTGAGAGAGGGGGAGAGAGAGAGGGACCGGTGCCAGCAGCAGGGACCGTGTTGTTAGCATCTGGTTAGCTAGCTGCACTAACGGACATACGGAGCTGTTTGTTCCACAACAAGCTGGAGGAGAGCTCTCCTCTCAGACTGAGAGGCTCAGGTGAGCTAAAGGACTCTCTGAGTGTTTAAATAGTTAACTTTAGTCTAAGTTATCTCAGTGGGTCTCAAACGGTTTGGTCAAAAATTATTCAAAAGATTATTTCCGCGGCACACCTTAATATGATCATTATAGTTATAAAAAACATAAGAGAATAAAGGAAAAACAGTTATGAAATACTATATGGAAGTAAAACAAGAATACAGTTTGAAAGGGGAGTGATTTGTAAAATATCCATAAAGAAAAAGAACATCTGCTTATAGTTGTGTTTCATCTGGGTGTTGAGAGATGTATCCATAGATCTCTTAATGTTGCTCTCAAAGTGCACCAGATTGATGCTTTTAACTTCAATATTTAAAAAAAATCTTCCCGGGGGAGCATCCCCCCGGACCCCCCTAGAGGAGGTGAGGTCCGCTCCCCACTCGTAAAAAATAGCACTTTACCCCTGCCTATATGCCGTGAGCTGATTATCGAGCTTTCATTGTAACAGTCGCGGGTTTACTGTGTGTTTGCGTGTGGGGAGTTTTTTTGTGCGTGCTCTATAGTGCCCGTAATAGTGTCCAGCACCTCAGCACCCCCACTCAAAATACCTTCCCGCGCCTCTGCCCTGAGATGACTACATATAATGAAATGAAAGCACCTTTGCTGTCCTCTCAATCTGTATCTCTGTGATCAGGTTTGGACGCGGCTGACGTGAAGTAACAAAAAGAGATGACTCTCCTGACAAGCTGCCATCAATAATGTAGAGTTTGTGAAGCGGCAACAAATAAATCTTGTCTCACAATACGACGCACTTGCCAGTGGAGGAATAAAAGGGGATTAACTGAATAGACAGCAAATAAAAGCACAATGGAGACAGGCTGCTAGTTCTATAGACCTTCAGTGTGTTTTGAGGAAAGCATTAAATCAAGTTTAGAGGGCAACATGTGGGTGGATGATAAAAACACGAGACAGAATTAAATCCAGGATTCAACAGCATTTATTTCAAAGATACTCTGTTGTTAATCTTGAAACAGAAAAGAAGGAGCAAACAAAACATCTCCATGAAGATAAAACTTTTACAATTGAAAGAGTCACAAAGTTCACAAAGTGAACAATAATTCCTGGATTTTTTTTGTTTTAAACACATTGGAAATAATACCCGGAGGACAATAACTAATATATTTATCACCAAATAAACAAGGACTGGACAGTGATGCGACCCATCCAGAGTTTTCATACAGGTCCCCTTCTGCAAGGACCGTCCAATCCTGTTCCTCCTCACCACGATGACGGGCTGATCTGATTGGTCTTCCAGGTTTATTTTCTTATCAGACTAAACTTTGCTTCTCTTGTACTGCACACAACAAAACACCACAGTAAAGATGGCTGAACATACAGTAATAGTGTCAGACATGAAGGGAGTTCCATACGTCCTGTATTTATTTGACCCGTCCCAAAAAATTCCCCCATTTTATAAACGTCGAAAAACAAAACATAACCCAGGAGAAAATGTGTTTCCTTTAATCAATTAACCATGAAAATGCTTTTTTGTTGTATGGGAATGTCCTTATGATGGACACAAGTTGGTTAGACAGATATGAGATCAGTTTAAATCTTCTAATCAAACTGTCAGCAAAAAGGAAAATCCCCAAATATGGAATCATTTATTTGTATTGGAATATCTGGAATGGTGGTCTTGTCTGAATGGGATAATCCATATTGTTAATAAAATGATAGCCAGTTTGTGTTCACTTTCTCAAATCAGTTACAGTTAGCAGGGTGGAAGATTTTTTTTTCTTTTGGCTGTATCACCTACTTGTATCACAGTTTGCATATGCTTATGAGTTGGGAGGAGTTCAATAAGTCCCAATAGGTAGGACTCCAACAAGATATACATTTATTTTTTCCTATTCTATCTTGCAACCCTTCTGTTGTGTAGCTTCAGACCTCTCAAAGTTAAGAACCACTGCTCTAACTCCCTAGAAGTCATGACAGTGAAAACAGTTTTGAGTGCCCAATGCAACCACACACACACACACACACACACACACACACACACACACACACACACACACACACACACACACACACACACACACACACACACACACACACACACACACACACACACACACACACACACACACACACACACACACACACACACACACACACACACACACACACACACACACACACACACACACACACACACACACACACACACACACAGTATGATAAGGACTTGTTTATGCAGTGTGTGAGCAGCTGGTAACAGACTCTTTACTGTAGAGCCGATCAGTAGATGTAATGAGACTTCATTTTTGACTGTTAAATGTTTTAACATTTATGATCATTCATTTATGCAAATCACATCTGATGTATAAGCAACTTTAGACCAGTCAAATCCCATTTAGCAACTCCACAGGATGCTCTAAGTAAACTGGAGAAACTCCTCCCCAGATCTTATGGAGAGAAGTCATTGAGAAGGCATTGAGAGTGGGAGCATCGACCCCTCACCTATGGCTCTGAAATAGTGGGAGGTTCACATCATAATCACATAAATACAGTACTGTTCAGACAACTATCTGCTACAACACTCGCCCTACAGAGATGGGAGGGGGAGGGTTACAATATATAACGCAGAGAGAAGGGCGAGGACATGATGGCTTAGACCAACCACAAGATAGCCATATCTACTGTAGGTATTAACAGACTATTCACTAACTAACAATTTTGGTAATGATATAATATTACTATAATAGACACATATTGATCCAGTAGCTTTCTTTTTAATTCTGCTGTATTTGTCTCTTTCCTCAGACAACAACAACAAAGGAAATTCAAAACGCTTAAACTGTAGGTGCGCCACGTTTGGGGATGTGGGTGCTAGAGGACAGAGAGTGAATACACATACTTTACAGAGACGCTTTATGAGAAACCAATGTGAGTTTGGAAAATTGCACAATATAAATCTATTCTAGTAGACCTCAACAATGGAATTGTGATCAGTAGAAATGGCCATGAGATGACAAAAAGCACTTTTGTTAAATTCACGTTTATCAATAGAAATTATTACATAGCACTGTATTTAAAGTATTCTAGGTAAACAACACAACCGTAACATTTGAATGAGTGTTACTTATAAAATGAAGTAACCTAACATTGAGTAGTAACTCATTTACCTTATTGATTTGCCAACGTCAGCTAACTATACTAATATTGCCAGTAAACTTAACATTAGCAAAAACAACAGGAACCAAATGCAAAAAGCTTAATATAATAGTTTAAGCAAACAAAACATTTTTTATATTTAGATGTAACTACAACCTGTCAAATTAAATAACGTAACAATAGGCAGCAAATTACTTACTAACCCTATAAGTTTGCCTAAATTAGCTAGCTAGGCTAATATTGTCAACAACTGACAAACGTTGGCAAAACAGGAAACACATTGAAAAGCTTAATGTAACAATTTAAGCAAACAATACAATCTCATTAGTTATATATAACTGACATTTATAAAATGAAATATCGTGACCTAAAGGCAGTAATATTAAGCTTATGCTTTTGCTAACATTAGCTAGATATGCTAATATTATAACAAAACTAACATTAACGCAAAACAACAGGAAAACAATTCTAAATCTTAATGATTTCAGATAACAATACAATGAATGACATTAGCATAGCTAGCTTATGTAAGCAAACTCATAACTTTAATAATCTAGCTTCACTGAAATGTTAAGGTTGAATTGTTGGCCTCGGTGTGATTGGTGGAGGTTCTATTTGGAGCAGTAAATGCAAGCTATCATATCCTGATGGTCATCTCTGGTGTTCACAATTTCAGACATCATTTCCTTCTCCAGCCTGGAGCTCTGCAGCTACACCTTTCTTGTCTTTTCTTTTATCCCCTTCATTCAGTTTCTTCTATTTTTAAAGGAAATATGGATGTTTAAAAGGTTTTGGGGGGGGTATGGAGGTACCCCCACTGTGCGTTTTTTATTCTGAGCTGTCAGGAGACGGTGGGTCAGGAGCTTATTTTGTTGCCATTAGACAGCCCTCTGTTTCCCCACTCCGGAGCCCCCCCTCGTCACTTCCACAGCTGAGTGCTGAGGGTCTGGCCAGAAGCCGTCGGTGGGGCGGCGGGCCAGCCAGCCGCGGGGGGGCCTGACTGTCCACTCACTGCCATGCCTGACATCTGCTGGGTCATCTGAGTGGGAAGAGAAAGAGAACAGGAAGTCAGTGTTATGATTCATCAGAGTTCAAATAGAGAGCTCCTCCCAGAGGCACACTCCCCCAACTCCATGCCTCAGCTTTTACCTTCACCTCTGCTCTTAAAGCCTTCCGGCTCCCCCAGCTCAATGCCCTCTCCACCCCCCCAACCGTCCCCACTTCTCTGTTCACCTCCATCTCTTCGCCCCTTTCTGCCTCCTCTGCTCCACTGCTCGTCCTCCTCCTTCCATTCTGCCTGATCTATTATGAATGTGCTTTGGTGCAGCGCTACTTGCTTATCTGGTCACCTCACAGCTGAGAGAGTTTGTGTGTAGGTTTGTGTGTGTGTTTATCAGTCGAACCTGGACATACAAGCAACTAGGGATGGGTATCGGTCCGGTCTTTTAAAGGTACTTTATCGGTTCTTTTGGAGAGAAAAATAAGGTAAACTAACTAAACAAATTGTGAACAAAACTAACAAAATAAATAACTCAGTTACCTCTAATCATTAACCCATGTTTGTATAATGTAGTTAACTCTGTGTGTTGCTGCTAGCATACATACCTGACGTGGAAACGTTACTCGTGGATGGGGCTACAGAGCTACTAGAAAGACAGTCGAACCCGGTGCATTCCTCCGTCTGAATGTGGTGCACTTTTGCTAAATGTTTAGACAAATTGCTCTTGTTACCGCCCTTACATGCTAAACTCGTATTGCACTTTAGGCGGGTAAAGTTTAATCACACCTCGGAGCGCGTTCTCTCCGCCTTCTCCGCCTTCTCCTCCGTGTGTGTGTGTGTGTGGTGCTGCATGTAGCAGCTGCATGTGTGTAAACTGCCCCGCCCCCTCGCAAGCAGGCGGGGGAGAGAGATCGAAAATACTAAAAATAATCATAGAAGCATTTTTGCAGTCTTTTTGCGTACTAGAAACGGAGTTGGCGACACTAAAACTGCAATATAATGTTTGTGTAGCAATAATACATATGACATATATTTTTTACATGTCTCCAGTACCAATAAAAAGACCGATAACGTCAGAGCTGAAAGGTACCACGGTCTTTAATAATTCAGCCCCGGGGCCCGTTTAATACCAGGGCTCGGTACCCATCCCTACAAGCAACCAAGCACTTGCTCAACAAATGTGTGTGTGGGTAGATATTTATGATCTCTTATTAGCCTCCCTAAATGTCACCACAAGAGTTTGGACTGCTAACACAAACACTGTATAAGGACTGGGTGCATACGTGATGTGTGTGTGTGTGTGTGTGTGTGTGTGTGTGTGTGTGTGTGTGTGTGTGTGTGTGTGTGTGTGTGTGTGTTGTGTGAGTGTGTGTGAGCAACTTGGACATAGGTGTTAACGGGAGTGTTGGTCCATTATAAATACAGCTGGTAGTCTTTATGTTAACACTTTGGGCATATTAAATAAATTGAACATGGACAGATCATATCTACGGGAGCCCTGAGGGTTCAACAATAACAAACATACTTGTATTCACCTGACAACAATGGATTATGCCATATATAATTCAAGGAGTAATTCCTAAGTCAACAAACTGTCTCCACCCAGACTACTTACATTTCCTGTTAGCTTTAACTTAGCTAATGTATTGAAACATTGTGGTGGTGGCACTTGGGTTTTATAATCAACGTCTTGTTTAATTAAATCCCTAATTGGTAGTTCAGCCTCACTCTAAGCCCTTTGAGACATTTGTGATTTTGGTCTGCATGAATTAAATTGACTTGAATTTGTAAGCTGTAAATATTACTGAACTTCATTAATTGGAGTAAATTAAAAGCTCTGAACCCATTTTCCATCTGCCGTTAACACGTTCTCTGAATGAGGCAAACATGCATCAGGTCCAAATAAAGTTCATGCAGCAGCTTTGGTTCTCTTTACATCACCTTGAATAAATGGGGCATTCAAGGCTGTTTACGAAGGTGAAAAAAGGACGTAACAGATCGACCTGCTGTCACTAGAACACAGCTAGTTTCCTCTCACTGGTCTATTAGAAATGGACCTCAGAGCGATCAAAAGCCTCACTATAACAAAGGACACTGATCACCCTTGGAGCCAACCGTTCACATTACTGGGGGAATCTCTCGGCGGTCATGGTCAGTGGTTCGAGTCCCAGAACAGACCAAAAGAAAACGTTGTACCTAGTGTCTTCTTCTACTGCCATCTGTTCGGAGATACAGCAACAACTTAACGATATGCACCATTGACAGCTTGTTACTTTAAGATAGCTTCCATGCAAACAGAACACATGAGGATCATATAAGGAATAACTGAATCAGACAAATGGAGCATTACATCACATTACATGTCACTTGTTAGACGCTTTTATCCAAAGCAACTTACATACATTCAACACTGTGGGCAATCCCCACAGGAACAATTTGGGGTGAAGTGTCTTGTTCAAGGATACACCGGAATGTTGACTGCAGAGGGATTTGAACCAGTACCCCTGTGATCCAAAGATCAGCGCACTAACCACTGAGCCACAACCTCCGAACCAACAGGCTTGGTGTAGCGGACAAAATCATATAGAAAATAAACAGATAATTAACTTACAATAACACTGCCGCTGAGGCACTAGTTAGTGGATCTTACGCAGGGCAATGATCCAAGTCCAGACAAGAGTCTCTGTTTGTGCATTTATTATATGATCCAATATTAACAAAGGATAATCATCAGGTTTCCTATGGCTTCCTTTCTTCTGGCTCGAAGCACCCTGGTAAAAAACCATGTGCCTACTAGTGCTCTGTTCACACCTCCATCTGTCTTCAAAATAAAAGCATAGAAACTACTTCAATAACAATAACTAAGAATACATTTTCTATAAACAGCAAGAAAATAAACGTTTAAGTATTAATAATATAAGGCAATATATACCGCCAACCCTTGGGCTCTGTTTTTTTCAAAATGCATCCTATCTGAGCTGACCGGAGCAGATGCGATTTTAACTAAAGGACCAAGTATTGCACCACAGTGTCTATCGGTCCGACTTACCACTGGCTATTTATATGTGAATTAACCACGCACCTTTAGAGAACTATAGCACCAAGATTATGGAACTCTCTGACAGAAAGGAAAGGACATTCTTATTTAGGTGACACATATTACAGTTAACATATAAATTGGCTTTGTAAGATGAATGCACCCAGGAACTGGAGTCGAATTATAATCAGCCAAATGTGGAAATGGTTTAATCATGATGCTAAAAAATGTACAATTGTATTGAATTATAAACTCCAATTTAAATTAAGTGTTATGTTGATTTTATGTGATGGACCCACACAAAATAGTCAAAATTAATGAATTAAGAAAAAGACAAAGCTGGCTTGAAAAAAATAAAATAAAAATAAGTAGTGTGTGCATATGGAAGAGTGGCCAGAAAAAAAGCCAATGCTCAAATCATGTTTGGATTTCACTAAATACCAACGCATGATCAAATAGTTTTACATATAAAAAAAAACGTTGTATCTTTAAACATGTGTACATCCAATAACACAATCTCTCCAAAAATAAACTCAAATGACAGGTTTTAATGCAATAATATAGGAAAAGCACTAAGGGTGTGAATGATTTCAATGGCGCTGTGAGGCTTACCTGGTTCATGCCCCACTGTCCTTGCTGCGGCCCCTGGTTGGCTAACACCCCCCCCTGCTGCTGCATGCTCATGTAGCCGCCATTAGGCACCGACATGCCGGACATCATGGCCCCCCCACCCATCCCTGGAGTGAAACCCTGCAGAGAGAACTGCATCTGAGGCTGGCCCACGAACATCCCTGCTGCGGCAAAAACACACACAGTTCTTCAGGTTAACTTTCATAGTAGTGAGCAGGTAAAAAGAGAAATGTAAGACATTTAGTCATTTAAGACAGAAATAGTTACTAACAGTTAATATTGAATGATCATAACGGGTGAAGGTTGCAGTTCAGCTTTCAGGCTTTCCTTTGAAGATCTGTTTTTGCTTTAACCTCAGAAATAGTGAACCTGGCAGGTGATTTTCCGACACTGCGTTCATTTCCGCGGCCTTGTGAAATTAGATTACTGGGAAACACTCCAGTTGAAAAGGGTACAAAAATGACTTCCATTGACAAAATCCTAACACAAATTAACCCTTTCTAGAAACTGATTTTTCTGAAGTCTATATGTGTTGTTGGGATGGAAACCTCCACCCTGAAATGAACTGTATTGGCTTTAAAAGAATGGAAAACAACAGGACTCCTTTGCTAACAATGCAGACACCGTCTCCACAATTAAGAATAGGCTTTATACTTTACTTTTTGAACCAGCCCCTAGTTATGCTTCAGGCTTAGACTGTTGAGGGACTTTAACAGACTTTCACTTTTCATCTCTTTTCTATTTCTCTCTATCTCTTTGCACTCATGTCTCAACAATGCATGTGACTAACCGAGCATCCGGGGCATCATCACATAAATGTGTGTGCCTTCACCTGGCAGCAGGTCAGTATTAAAGGTTTCAGGAGGTTTTGCTGTGGTCCTGCATCATGGCCACCTTTAAGAAATGTTGTCCAACACCTGGAAGGTTGTCGACATCCACTTGGATCCAACGTCATTTCCTTGTTTATATAATACACAATGTTCTTATATTTGGACTCTCTATGGATTGTCTATGGTATCTTTTTAATTTATACACAAAAAACATCTCATACAGGTGTGTCCTAGGAGAGGGATCCCTCCTATGTTGCTCTCCCAGAGGTTACTTCCAAAGACAAATGTGTAATTTGTGATATTGAGCTACATAAATATATTATAACAATGTATATATACATTTGATTTGATGCATTTGACTCCAGATATAAGGATAATGTGTTTATCTTCAACTCTCAACGATATTGATCACATTGTCAATTAAAGTCATCTTAGAGTCCACTGTTTGCTGTTGGTTTTCCACATCAAAATACTGTTTCCACAGAGTGGATCGTGAGAATCCAGCCTTTTTGCATATAGACAATATGCTCTCACTCACTTAGGCTGACTTAGGCTCTCACACACACACACACACACACACACACACACACACACACACACACACACACACACACACACACACACACACACACACACACACACACACACACACACACACACACACACACACACACACACACACACACACACACACACACACACACACACACACACACACACACACACACACACACACACACACACACACACACACAGGATTTGTGGCATTAGCCTGGCAAGCTTCTTTCGGCTTCATCCTGAGTTCCTTTCCTAATCCTCTATCGTGCAGCAACATAATCAATATGCACAAGTGCAAATCTGCTGCCTACTATCTTCTACCTATCAGAAACACGAGGCGCTTTCCCTCACTCTCCACTGTCAGGTTGATGTAGCATGTGTGGATAAACAACAGCCCACGTATGCTCACATAAACAGTCTTGCCGCTCCGTGTTTCCACATAATAACTGAGATGGGTGTGAATCTGTTTTACTGCTGCAGGGGGACCCCGTAAACCCGCCTGCGTTTCCCCACGCTGACCTTTCATCTGCCTTCACTCTCCTCCACTTTTATGATGCATCTCTCCTGTGATGTATGTGAGTGTATGCACCTACAGCCGAGAGTGCACTCTTGTGTTTATATTACGGTCTGCTTTCCCCAGCCTATGATACAGTGGTTCAGTGATGACGTCTTTTAGTAGGGCTCCCTCGACAACAACCAATGAGATTTTTGCATGGATTTTGGTATTTGCAGAATAAAAGATCTGTTCATAGAGATCATATTAACACCACTTAATGATTGTTTGAAATGATTGTTTGAAGTGTAATGCAATCTCCAGGAGTAAGAAGCTAACGCTAAGCTATACACGAGTTAAATCAGTTGCATGGCTGCACATCACCACCGCTAAGCTGAAGGCGGCTAATGTTTGGCTAGATGACAACGAGTAGTCTCAAGTGGACAGTTGCATTGGTGTAAAGTAACTAAGTACCGTACATTGAATCCAGTACTGTACTTAAGTACACATTTTAGATACTTGTACTTTACTTGAGTATTTCAATGTTTTGCTACTTCTTAATTCTACCCCACTACAGTTCAGAGGTAAATAGTGTAATGTTACTCCACTACAGTACATCTATTTAATACCTTTAGTTACTTTGAAGATTTCGATTAATGATGTGAAATATAATCAACACTAAAATAAGACATTAGAAAATGGGACAATCTGCATAATGAGAACTTTTACTTTGGTCCTTTGAGTATATTTTGATGCTAATATTTTTGTACTCTTAAAGGTAGGGTAGGTAAGAATGGAGAAACCAGCTCAAGTAAGCTAGAATTACTTACAGGCAGGTAGGCCATCCAATTATCTGCCGCGGGTTGAGGCAGATGAAATATTTGTATATATTTATTGTCAAAGCATTTCATGTATTCATTGCTATAGGGATGTTAAGAGCATTCCATGGAATATAACAAAAAGTGTTTCTGATGTCAATTACCTACCCCACCTTTAAGTAACAATTGCAGTACAGGACTTATAACAGAGTATTCCTACACAGTGGTATTTCTACTTTTACTTAAGTACAAGATATGAGTACTTCTTCCACCTCTGGACAGTTGTTAGATGCTGCTATTTTGATGGCATCGAAGCTTCAGACATTCACCTGTAGGGTATTTACTGACATCGTTTTAATGTGGTAGAACAACATGTAAACATCTCTTTAGGTTTTGTTAACCATAGATCTTACTTTAGGCATCTACCCATAAACCCTGACTTCAGATGAGGACTCATTTCCAGGTTTTAAGACTGAGCCAATGTACTTACAGACAAACAAACAGCTGTGGGTAGCTGCCTACAAACAGAATCTGTGCAGACTTTTGAATGATAGAAAAACTCATGTTGTTTCTAGTATATTTTTTCAGTCTAGCTCCTGTCAGCTCCTTTCTCTCAACATTTATCAAAAGGTAACATAAAGCTTTTGGGATAAGCACACATTATTTACTCCAGTGTGAATGGCTGATTTGTATATTTAAACCTGCTTTGAGGGGTCATGAAGACTGGAATAGCGCCTTGTAAATGCAGTCTATTTACCATTTCATACTGTTTGATCTGTTAAAACAAACTCAGGTCTTTTTCTGGTTTGTGCGGTTAATTTGGGCGAGTCTGAAAGCTGCCAATCATACTAAACACACTGATCCAAGACCGCCTTAAGTGTTAAACCTAACCACATTTTTACAATTAGTCTTTAATAAGTGTGTGACTATCATTCCCTAATAACCCTTAAGTCATCACAACAAGCAAATTATTTTGCAGTTGTTACCTTGTGAGCTCTTTGTGACACCAAAGAACATTAATATGCACGTTCTGATAATGAAAGTGCTGCAGACATTTCTCTTTTTTTTCTTGCATACACTTCCTCTCAGTCACCAGCAGGTAGTTTTCGCTTCTGGTTTTCTAATGATGCAGGATGGTAATTGTCAAATCGCTCAAAACTCACTTTGAATAACTTCTTGTTCACTAGACTAAACTCCTGAGGAGAATATCGGACTCTTTAGCTGCCCCACCATTTATCTTTGCTCATAATATATATATATAAATAAATATACTTCATGTTCGCAACAATAGGCAAATAGGCAAAAAAGCCTTTCAGGTTTATTTCCTTTAGTTAAATAAATAAAAGGAATATATGCTTACAAGTTCCTGGAAATTGGTTAGGTGTGACCACATGTTCAGCGAGCATTACTATGCACACGGTGATCAAGCTTAATTGACTATATAGTCACTACAGAGGGTGTGTGTGAGTGTGTTTTTCACCTTGTCCTGTAACAGGCTGCTGCTGGCTCTGCGGCTGGCTTGCCACTGAGCTGCTGGCGTACAAAGACAGGATGGAGTCTTTGGATAAAAGCTTCTTCTCCTCTGCCTTTGTGGTGGTGGCAGTGGAGGTGGAGGAGGATGCAGAGGAGGAGGTGGAGGGGTCCGCCTGCGGGGGGGCTGGACTGTAACCAGACTGTCAGGGGGACAGAAGGGGGGTGGGATGAAGATAAATGGCTTTGACATATGTATGTTTTCACCTACACATATTTTTCCTCTGAAGGTGTGTAAAGTACATGCTCTTGGTCACCTCACACATGGATATGAGATACATTGTAGATGTATAAGGCCGAGTCATTTTACTAAAGCAGTTTGGATTCATCGGTTTTGACATTTATACCAAAAACATATTAATGCCGAACATTTCCACTTCTTTAGAAAATAATATAAAAGTGTATCAACCAACCAAATCAGCAGGCCATTGGAATTTTTATTTTAGACATTTAAGCCTATTTTTTTTATTAATACAGTATATGTTTTGAAGCCTTTTAGCAGCTAAGGGCATAGCTCATTCCTTTTCTGGAACGTTTATCGATGGAAGTTATGGTAGATTAACAATACCAGAAAGAACCTCAAAGTAGAACATCTTAAAAAACTGGTGAAAAACAAATGGAAATGTAGAAGCTACTACAAAATAGTATCATTGGTAATTTTTGTAATACTAGCATTGAAATTTAAACACGTTATCTTAGTTTTTTAACCAAAGAACCATGATTCTTGAATGTAAAATGGTGTGGTAACATAAGCAGCCATTCAATAACAATGACTAAATAAAAAAATACCAGTACCAATACCACCAAAGTATACCAGTCCAAACAGACATCCAATGCAAACTTTTTGTACTTGTAGTTTTTTGATAAGTTCAACATACAGATTTTAAATTTGTTTTATGTCTTGGATATAGTTATGTCTTGGATATATTCATGACCCAAGTTTTTCATTATGTGCCATTGAACCTTTGAAATCCCTCAAGGGGCTGAGCCTATTTGCTGTTAAGCTTGTTCGCAAGGTGGAAATTGAAATATCTCTAACAGACTCCAAATCCCTCAGATTGCGGTAATGACCAGCTTCCTTCTTCAAGACTAACAGTATCTGTAGAATGGAAGGCATGCCTCAGTTAGAGTCTACCAGCTTTGAGCTTTAGTGATAATACCATCTATCAAATGATTTGGAAAGGGAGCAGCAACATTTGGAGCATGAGGAATGTTAACCAATGAAAACTGTTACAACGTAATGTGAGTATAGTTGCGTTGGTATGAAACACTAAAAGCTCACTTTATTCCACCTGCCTTCCACCAAATATGAGATAGACATAATTAGAGGCTAGCTGGTGCAGCATTCATGAGCTAAAGAGGCAGATGTTTTCTCAGTGGTTGGTGGAGACCAAACAGAGCTAAAACAATCACATACTGGATTTATGTTTGCCAGGTGACCTGAAACACAACTTCAAATTAATGGCAGCATGGCTCCATACCTGCTGATTTAGTACTTTAGCAACTGATTTCAACAGACCTTCTAAAGATTGCCTCTACAAGTGGACTTTTGACACATGTCATTGCATTGTAAAGCATGGCTCTATTTAACTCAACTATTTTTTATTTTGGTTTTACATAAGCAAAAGTCATGGAGATTTTTAGCCGGTTCTTTCATAAGAACAATGTAGTTCAGGTTCCAAGCAAGCTGAGCTGATATCTGAAGGTAACAGTCACTGTGTGTATCTCAGACAGCTTGACAGAGAAGCATCTGAGGGTGTTGTTGAGCAAAATGTCAATTTAATTGAAGTGCAGATGTTCCTCTGTTTGTATTGCATTTATGGTTGTGTGTACTGCATGATTATGCGTTTGATACTGTTGAGCGCACCAAAAGAACCGTCCCCCAAAGTGGACAGAAAATGAATAATGGCAGGTTTGAGAAATACACGTTGAGACAGTGTTTCTGTTACTGAGCAGGGTCGAAAATATCTGAAGTGTGTTTAACAGTGAGTAGACCTCAAATCAGGGACAGGCATTAATTGCTGTAGTGCATTGCTTTTATTGTTGGAATGAAGCAATTGCCAATGTCATTAGTTCAATTTGTGGTTTCCCTGTTATGACTCACAAATATGTCTGGTGGTTTTTGAGGAACAACAGGAGCAATTTATTGCTATCAAGGTTTGTTTGGTCTCCAAAGAGGCCATTATAGAAAAAGGTTGGAAACCACTGAGAGACACTCGGGGAAATCGAACTGCTGTATCAGAGTCACAGAGAGACTCACATGTATTAGTCTTTAAACAAGACATATTCTGCTCATTTTCAGGAGATATTTGTATCTAGTGTCTCTCCTGGGACATGTCTCCATGCTTTAATGTTCAAAAAGCTCTTTATTTTTCTCATACTGGCTGTGCTGCAGCATCTCTTTTCACCCTCTGTCTGAAACCAGAGCCCAGTCTGCTCTGATTGGTTAGCTGGCCGGCTCTGTTGTGATTGGTCAAGCGCTTAGAGATGACCCGCCCCTTAGCCTACCAGTACAATGTGTTATAGTGCTAGCCAATAGAAGCGCGAGTGTCATAAAGTGATGTCATTATGTTCCTGAAGAAAAAAAAGGAGTCCAATTGAGATGTTACAGTTTGGGGGGGAGGGTGGGGGAGTGAAACTCTCTCTGGAGGGAGATTTTAGCCTTTGCAGACCATTTACATGCACAAAAACTAATCTAATCTAACACACTACAGGAAATGGAAAATCTAAAAAAGCTTGATAGGGCCTCTTTAAAACGTCAATATCAATTTCCAAGTAAGTGTTCAAATCAATGCTTAAGTAAATGAGATAGACAAGATGTTTGGAAGTTAAGGCCTCTGTTGGCAAACATTTTCCATCGGCCTTCCGCTGACTGTGACTGCCAAACACTGAAGGAGTATAAGCTGCATTTGTTTTGAAAGAACAGTGACACACTGCAGATTTCTTGCCAAAGCCAGGCCAGGGGCACACTATGTGAAAAGCAGTGATGCATGTGTCTAACCTCAGTCCTAAAAGAAGATGCATTTAAGCAGAGTATGTCACATGTGCATCTATCCGCTTCTTTGTCCTTCTCAGTCATGCAACACATACACCATTCACATAGTGTGTGATATGTTGCGGGGAACTTAGCAGCACATTGTGTCGTAGAAAGCCTCTTCAACAAGGCTCCATTCTTCTCAGCCAATGTTGGTGTTGATGGGTGCAGCCAGAGCTCTGAATTACCACTCTGACAGCCTCTTCCTCACTGTCGCTATTCATAGACCTCGACAGCCACACACACACACACACACACACACACACACACACACACACACACACACACACACACACACACACACACACACACACACACACACACACACACACACACACACACACACACACACACACACACACACACACACACACACACACACACACACACACACACACACACACACACTCTTTCCCCCTATGGTTTCCCATCGCAGCTTGATATGCGAATAAACTCCCCTCTGATAGACCATCTGTGGCTTTAAAACCACACTAGGCTCTGTTTTTCTGCAAAGGGATTGGGGTTTATTTAACAACAGCAAAGCTCACCTTGGAAATCTAAATCCAAGAAAGAGAATATGGAGAAGGATAGACAAAAACAAAGTAAAGGGGGATGAGTGAAAGGAAGAAAGGAAAAGGAAGAAATCAATTGCTGCTCAGTTCATTACCTCACCGCTTTTCTAGTTCCCAGGCTTTTGTTCTACAAACTGCATTTATCTTTCTCTAAACCTCTCAGCCTTCATCCCTTCTTCAGCAATCAACAGCATTTCCTCTTCCTTTCCCCCTTCACTCCTCCTTTCTTTATACGCTCTTTTTCCAAATCATTTATCTCGTTTCCTCTTCAATCATTCATCCTGCTTAATCCTCAAACACAACAAAAAAACGAAAAGCTTGAACTTGAACTTAAAGACCCTGTGAAGTGTGCACCTGTGCATGATCTGTTATGCTAATACGTATGGTAATGACCAAAATTGTCCATTGGAACCCATATCAAAAGATGTTGGAATAGCAACGAATTTGACGAGTTTTGAATTTGCCGGGGAAATCTGCAGTCGACCTTCGCCTTCGTGGGCGTGGCTTGCGATCTACTGCGTGACTTCACGAGATGGACGCCGCCGCACTGTTTACATTCACCACCGTTCATTTTTTCTCTTTTTCAAAGTCGAATTTCTCAACGTTTTTGAGCTAGTATTTTCCTGGAAAGTGTGTCGGAGTCGACTGGAAGTGATTGCCAATCGAGAAAACCTGACAATGGAGGCGACAGTGAAGAAAGAGGGATGAAAAACACAGAAGAAACTATGCATTGCCGCTGGCTTTAGTAATGTCAAGTCTGCCGAAGTGGCGATGTTTCTGTTCCCAAAAGATGAAGGTGAGCCTGGCTGGTGTCATTGTTTCGTAGATTCTTTGATTGATCATGATAAATAAAGGCCACTGGTCGATTCGAGAGAGAGAGAGAAAGAGAGACTGAGAGAGTTACAGTGTTGTCGTTAGCATCCGGTGCTAGCTCGGAGCTAACGGAGATTAGCTGTTTCAACAATAAGGAGAGGGAGAGTGCTCTCCTGTGGGACTGAGAGAGATAACGTCAGCTCAGGGAGGTAAACTGTAGCCTAAGTTATCTCAGTGGGTTTGGTCATCTATGTAAACAAATATTTCCATCTATGTAATATTAGTTGTATAAAATAAGAAATCCTTCCAATGTTTTTTGATTATTGAAATATATGTTTCATATGAGTGTTGAGAGCTGTATCCATAAATCTCTTAATGTTGCCCTCAAAGTGCACCAGATTGATCACTTTCCTCATCTATCCTGTCCGAAAAGCTGTTCAAATCAATCATTTCTCTCACACTAGTATCACTTTCCAAAGTCTCCGCCATGTTTACAATCGCAACTGGGTACATCTTGTGACGTCACAGCCACTATCGTCTGCAACTTCCGTTAGGCTCGGACGGCAAAATTAATAATTCATTAATTATGAAAAAATATTTTAGCCATGAACAGGCACAATGATATGTAAGGAATGAAACTGCCATTTCATTTTGGTGCAAAAACATGCACTTCACTGAGTCTTTAATGTTGTGTGTCCCATGCGTGTGGGAGAGAAACTCCCTCTGGAGGGAACACAGGGATTTTAGTCTGTGCAGACCATTTACATGCACAAAAACCTACAGTATAGAACACACTACAGGAAAGGGACAGCATAATAATGACGTTACAAGTCCAGCAGCAGGCAGGTTTTCTAAAAGATACTAAACAAACTATTTACTCAGCTCCCAATATTAACTAATATTATTTTATTGACTTAAAAATGATCGTATTTCTAACGCTAAGAAAAAAAAAACTCTGTTCCATGGCGGACCAATGGCTGAAACTGCAACAAGAACAACTTTATGGCAGCACTGTCCAACTCTGTTCAGTTTCTGATCCACTAACAAGTCCTTAAACTCTGCAGAGCCCATACCGTGTTCTTGTTAGTGTTTACTTCCTGTCTGTAGCCCATACCGTGTTCTTGTTAGTGTTTACTTCCTGTCTGTAGCCCATTCCGTGTTCCTGGTAGTATTTACTTCCTGTCTGTAGCCCATACCGTGTTCCTGTTAGTGTTTACTTCCTGTCTGTAGCCCATAACGTAGGGTGACCAGACGTCCCTGTTTTCCGGGGACAGTCCCCGTTTGTATTGCCCTGTCCCCGGTTGAAACTGTCCCCAGAAATGTCCCCGTTTTTTAATATATGTTAAAAACACATAGCAACGTGAAATAAAACGTTTCATGTCAGGAAACACTGGGTAAACAGACTGTGGTCAAGCCAGCCCCCACTTCGGAAAACACAGTCAAGCCAGCCAGCACGTTGTATTGCGGTGCGCGAATATCCTATGCATTACGGTAGAGGCCTGTAAAAACTACCCTCAAAATAAAAGCGTTTACTCGGTCAATAACAAATATACCTAAAAAACACACCAAACATATTCAGATATGCTGGATCTTAAATTAAGAAATATTTACTACATAATGTGATCAATAATCATTTAAAACAAACTACATATAACTACCACATTATAACTGAGTGAATGTAAAATGTAAGGATACAGTTATGAGGACATATCTGACATTTCCACTGGGTGACTAATTTCAATTGATGTTTACACCATCTCACAACACTACTAAAATAACATTACTTTCTGAAGCACAATTTAAAATGTATGCTGTTTAAAATCTCAAATTAGATCTATTGTCCATCTATATTTTGATTCTTATTTAATGGGAACCGTCCATAATCAAAGAGTCATTCGAAGTCAATCAAATACTTATTTCACTTCAGGGTGATAGCAGGACACCCCATCTAGTCACTCAGAGAGAATCTGGACAATCTGATGTACAGTTTCAAAATAAAACACCTTTGAAGTCTCATATATGAGCTATTGTTCTTCTGTTTGTATCCAACATTTCAAATGTTCGAATTACATTGAACCAGAATTGTCCCCCTTTTTTCTTTAACAGCGAAGAAAATTAGATATGTTAATGAGATTTTGACGCAAAACTCAAAATGTCCCCGGTTTTCCTTTTGAAAATCTGGTCACCTTACCATAACGTGTTCCTGTTAATGTTTACTTCCTGTCTGTAGCCCATACCGTGTTCTTGTTAGTGTTTACTTCCTGTCTGTAGCCCATACCGTGTTCTTGTTAGTGTTTACTTCCTGTCTGTAGCCCATACCGTGTTCTTGTTAGTGTTTACTTCCTGTCTATAGCCCATACCGTGTTCTTGTTAGTGTTTACTTCCTGTCTGTAGCCCATTCCGTGTTCCTGTTAGTGTTTACTTCCTGTCTGTAGCCCATACCGTGTTCCTGTTAGTGTTTACTTCCTGTCTGTAGCCCATACCGTGTTCTTGTTAGTGTTTACTTCCTGTCTGTAGCCCATACCGTGTTCCTGTTAGTGTTTACTTCCTGTCTGTAGCCCATACCGTGTTCCTGTTAGTGTTTACTTCCTGTCTGTAGCCCATACTGTGCTCCTGTTAGTGTTTACTTCCTGTCTGCCTTCTTCTGGTGATTTATCTGACGTCCAGTGCTCCGTCTTTTACTTTCTCTTTCTTGATCCTCCTTAGCAACAGTCATTATAGTCGTTGACAGCGGTCTGTACTACTGTATTAACGTGTCACATGTTCTGAATTGCCCAACCAGAATCGAGTATTCAATTAAGCCGTGTAATAAGCAGTGGTTATTAACTTGCTGGATATTTATTTTCAAAATGGACGAATGGCCAGAAAAAATCTAAATGGTTGTTGTGTTTGTAGCTTGTAGTGCTGATCTTAAGAACTTCCCAAAAGCAATGAATGAAGATTGTAAATGTGGTTGACTTTATAACCTGCAAACAGGTAAACCTACCTGCTTTAATATTGTGTGTTCTGGTAAAACTCTCTTCTGATCTTCATTCAGTCCTTTTAAAATAATCTACTTGAGTAGGGTGCTCTTTGATCATACGGTGTGCGGATATTATGTCTACTGGTTTTGCTCTGGATACATTCCTTTTAGCTGTAATTTGGCACTGGGGTTATTTTCCAGAACTCAGGTGAACAATCTGGTCACCGTCTGCTTCATTAATGCAGCTGTAACATCCTTAAAAACACTTTGATAAGAGCCCCAGTAATAGGGACATTTATGGCAAGAGGATTGTACAGATTTATACAGAGTGCTATTTTTTAAAAGGCCAAATCTACTGAATTGTGAAGTTTGATCATATAACCGAAACAGTTATAGTTAATAAAGTGATATAAGAAGAATTAATCACTATAGCATGACTATAACATAAGTTCCTTATTCTCCAAGTCGAGTAACGGACATCGGTCAAGTTGGACACGTTGATGAGCATCTATTGGCCATGTGTTGGCGGCCTCTTCAGAACTTTCCGCCGCTTCCAACATCCCCCGCAACCGCCTAAGCATGTTGAGCCGAGTGTGTCGGGAAGATTATCCACACTGATTGGTTGTTCAGTTAAAGTGATTGAGCAAATGGGAAATGGCTGTGAGGATAACAAGCAAAAGGCAAAAGTCAACAGGACTATAGCCCATTTCGGTATTATATCAACCTCTTACTAATGTTAAAAAACATTGAAAATATCTCATGTGTTTTCAATTAATCTTTTAAGTGTGTGTGAATAAATTAAAGTGTAGACTAAATTACAAAATCCACTTTGTGGAACCATCAATGCAGAATCTTGGCAAGAGCCTCAGAAAGTCAAATACCGACAAAGTGTTTCTGATTTGAAATAGAATAACGCAATAATTAATCAGACCACTCATGAAGCAAAGACGTAGCGTTATCAAAGCGCTTAATACTTTTGTACGCTACTTGTATATATGAATTTATGAGAGAGCAATATGAAGGATATCAAAGCAGGTGGATGTGGATATGGTGTTGATATGGATGTTTAAAAGGAGGTCCATGAAGCCAAGTGCACACTCAAATGAAATAGTCACAGATAGAAATATTTAGTTGTAGCCTGAAGCAAGTGAGTGACGAATACAAAGCAGATCTCCCTGTCCAATATTTGTCTGTGTTACAGTAAGCAGATGCAATGTTATAACAATAATACAAATAGCCAAATTACTAGTGCATGTCTTTTTTTCATCACCACAATCTTGTTGCTTATGTTGATCCCACCTGATCTTTTTCAGAGGCTAGGAGGAGCATTTTCCCCACAAAACTTTAAAAGGAAATCTTTGTAAATCCAGTGAGACATAGTCAACTGTTGCTATCAAGTCTCCTTTTATTTGCCAGTTGTTCCTTTAAATGCTAATGCTGTGGAAAGAGAGACACAGCTTGCAGACATAAACGCCACATCAACTGCAAAGCCAGAGTAAATCTGCCCTGGGTCTCTTATTGATTCTTCGGAACGGGTAAAAAAATAGAAATAGGATTGGAGATTCCAGGCAGTGCTTCAGGTGTGTCTGTACAATCGCAATCACTCTCTCTGGCTGGTGGGACTTCATGCTCCATTTCCAGTGTGTCCCTGTCCTTAACCTCCACCTTCCCATTTCCCTCTCTTAACCCGCTCTCCACCCAATCCTCCCTCTCTCCATCCAACTGTTGCCCAGAAACTGTTTTCCTCCGCAAACGTGTAATTATCTCATCCTTCACCCTTTTCTTCCACCCTACCTGACCTCCAATTCAGATCAAGTGTTTAATGCATACTCCTTACATGTCTTTATAGAGAGACAGAGAACAAGGGCGGAGGAGTTCTTCTGCAAGGTTGTAATCATATTTGTTGTAATTGATGTGTTCGCCAATAGGCTAGTGCTCCCTGATGCTGGTTAACAGCAGCACGAACCAGCAGGCTGTTAGCAACCCTTTTTCTGCGCAGGAAGCTAATCACAGCTCTAAAAGCAGTATCCGCCTGCTCTGGTGGAACGTCCAACGAGGCAGTCTTATTGTATGAGAAGTGATCTTAGGAGACCAGGCTGAAAAATCCTCTTAACCACTGTTTTTCTTCCCTCTATGAAGCAGAAAAATCCATGGAAAATGCTTCTCTTTGAGATGATGCTGGAAATGTCAGTTCAAGTCCTTATGATTCACTTGACATGGCTGGGAAAAAAACAACTTTCTGTTGAGTTTAGGAACATGTGAGAAACGTCTTTTGACCTTGGTTTGTAAACACATGAAGAAGGAATCCTTCACAGTATAAAGGGCCGTTGTGGAAAAAAATAATCTATTTCACATTCAAATATTTATTTCCAAGATAGACAGTGGTTGAAGTCTGTAATACTCAGGGGCTGCACATAACTGGTGCGCAGGCGCATTTGCGTACCAACATTGAGAGAGAGAGAGAGAGAGAGAGAGAGAGAGAGAGAGAGAGAGAGGGAGAGAGAGAAGAGAGAGAAGGGAGAAGAGAAAAGAGAAAAGAGAGGAGAGAGGAGAGAGAAGAGAGGAGAGAGAAGAGAGGAGGGAGAGAAAGATATAGCACTGGCGTTGATGTTCGCCTAGGGCGCCAGATCTGGGGAGGCGCTGCGCTGGTAGTTCTGGGAGGGAAAAAAACATTTTTGACCGTTGGGGCTCATCCTAATTTTTGGCCTTGATGTAACAATATTTATAATTAAGTCAATGTAACACCCTTTTCACCCCGGTTACACGTTTAATTTGCCCTGTGCGATGGGCGCTGTAAGTGATGAAAATGGGGGATGTTGGCTTATCTGGCGCCCGCAGCTCACAGCCAAAGTGCGAGTGAGCGAGGGAGAGAGGGAGGGTGCACCGGTACCGGCGCTGTTGTTATTAGAATCTGGTGCTAGCTGCTCTAACGGATATATAAGAAGAAGATGTGTTTACAATAATGTGGAGGGTGAGTCCTCTCCAGTAAGACTGAGAGGCTGATAACTACAGCTCAGAGAGGTAAAGGACTCTGAGTGTTTAGATAGTTAACTTTAGTCTAAGTGCAAACGGTTTGGTGACAATTTATGTAAACATATATTTCCAAGGCACTCCTTTATAATTATTGGGATAAACAGGTTTGAAATCATTCCAATGTACACCATAGGACCGTAACCAAAAATATCCTTTAAAACTGGAGAGATAAAAAAAAAATGCATACATAAATAAATGTTAAGGTAAAATAAGATATGAAGAACACAAATAAAATAAGTTACACTCATTTTTTATTGGCTATGGTAGGTTATTGGTTATGTTCACATACTTATTTCGATTACATCCACTTGTCTAAGATGACAACAGAGACTTTCAACCCAAAACCAGCTGTTGACTTGTGGATGCAAGCAGCTAATCGCAGACTCAACCAGAGAGAAAGTAGTAGCCTACATCATCAGCTACCATGTCTGACAGAGAGGAAGACAGTGAGGAGAACAGTCAGGAGGAGGGCAGTGATGACAGCTTGTAGGATTACTGGTCGTGCTAATGTTGTCTTGTGTTCAACTCTGCATGTGTGTTCTGTGTTCACCTCCGCATGTGTGTTCTGTGTTCACCTCTGCACATGTGTTTAGTGTCGTGTGTCTGGCAAATAAAGTCAAGACCCCCTCAAAATGTACGGTTTATTTCATTTTAAGGATGAGCACCAAGCAACATCTCCAGGTGCTCCTTTGAGAACCAGGGCAAAAAAGTTATGTGCACCCCTGGTAATACTTAATCATTTGCACGGCCTTTTTTTTTTTTACAAGTGTTAAATACGTTCTGAAAGATACTGGCTGCATTTGAGTTAAGGAACATTACCATTCATTTAAAGTTAGTCAATTAAGTCAGTTAGTCAAGAAATGCTTACACGTCGTTGTGTGTGTCTGTTTTCTATTTATGTGCAAACTGTGTTCAGTGTATGTACAGTACATAAGTCATTTGTTAATATCTTAATGTCTTTTAATGTTTTAAAGGGGACCTATTATGCAAAATCCATTTTCTCATTCTTTTATACATAAACATGTGTGCCTTTTTTTTTTTAAAGAGATTCTGAAAGTTTCAGGAAAAAATACTCTCTCTTTTTGTCCTGATCCATTTATATAAAAACCTGTCTGAAAATGAGCTGATCAGATTTTGGCCACTTTATGATGTCATAAGTTTTTTTTTGTTTCTTGTGTAACCATTAGCCAATCACCAACCAAGGTAACCCCCCCCGCCCCTCCCTTATCACCTGAATCTCCTCCTAGAGCACCATTGTGTTCTTTTTAACCAAATCTCTCTCAGAGGGGCATGGGGAGGGGCTCCTTATTTTCATCTAAAGTAACAGACAGAGAATCAGCACTTTGGAAACAGCGCTGAAACAGAGGGGATTATGGGATGCTGCACTGTCAGAAATAAAGGTACATTACAGATACATTTTTGTTCTTTAACGTACAAAAGATACAAATGTACCCTTAAAGGTGCAATCATGCAATCATCAATGCATGATCTGTTTGGTATTTCAAGCCAAACACTTCACAGACATGTTTTGTATACTGTAAATCTGAGACCTATAATATATTGATGAAAAACAGTATAATAGGGGACCGTTAATGTTGAATGTACTGTATGATTCTTATCTTCTGCAGGATGGACTCCAGAACAAATCAATAAAATATATTGTATTGTCCCCTAAATTATACTTCACTTTAAGCATTAACATAACTTAAAAGGGACAGTTTAGTAAAGAATCCAGTTCTGTCTCTTTGTCCGGAGTCGTCAGAAATCAAAAACAAAATCACAATTTCTACTGTTTGCTTTTTACATTACTGATCTATTGCCATACAGATACGAATAGCAAGAGAATAATTTTTGTATAAATGTCTTTGTATAGGTAGATCAAATGTAACCTATCTTTGAAGAAATTCTGAACTGATCCTGCCTGCATATCAATTATTGCACATTTCAACATAAATCCAAATGGATAAATGTCTCTTAGAAATGCTTATACAGTATTTATTGAGCCACATATCTGTACACAACTAACTTTGATTAATGAGACTCAAGGTGAAAGGGAGAGTAAAGGACATTGGTGGGAAGAAGATTATGAGGAGGAGGAGGACATATGAAGGGTGAAAAGGGGGAGAACAGGACACTTTGTGCACATTCAAGGAAAATATATACTTGAGGGAGAAAATGGTGAGTGACAGTAAAGATGGGAAAAAAATTGAAGGACAAGGTAGAGTAGAGGGAATTATAGAGTGCAGAAAAATACATGTTCTGAGGTGAAGGAAGAGAAAAAGCGTTACTTGAAGGATAGGAAAGCTATGGTGTAGCAAAATAACAGAATAACAACAATTAGATACGATGTTACGTTTTCACTTTTTAATGCTGATGCACGTTCTTAAAAACTCACTCCAATAATTAAAATGAATACTTCCAAATAGAGTTACTGAAGTTATTTGGTATAAAACACTAGATGTGTCCAGGTTTGGGGAGTAAAGGACTACATGTAACAGGATTACGTAATCAGGATACAAAAGAAATAAGTTAAAAAAAGAAAGAAGATGTTTCCTGTTGCGTTTCTTGAAAACTGGGGGATTACTAGCAGAAATGACATGTTACTAAAAACCTAAAAAGAGGATATAGTGTTTGTTGTAAAAGGATCAGAGGTTACATTTGTCTGTCGTTTTTATGAATATATACTTAAGTAAAAAACTTTTTATTTTTCTTTCTTTTATGTATTGGCATTGCATCTGATATTGAGGTAATCCAAATGTAACAGAAACTATCAGGTTACCTTACTTTTATATATTTTGATAGGTTACTGATCACATTTTTTACATGTAACTAACAATTGTAATAGAATACATTTTTTAAGTAAGCTGCCCAACCCTGATGTTTTGATATCACAATATATAGTGCAGAAACCTATATTGCTATATTGTTTTTTACATAGCCCAACTCAAGATTTGTTTGCAGCATAAGGGTTAACAGTAATGTGAATCCACAATATAGCACTATATGTATACAATTGGGCTATTATTGTAAGAAATTCATATTTGTTCGCTTTTTCAGGCAATGCCCCATTATTAAGTCAGATATACTGGCACAAGAAATCTGATGTGGTAATTGCAACTTGGATGTTGACATAACAATTATTCACAAGTCAAAAACTGTCATTTGCAGTTGCATCAGGAGTAAAACCACCAGACTCAGGGACAGTTCTATCTCACACAGGCTCCGCCCTCTACTGGACTCTATAGAGTGGTGAAGTCCCTCCCCTTCCGGTGGACCTCCATGGGACCTTATTCCGAAAAAGTTATGTATTGAAGTCAATGGAGAGAGAAAGATTATCTTTTGATCCCGTTTGAATTGTGCCACGAATTACACAAATGATGTTCGTCAATTTAAAAGATAATTTTGCAAGTAAAAAAAAAAAAAATGTGTCGTAAAACTGTGAAGTAACACATTTGTTTGAGTGAAACGCTCAATGAACTACATCTCTGGTCTCGCAGAACAACACACGTTACCAAGATGGCTGTCACTACTGTCTTGTCAACAAAACGATTGACTACCTCACTATCACCACAATGAAACACGTCCAGAAGAATGTCATGCAAAGCAGCCTGCCTGCCTTCCTTTGATTCTTCTGGCCCAGTCCGTCCGGCACAGCCAGCCTTCATTTTGTCCCCGTTGCCAGATATCTGCCAGATATCTGCCAAATATCTCATCCCCCTTGATGAGAGCCTGGCAGCCCATCTGCTCCCACAGGCAGCAGGCACGGGCAGAGAACCTCTGCCCCGCTGCCGCGTGACAGGGCGGCTGCAAATAACACGGGCGTGTTGGGCGTCTCGCTGATTGCTCTTCCGCAAGACGCCCCCACCTCACCGGATCAGAGCGATTATTTGGCCGCAGCATCGGCCAAATTAATATTCTGGTCCACGGTGTGACCGCCGCTGCTTGCAGTGTGATGTACCTGGCCACAGTGGGATCACGCCCCGTGGCACTTTCCAAAAAAAGACTGTGATGATCTCCTGGGAGCCCCCGTGTCTACGGAAGGGCTCTTTGGATCGATTTCCTTGGTCACATGGATGAGGAGAAGTCGCAGCTTGGCCGTATGCTGCTTCTTGCTCATCCTCAGAGGAGAGAACACTGTCCCACACTCGCCGCCCCCTGTAACTCCAGTAAAGGAAGCAGCAGGTGGGCCCTGTCCCCACGCACGTTCAGCAAATGTGTGGCCACAGCGCTTCAGCCGCTTCGTGGCCATGGCATGAGGGTTTTATTTTATCTCAATGACCTCGTAGTCATGGCCAAGTCCAGGGAATGGGCAGATGTTCCACACAGCCCAAGTGATCTTACACCTAACCAAGTTGGGGGTTTGCGGTCAATTGGAAGAAGAGCAGTCCCATACCAACCGTTAGCCAACCACTTATGGCACGTCTTTTGCAGGGGGTCAGGAGACAGCGCCCAGTGGTGCATGTCTCCACCCCGCAATTGGATCTGCCGTTAGTGTTTAAGGCTCTGAAGGCACTATCATTGAAAACAGCTTTGCTGCTTCCCTTGACTTCGGCTAAGAGAGTGTGCGAGCTGACCGTTCTGTCGGTGCACCCGAGTTGCCTTTTGATTCGGGTGACCGTAGCGGGGCGACACTCAGACCGAACCCCTCCTATGTTCCCAAGAACCTAAGGAGTTCGTTCAGGTCCAGGGCTATACAGTTAGACGGCTTTAGTCTTCCACCCCATACTGGGGACAGGGAGGCTAAATTGCACCTCCTCGGCCCGGTTTGTGCGCTGGCATGTTATGTAGGGCGCACGGCTTCCATTAGGCGCACTGAACAGCTGTTTGTGAGCTTTGAGGATGGTGTGGCCGGTAAAGTCCTGAAGGGTGAATCTAACTATACAGAGAATGTGGTTTTTTGAACCACGATGTAAACATGTGTATTTCTGCTGTAAAGTTGGGCATTTTAACATGGGGGTCTATGGAAATTGCTCCCTTCTGCAGACTGCTCCTACTGGCCACTAGATGAACTGCAGTTTGAGGCACTTCCTTATTGGCCTCCCGGCTCTGCCCCAGAGTTTGCCGCTTGCAGTAGGGGCACTAAATACTAACATTTCCCAAACCAGTTTATTCATTTGGGTTATATTTATTGGAATGGTTACGTTAAAGAAGTATCAGAAACATTTAGATGGAGTGCGAGTGGTGGATCGGACGAGGACGGTGTGTCGGCATTGTTAGACAGCGGTGCGGTATGCTAGTGGTAACAGACGCCAAACATGCTAAATCATATCAGAAGGCATCACCCAGATTTGCCAATCACCGGAGCAAAAGACAACAGCAGTTCAACAGCTTATCCCCGCTGTTTTTAAGCTGAGAGACCAAAATAAATAACGGAAGCTATTGGCATACGTATATATTTCAGCGGCTATGCGCTCTTGAAACAATTTGTTATTATTTATGATGTACTATTTTCAACTACTACTTTAGTTTTACAGCTTATTTAACCTTTTTGTTTGACATCATCCATTATAGATAATCTGGGCATCTGAGTGTGTGGGGTACTGTTTGTGGTTTGTTTTTAACAGTGTAATACAATTGATTATTCAAAATGTTAGTTCCTTATTTTTAAACTGAAATTTGCACTACTGTTAAAAAATAAATAACAACAAACCTGGAATTATGCATTTGGGACTTTTGCTTTTTCTTGTTGTACCGAACCCGTACCGAACCGTGACCCCCAAACCGAGGTACGTACCGAACCGTGAATTCTGTGAACCGTTACACCCCTATTAAATACACAATACATCTCTCTTTCTGTCTTGAAGGAAATTGGTGAAATTATTTCTATAAATGAGGGTCTATGAAAGTGATCTGATCCCCAGAGTGTGTGTATCCACGTAGAAAGGATATGCCTTTGTTTGTGTGTGTGTGTGTGTGTGTGTGTGTGTGTGTGTGTGTGTGTGTGTGTGTGTGTGTGTGTGTGTGTGTGTGTGTGTGTGTGTGTGGGTGTGTGTGTGTGTGTTTGCATCAGGGGAGTCAGACTCCCTGTGCTGTGGTCTGCCTGTGGTGATAAGCAGAAGATGAAAGAGCCTGCCACTCTGTGTGTGTGTGTGTGTGTGTGTGTGTGTGTGTGTGTGTGTGTGTGTGTTTTTGTGTGTGTGGGTGTTTGTTACCTGCTGCGTGTTGTTGGAGGGGAGAGGGTTGGACACCATTGGTCCAAAGATGTCCAGGTCCTTGTTGATTGGTGAAGCACCACCCGAGCCATTCCCACTACCCTCTGGAGGGTCTGACAGGGATAGAAACAGATTAATAATCTTTTCCCAAGAAGCTCACCATCGACTGTAAATCTGTCTTTTTAGGAATCATGCAATATTATTGAAAGCCTATGAAGAGCTAAAAAATAGAACTGGTGTATAGTCAACCACATTTAGAACATTAATCCGACATTAACAGACTTTGTTTTAATCAAAACAATAAGACTTGTACTGAACCATTATTAATTAATTATTTAATATTAATGGGACATAAATAAAGACAGAAACCCAGTAAAAGTGAAGTCACTGACAATCTGACCTCTACATGCCTATGGAATTAAGCATTTCTTAATTTTCAATTACTATGCTTGTTAATTGGAGCATCCTCAAGACAATGATGATTATTGAACTCCTTCACGACCGAGCTTTACCCGGGAAATTAATTCATTTCAGCTTTTCATTTGCCCTTGAAAAAAATTGTGTTTAATTACAAATATATTTGATACTGTGTCACAGAGCTGGTTTATTTTTGGGTGCTTTAATTAAATGTAAGGTTGGGGAGTCTGATATTCTACAACTCTAAAAAGGCACAATTAGGTGAAACAACAGGCATTTTGAGATTAAAGTTGTAGCACAGAGAGCCCAGGTGTAATTAATAATAAATGGGGCGAAGCCTGCGAGCAACTCAACTCGAGCACCAATGATACATTAACACGTGGTGCACCTCGTCCCTCTTACAACCAACCAAACACATTCTCCTAAACATGCCGATCTATTTAAGCTGCCAGGTCTTCCTGCCTCTGCCTCGCTATGCTGCTGCTGCCACTGCTGTGTTCACTTGCTATTGCTGCGTTCATGTTCATGTTCCTGCTGCTGTGTTTCATGTTGCTGCTACTCGCCTGCCTCACCACCACCCCAGCTTCCACCTGTAGGCTCGGAGGATAGTTATCTAGTCATCACTCAATGTTCTTTGTAAATCTGTGGGGTGATGAGGCCCGAGCCTAGATGCCAAACTCAAACAATATGCTGCTTCTAATAAACATATTGAGAAACATGTGAGTTTTCTGACTGAATAACTAATGTCTACCTTCCATGTAGGTGTGCCAGTTCCAGGGCCCTGCTGCGCATGGCGACCCACTGACATGGATTCCTGGTGCATAAAATGCAGCTACCACCATTATTTGAATCTGTTCCATATTTTAATTTTTTTTGTAGGTCCAGTGTTTCCCCTACCATTGTCTTGGCGGGGCGCTGCGCCCTGCCAACGGAGCCCCGCGCCCTGCCTGAAATTCAAGGTGTTTTTTTTATTTAAAAAAAAAAATATATATATATAGCACCAAATTGCAACTGAAGTAATCTATCTACGGTTACTTTTCACATGTGCTCTTTTATTAAATAAACTAAACGCCTATGTTATTTATCCAATGTGCATGTTGCAGTGTCCACTGCTTTGCGTATTCACATTCTCCCTCCGCTCTGTTTCTGGAGGCTTCCCCCCCCCCTGTTTTAAATGTCTCAAGTGACCATGGACCATAGAAAATATGACCAGTGTTATAATACATGTCAAATGTATACTGAATTTCTGATACCATACAGTCATTTTACAATTAAATATTATATTATAGGAATTTGTTGATTTAACTGATTGCCATATTAACTATCTTTTGTATTAGAAGACCTGAATATACATCACTTTTAAAAGTCAATAAAAAGTTTTTAGCTTTTATTTTCCTGTTCAAAGATGAGAAGACCAATCAAAATCCCTCTGAAAACCTAACTTAGAGTGACGACTGGAAGAAGAGAGACAAAGCTATCTGCAGTCAGCTACTTATCAGCTATATAAGAGCCTTATTGTTACCTTCCAGAAGATAAAGACTAGTGTCCTTACTGCTGGGTGTGTTGTCTTTTTTCAAACAGATAGGTTAAATAAAGGTAGAGCTGATCTTAGTATGCAGTTTAAACTATAGCATAATTTAGTACAGAATCATGTTAAATCCTGTTACCTTGTTAAATGTGGCAGCATGGTCAGTGGCCCTATGTATCAAACTATGACCCTCCACATGACCCTGTAGCATCAGTTATGTACGTGCAGTGCTGCCCCTGGTGGCAGTAGTTATAGAGTGGTGCAGTGATGATGTATTTCTGTAGGCCAACCCTGAATTCTAAAAGCCAGCGGGATTTCTTTCCATTGGATTTTAGAATATTTCAGAAAACAAGTGTGTGGCAAACACACACTAATGAGCCTTAAACTTTTTGTCCGGCAGGATAATCTCCACATATTAACAATACCTTTATTTTAGTTGGAGCACAAATGCAATCGCCAGAAGTAAAAAGCTAACGTGCAATAAACGGCAAATTGATAATTGTATGACTCTTGTCCAGTGTGGCGACATTTCGTACAATCATTTCTCTCACACACATTTCAGCTTCAGGAGTTGAGGTTATTTACTTTACATTACATTTCATTTAGCTGACGCTTTTATCCAAAGCGACTTACAAATACCGATTACAGGGACATTCTCCCTGGAGTAACTAAGGGCTAAGTGCCTTACTCAAGGGCACACAAGTGGTGGTGTTCCTGGCGGGATTTGAACTCACAACCTTCCGATCTTCAGCCCACCTCACTATCCATTAGACCACCAAAATCCCCATTTACTGAGGTATTCTATGTCGTAGAACAAATTGGAAAATCTCATGAGCTAGTATAAACTACAGACCTTTTTTTGGGAATCTAACCAAATACTCATTCCAAACATTGACTTTGAGACAGTGAAACCAGGGAGAGCTAAAATGCTAACTCATTTCCGGGTTAAGGACTCATTTATGCACTTCTGTAAGAGGATGTCACAGTAGGTGGGTCAAACAAACACTACCAGGAACAGGAATTCGTTCATTATGACAACATACTTATTTTAAACTTAACATATTCCTAAAAATAACCGTATAGTTTTGTCTCATTGCTAACAACGTGTGGAAGTTTATCATACTACCATGCACATAAAACAATTGACACAAGAGAAGCCAACATTTCCTGACAATGCCTCCCTGTATGGATGGAGGTTGGGAGTGCCAGAGAGAGACCCCTCACCAAGTTGCATGAGAGGATACCCCCAGTACATCATGTACAGTCACCACACAGAGAGAGGAGAGGAGTGTGACGGAGAGGCAGAAGGGGGAGGTGAGAGAGTGTGTGAAAGGGAAGAAAGAGTGAATTGTGTGTTTGGCTAAGAGCCAGCGAGCAGCAGAGGTCATTTATATAACCACAGCGATGAAACATCCATAATTTAGCCCTTTTAAAGTGTGAACAAGACTGAGCACCATAAGTGGGACAGCATAGTAAAAGGAAAGGCATTTACTGCTAGAAGGCTGGGAAGACAATTCGACATCCTTTTTAAAACCATTACATTTTCATCTTACTTCTACACTTATTAGAACCAGTTTTCAAATAATTAATTGGAAAGGAGCTTCTTCATCCCGCTCTCTAGCCATCAAATCCTGAGGCACATTTCTGAAATTGGCCAGTTTAAATAAATGAGTTAACTTGACCTTAATGTCCTTTATGACCTTGGCTTTTACTTTGAAAATGCATTTGTAAATTGCTGCTAGAAGATCAAAGCCTGGTATGATCATGCATATTAGAGGTTAACAAGAATGACAGGTGTAAGTCACATATTCAAAGAGAAGGAGAAAAAAGGGCTCCATATGCATTGAATACCCTTCTATTCTCAACGCCCCCCTCTTTAACAAAAACTCCCTCACCCATTGCCATGGAAATGAGCCACAGGGAGAAAAGAGCCCATCATTATCATCACTGCCATTTCGGGCAATGAGCCCACCGTCCTTTATTACGGGGATATAGCTGTTTCCTTAGAGCACTCTCAACTTCACCATGGAAACCCTTACAGTCCGGGATAGGGGGTGTTTTATAATCACCCCCACCCCTTTTGCCTACACACACATCCATGTAGCAGTGGGAGGCTGTCACATTAAGGCCACTGCACAAGGGATACATCTTGACCTTATTAACTGCATGTGAATATATGTTTTAATAAATGTGAGAATGATCTCCCAATCATTGAAATGGTAGAACATGTTTTAATAGTTTCTATAGTGATGTTGCTGCTGCCATACTTCTCAGAGTTGAAGAATGATTTAATCAAAATTAACAACACGTTTGGTAACAGAGACAGGAGGAACTGCCATGGAGACCACAAGTGGCCCAAAAAGCCCAGTCTCTCATTACATTATAGGGGTGCACATAACTTTCTCAGTGAGGTACTCAGATGAGTACCTGGAGTCAGTGTTTGGTACTCCAACCTCTGGCTCCACTCAAACATATTTGACGAAGCCCTCTGTATCGCGATACGTCTGATCATGCATATTTTAAAGGTTCGGACAAAACATTTATTGAATGGAAACAAGCAGATAAAAAAAAAATGCCCCATCCCGGGTCCCTTTAATTAATATAAGTCCTCCTTCTCCCAATTAACAATACTGAGAGACACATTTTACTAGAGGTTAAGACAGGTACAACACAAGGACAGTTGATTAGATTAGACAACATTGAGGAAGAATCCTGATTATTCCGTCTGAACACAAGTGTTAATTCAGCTCATCAGGACCATTACTGCAGGGAAAGACCACGGTAAAGGTGAAGACAGGAAGAACAGCCAGCTCCATCTACAAACGTTTCTGAAATTGATTCAGTGGCTTCTGAAGAGAGCTATTTTGAGAAAGCATTTAACATAAAAAAAGCTATCCAACAACACCTGAAAAAAAAAAAGTGTGAAGTGTTTTTCTTATGTATATATATAAAAAAAAAAGCATTACTAATAATATTTGAAAAAAGCCAATGTTGTTTGGCATACCAAGCAGACAGAGCATGGATGGGAAGATAATTGGTCTCGCAATATTCTTTACACTTTCGTTTGAGCAGAGCCTGCTAAATTGAATTTAAATGAAGAAAAATTGTTGATACAGAAACTAAAGCAGTTCTTTGATAGCAGCAGAGTAATGTAACCGGAGAAGAGATGGATGGAGAGACGGAAGGGAAGTGTGAGTGCTGAAGGCGCACTGCCACGTGTTTGACTTATTGATTATGTGTGAAATCTCATCCACTCGACGTGGCTGGAAGGTGTGTAGCATTAGTTATTTATAGCAGGGCTTTCACACTCGGGAATGTTTTATCAATGTTGCATCCAATGGCTCTTTTTCTACTGTCAGTGCAGCTTAAACTCAGCATAGTCTAAATAAAACAATAGATAAAGTATAGACCTGTATTGGGAGATAAGGTGCCACTAAACATTGATGGTTACAACCCTGAGCCAACCATGACTTGCTGTGTTTTCTCTGTAACCCTAACCCTAATCCTAATCCACTAAAGTTAACACCAACACGCAATGTCCTTTTCAGTTTAGGTTGTTTTTAGTAATAGCATGATTGTTCAATATCACTAAACTTGAAGTAATGCCTCATTTCCATTGCTGGTTTGGCTCAACTCGACTAAACTAATGACTGTAGATCGTTCTCCTTTAGAGTAGGCAGGATTCTCAACTGATCACCATTGTGTGCCAGAAGAAATGGCTGATTTTTTAAAGGCTATTCGTGTCACACTGGTGGCGATTCTTTTTGACCAGTCAGTGGTCTGCAGTAGAATAACTTCACCTTTGAGTATCAGCTCATCTGGATCTGAATCTAGATACTGAGGTGGTACCAAAATAATTCTAGGTACAGGCTACAACTTTTGCTAATAGAAGACCAAAAATGGCGAGTCGAGTTCAGTAGAAACATGCAGTGTAAGAATTGGAGAGCTACAAGAATATGATGCCAATGATGAATGTCATTACAAATTAACATTAGCCAGATGGTGTATATTTTAAAAGCCATAGTTTTTATGGAGTATGCTTAAAACAAACCATGGTCTTCTCTACTTAAAAAAGTTCAGTCTAGACACCAGAAAGCGAATACCCTCTTACTTATTTTCAGTAGATTTAAGATCTAACGCCACAAAAAGCGATTGAGCATAATTTCTTCCCTCCTTCCAACCACCTTGCTAGTGCTATAGCTTGGCTTTACTCAGTACGCTTTTGAGATGGCAATTGCTGACAGACATGTCTTATCAAGCCATCCCAATTAAGCCAAGCTGACAACATATTTTCTACAATGATCCTCTAAAATTGTACTTTTTATTTTTGAACTTATTGAAATGTTCCCAGATTCAGAAATTGATCATTGCATTGGTTTTTCAAAAGAGGCAACATTTATTTTATCCTCGAGTGAGTACGACGGGTTGTGAAACACCATCATGTGTGTTTCAGATATAAAAAGAGAATTTTTTTTTCTTTTCTTATTTGGAATCCTCATAAATTCTAAGTAAATAGTGAAGGACCTTAATAGACTATTTTGTGGATCCAACAGTATTCTGCTCACAGTTGTGTCAGACATGTCGGCCTGAAGCCACCATTGATGTATTAACTGCCAGATGGTATAATAAGTAACTGAAGTGCATCAAAAGATCTCTGTACATGACTAAAATAAAGCCTGACAACATTGATCCTTTCCCTTTTAATGTCAATTGTTGCAATATCAAACTACAAATGTTATTACATCCTCCAGCACATATCGTTTTATAAAAAGAAACTGGAATGTGAGGCAGTTGTTTGAATACAGTTTTACAAGTCATTATATTGTTCAAGGGTGTTTCTGTATATTTTGCATTGGTAGAAGGTTGGTAATGTCTTACCCAGGCCCAGCAGGTTCACAGCTGGCTCTGCGCTCTCCTTTGGACTGCTTCGGTTCTCTGACTGCAGGCACAGACAAAGAGAAAGAGAAAGGTAAAAATAAATGGTCATATGTCTCAAGAACCTGACACACAAATCTAACAGTAGGATCCCGGTCAATGTCGCTTTAGTTTAAGGGTGTCCAGTACCCCCACCGACTGATATGTTGAGCAGCTGAGGAGCCCGTCAGTGTGAGAAATCACTCTCGGCTGTTCAGCTTAAGAAAATCAGTGCACAAGAAGACTTTACTTTAATTCGGCAGTTTATTTTTTATTTTCTAAAGGGACCTTGTTTGAACACAGTATATAACGCGGTATATTGATATGGTGAACAAGTCATCAAAAAGTCGCCCAAAGAGGTATTATTTTTGGAGTAATACTCCTGTCCGACCTACAGTATAAATGTAAGTCTACTATTGACACTCTTTACAACTTAACCCTTTAGGCTGTGTTTTGGTCTCTACCTCCTCAGGGTAGTATCAAGCAGTGTTACCAATTATTGCTTAGATGTGGTGGCGCCATAGTGTAATTTGTGTTATCACAATGACAGTGGCTCAAAACTTCACATTTTCGTATGAAATTCAACCATCTATTGTCATATGCTCATTTAAAAACTTGACAGAAATGTCCCTGTACAAAGAACCTGGAGCTTTTGGCGATGAAAGAGACTAGAAAGAGTATTAGTAAGTAGTCAGAAAGATTGACCATTTTAAATGCTTTCTTTAAGTAAATCAATTAGCTGACAGACAACAAAATCAGAACAACAACAATATTGAGTAATTCCCTTCTTCAAAGCTACAAAAATAAAAAGTGTTTGGTGATTACAACTATCAGTTATTTGTTAGTAATATACCGCCTGGGCAAGTATGGATTTAATGAGCAATAGGAGTTATTAAATTGAAAGAAAATGATTGGAGAAAAATGAAGGGGAAAAAAATGGAAGAAAAAGGAGGGAGTGAAAAACAGAAAGGAAGATATATAAATGAAGAAGTCAAAGAGTGGGAGAATTAGACAGGAGGATGAAGAGAGGATGGGGCAAGATAAAGAGAGACAAGTCTGGAGAGAAAAATGTGGTGAGAGAAACGAGGGCACAAAAGGTTAATACGTGGGCCGTGAGAGATGTACAACGCTGGTTACAAACAAAATTTCCCCGCAACAAAAGATCGATGGACCACATTAAATTGAATGTCGTTCCAATCCAAGGCAATGAAAACAATTACCGTGTCCACGCCTAATCAAGAATGCATTGGTTGCCTATTGATGTGTTGGGACTGCAGCACGAGTCGCAGCAGGAAGGTCGTTTATGTACAGCAGCAAAAACTTGGTTAGGGCTTTGCATTAAATAACTGATTTTATGAGATATTGTGTTTATTAAAACCAACCAACTACAAAAAGAAAGTTTTCTGACATCTTTAATATTTATAGAGATTTGCTGTGCATATATTCATCCTTAACCTTAAACCTTACGCTTCATATAAGATTAAAAGTGAAACGATCTTCAAATTAAATATGTGTGTATCCATAGAAAACCTGCAGCATTAAATATTGAAGAGCTCTTTCATGCTTTTGGGGGGTCTTCCCTTTCCTGTAGTGTGTTGTATATGTTTTAGTTCAGTGGTTCCCAACCTGGGGGGGCGCGCCCCCCTCGGGGGAGCGCCAAAGATCGCAGGGGGGGGCTCAGATGATTTGAGGCCAAATATCATATTTAGACTTTTTTTAATTTTTTTTACATATAATTGTAAAGCAATACATGATTGTCACTAAAAGCCTTGTCTCTACATTACAATAACATTTTAAAAATAATTGATTAATTAATTTGAATAACAATTCAAGTTAGTAGCTATTAAAGGCATAAAAAGACAGAAATGTATAATTCTTTCTTTAATACACTGAAAAAAAATATAAACGCAACACTTTTGTTTTTGCTCCCATTTTTCACGAGATGAACTCAAAGATCTAAAACATTTTCTATATACACAAAATAACCATTTCTCTCAAATATTGTTCACAAATCTGAAAAAATCTGTGATAGTGAGCACTTCTCCTTTGCCTAGATAATCCATCCCACCTCACAGGTGTGGCATATCAAGATGCTGATTAGACAGCATGATTATTGCACAGGTGTGCTGAAACGTGCAGTTTTGCTTTATTGGGGGGGACTGGGGGGGTCCGAAAACCAGCCAGTATCTGGTGTGAGGGTTAGGATCAGTGTTGGGCAAGTTACTTCCAAAATGTAATATATTACATATTACTTATTACTCTCTTTTGAAAGTAATAAGTTACATTACAATATTAATGTCTCTGAAATGTAATGAGTTACACTACTTTAGTTACCTTTTAGTTACTTTCACCAAAATAACCGCAAAAGAATAGCTCGGTATTTTAAATGCTAAAATGTAGTTTAGTGCAGCTCATTATGCATCCAGTGAAGGGCAATGTAGCATAACAACTGTGTAGGCCCTGAAGGCTACTAACAACTTGTATTACAGGGCTTAGTTGAATACTTGATTCTGATTGTAAATTCTTAACATGTGACACGTTGTTAATACAGCAGTACAGACCGCTGTCAAGGACTATAATGAAGGTTAACATATTGTAAATCAAGGCAAATATTATTTAAACCATGCTCATGGTTTGAAATGGCAAACATTGAAAGGCAAAAGTATTATTAAAACCATGAAGCCTACTACATCATCACCTTGGTCCCATCATATATACGATGGGAAGAGAATATTTACTGTGCTTGAAAACTGGTATCACATCATTATGTGAGGTTGACTTTGTGATCTGGACAACATTTCAGCTGCAACATCAGCTCGTTGATAATAAGCTTGGGATATGAGATATTTTTCTAGCCATTCGTGGTGAAGGCATCTGTGCTATTGTATGCATTATTTTTGACCCAACATTTCTACAGGCATGTCAGAATATGGTACTATTTTCACATGAATATTCTAGCCATTGTGTATTTTTATACCACAAGCTGCAAAATGACCGCCTTACCCCACTGTACAGGCGGGTAGTTGTTTAGATATACCTGGCACCTGCGGGCCGCAGAGGGGCGGCGTAGTTTCGGGCGACGAAGACTGCTGCTCCGGGGCCGGCGAGTCAGGCGGGAGTAAGCTAGTGTCCACAACGGAGGGTAACGTGATGTCCGCATCTGACCTGTTGCTACTGTCTGCAGTAGATGCAGTGTTGCTGGCGTTTAGTGATGGTTGCTTTAACCATTTTCGTATAAATGATTATCCACAGATCAGATGTGTGTCACTGCTGTGGAAGCACTTTGGAAATGATGCACGCGCAGCGGAGCAGGTCACGCGCACCTGACACAATTTGTTGTTTGTATTTTTCGCTACGTTCTCTTTTTTGAATGGTTGCATAACTTTCAACTTCCCCGAAGATCTCGACGCGAAGCCTGAAGGGTAAACACCAGGTTTACTAATCTACCCGCACAATTTGTCCGGTGTCGGAATGTCTCGCTATGTTAGTACATTCTTAAAAAACAAAACACCATTTAATTTCGGGTTAAAATGTTTTGTAACTGCGTTACTGAGCATTGTAACGGGTAATATATTACCCACATTTCATTACTTAGTTACAGCAAAAAGTAATATATTACTGTAACTCCGTTACTTTTGTAACGCGTTACACCCAACACTGGTTAGGATTAGGGTTAGGGTTAGGGTAATGTTGTGAATCGAGTGGCCTGTGTTCGTCGTCCATAACATACGCCTGTCCATACCATAACCCCAACACCACCATGGGCCACTCGATTCACAACATTACCCTAAACCTAACCCTAATCCTTAAGGGCGCAACTTCCAACAGGAGTCATTTGGGGGGGGCTCTTGGGAAAAAAGTTGGGAACCACTGTTTTAGTGAGTGTAAATGGTCTGCAAAGACTAACGTTTCTCTACCACACACTCCCTCCTGACTGAAATGCCTCATTTGCACTCCTTTGTTTACTTCCATATCACAGTAACACATTGTACATGACTGGCTAAGGGGCGGTACATCGTTTGACTAATCACAACAGAGCGGGTCAGCTAACCAATCAGAGCAGACTGGGCTCTGGTTTCAGACAGAGGGTGAAAAGAGGTGCTGCAGCACAGGCAGTATGAGAAAAATGAAGAACATTTTGAACATTAAAGCAGGGAAACATGTCAGTGTAAGGCACAAAATACAATTATGTACCTGAAAATGAGCATAATAGTGCCCCTTTAATGACCAATTCTCAAACAAAAACATATATGTGTCATTTTCAACCAAACTCATATTGGTCCAACCACAATAAGCAATTCTCCTCAGAAAAGCTCACACTTCTGTTAAGCGTCGTGCTGAGAGAGAGCGGCCCGAAATACATTCCTTGGTATGCCAGTCCTTTGATTACAAACCTTTTAGACCATGCACAGTGTAACACAATTGAGATCTTGCAATACTACAACCCCCACAGCTGCTTTCATACAGAGAAGAAACAATTAGAAAAATCCCAAATGTCACTCAGCGTAACAAGCTTAAATTCCCGCTGTATGTTAAGAAAGATTTGGACAGACATGCTGCCAATATTATTCTTGAGACGCTTGGAGACGTGTTGGGTTTTCCATTAGTTATCTGGGATGACATCAAGTGATGCGGCTGACAGGCAGCTTGCGGCAGACTGTGATTGGGTGTCAGGGTCAGTTGATTTTGAAAAGGAGAGGAAGTGGAATTGGAATGGAGGCCAACAATCAATAACCACAACCCCCCACCACACAAGAGGTGAATAGAGTCTTTGGCAATGAAGGTGATGCCAGTTTGAATAAAAGTCACAAAGAAAACAAACCTGTCGATGTCCGCTGTCACTCTAGATCTAGTCAAACATACACGAGACAAAGCCATCAGCCAACAGCTGTCACATTGGACTACTGAAACCAAGACAAAATGGTTGTCTCTTTTTATCTTCTTTTACTATACAAAATCAACAGCAGTTAATTAGCAACAAAGTGATGAATGATAAATTCCATTTACGGCTAATTGAGTACAACCCCTACTATACTCATACCCTTTTCATTCTGGGCATTTTTTGGCTATACTGTAACTCAATAAATCATATTCCAATCAGGACAATTTCACACAAATATGTATTTGGATGAAATTATGAGGTGAAGTCATTTTGGACAGACATGGATATAACAATGCAACTTGTCAAGTCTTTGGAGGTTTAATTATAATATCATTATCTTAAACTAAAACTAATGCAAATTAAACTAAAAACTTTCTCTCAGTGTTCCACATAAAAGCCTACAAAAAAGGGGATATTTTGACGTTTAAGATGCTGTTAGGCTTTTAATGTGAAACACATGGAACCCCCCAGGTGAATGGGAGAATTATGTGCAAAAAGTGAACACTTGCCTGATAAAGTAAAAAATCACTTTATAAATCCAGTGTTTTTACTCTACATTTAAATGCCATTCCTGCACAGACATTTCACATTATATGTCTTCCAGATAACAACATGCATCATCCCAAGGTCACTAATGAACAAGCTTAAATGAGAACAACATTTCTGTAAAAAGATAAACAAGGCCACATGTTGTTGAGAATGATGGGCACTAGGCAACAACATCACTGCAGGGATCTTGCAGATTCATTGCAAGCTAACAAGATATGTGTAAGTGCCACAGTGTAAAATATCAAGTTTGAGACAAGCTACAGTGTAAATAGAACAAAACAATTGCAACAAACCTGCCACAACCAATAATCTATGACTAAAAAGTATGATTAATGACAACTGGCTTTGACTGAAAAAATATGATTTTTAACATTTTTCAACCCTCATTCGAAACAGCCAAAACATGCAGTGTCAACTCTTAAATGTGTTTAAATATTATATTTGGGCCAGTTTAGCCTTTATATTGAGTAGATATATTTGATTTATTTGCTTGCATGAAGATGTCTTTCGTTGAACTGATCTAACACGGAAAGAACAGGATATGGACATGATTATAGTGGGACCCATTCCAGAGGATATTGAGAAAACCTGGATTATATATTTTGGACTATTTTTCTGGCTGGAACTGTTAAATGCATTCACACACGATGGACTTACTGATAAACAGATCATTCAGTATACTGTATTGTTTTTGCTGCATTTAAAGAGATTGTTTTGTGGTATGTTTGAGAGTGTGGATGTAACTAAGTTTAAATGAGATGTATTGCAATCTTAAAAGGGGTCATGTGATCTATACCTGATATTGTGATCGCTGTACCCTTTGTAGGTGTAGGGCACAGACCATTCCAATTAACTGTCTCCCCAGCAATTAAGGGCCCGTGTACACATAGCGCCTTTTTCTGTCAGAAAGGCGTGGAACTGGGGAACGTCCGTCCCAATGCTCTTTAATTGTTTCTATGACAACGACAACGTATCACTTCCATTATACAACAAACTGGCATGAATTTTATAATCTGTTAGTGCTAATATACTTTTTTTCTGACACCGTTTTTTCACTACCAGAAGATGCCAGCTCTCATACTATGTATAATTGAGCTTGACTAATATATTTCAGAATCTGGGGAGCACTGCATCAACAACTATTTCTGCACAAAGGATAACACCTGGTACAAAGACAATCCTCCACCAAGACACTCAGCCTTAAACAACACAGAAACCAACTGTCCTCCCTAACCCGTATGAGAGGCAGATGAAACAAACGTCTTATCCTCTGAGGAGAGGCAGAGCGAGGTGATAAAACAAAAAACTAAAACAACACTTACAGAGGGAGACTGGAAACAAATAGAGTGGAAGGTGAGATGATGACTGCAAATTGGAAAGCAGGCAGAGTGGGAGACAGAGTTAGGGAGAAATACAGAGGACAGGAAACAGAGGAGAGTAGAATGATGTCAAAAAAACCTGAAGATGATTGAGAGAGACAGAAAACAGATGAGTACAGACGGTACAGCTGACAGGCCGGTCTGTCAGGGCAGCAGAGGAGGAGGAGAGCAGTACTACTGTACAACTCTTTCTATAGATGATATACAATACTCAGTAAATACATATTTTATTGTTATTTATATTCTATTCATAAGTCTTCTTTCTATTTATGATGATAATAAAAGGAAAGAAAAAAGATATCAATCTGAATATCTATTTGATCTATTCTTTTATTGGACATGGCTACCTAAACTTTGTATGTTCATGTAAATAGTTGAATCTATTTTTTGTTAACTTAAAACATTTTGTTTATGTGATTTAGGGAAGTTATACAATCCTTATACAAACTCTTATTGTTACTGTGTTGCAAAGTGCAAACGCTGATACGTTAAGCTACTGGTGATAAAGAAATGAAATAAAGAAATATGTTTATATAAATGTATGTATTTTGTATCTTTTGTTATTGGACATTTTTACATTAACTTGTTTTATGTTTATGTAAATATTTTTATTCTATTTATTTTTTATTCTATAATGGAGCCAAACTTAATAAAACCTTATATTAAAATATTATCCTTCTTGCAATTTGAATATTGCAATAGTCCATATCGTGATTTCAACAACAATGTGAGATTCATGTTCATGAAAGTGTGAATATATGATTGCAATAATTGGTAGTTGTTGTTTTTGACAGCAGTAGTAGAGTGGCTAAAGATTACAGCAGTACAATCGTACCTTATTACAGTACATACAGTACATAAGTACTGTGGTGCATGTAGTAGCTGCTGGAAGCGTGGGACCTTACGATCACAGCGAAAGAGAAAATAAAACTGACTATGGCTGGATGAGCAGGTGAGGCCGAAGACAGACCGGTGCAGTGAAGGAAAGAGGAAGAGAGAGAGGTGTTTACCGGGGAGGAAGGGGAAATAAGGAGGTCAAACTGCCAGGAGAGGAAAAATAGTGAGGAGGCATTTTGGGGGAAAGAAGAGGATGTGAAGCGATGGGGAAGGAAGAGCAGAGGAAGCAGAGAAGACAAATAGGATACAAAGAAATGGATGGTGAATTAAGTGAAATGTGTTGAAAATGCATATCAATACAATACTGTAGACCCCTGCTCTACTCGACAAAGTCCCTGTGTGTGTGTGTGTGTGTGTGTGTGTGTGTGTGTGTGTGTGTGTGTGTGTGTGTGTGTGTGTGTGTGTGTGTGTGTGTGTGTGTGTGTGTGTGTGTGTGTGTGTGTGTGTGTGTGTGTGTGTGTGGCACTGCAGTAAGTTGGAGTCTGTTTAGTGTGCCTGGCTGCTGCAGTTCTGCACCATTCGACACAATCTGTCACTCAGCTGGTGGCCTGACACTGTCACAAAACGTGACACACACACACACACACACACACACACACACACACACACACACACACACACACACACACACACACACACACACACACACACACACACACACACACACAATAAATAAACACTGAGAGGTAAAAGCCACTTAAATGTAAAAGCAACAACCCTCACAAATTTGGGTAATGCATGCAATCTTACGCAAACAACCCCAAAACACACACATACACTATGAATTTATGCATCCACAGAGACACAAACACACACACTCGAGTGTTTGAGGAAGGTCACGGTTTGGTCTTACAGCTGATGCGTGACGGTGCTGTTCAGGGAAAGAATACCTAATCAAATCAAAATACACACACACATACCAATTTAAAAAGGGCGTTTGTCGGTTGTTTTCAGAAGTGAATCTTATTTGTTGCTTAAGTGGCAGCCGGCTTCATGTGAGAATTTTCTTGGTAGATTTAGAGAACACACAGAAGTGCAGCTGCTTTGATTCAGGGAACACACCCGATGCCCAACTTGTCTAGAGGACACACGTTACAAACTGGATTTGATGTGCACACAAACACTCTCAAAATAATTCAGAGAAAACACACAGTTGGTCCCCCCCTGGGGAGCGCAGAGGCTAGACAGGGGGGGGGGAAATACAAATTAATACATTCGAAGATTATTGATTCGAAAATAATACGCTACAGTACAGTACAAGCATGTCTGGGTCTATGTGTTTCATTCAACCTCGGCTCTGTGTGTGTGTAGTAGCAATGGAGAGTTAGGACTCAGAGGGACACAAGGAGAGTTGGAGCTTTGATGTCAAAAACACGGATCTTTAATACAAGCATTGGCTGGAGAAATTCACATCACAAGTCACACAGCCAGAGATTCTGACTGCACTGGTGGGTTGCCATGTCAAATCTGATCAGCCTCGAATCTTGGTAGACCCTTTAACTAATTTACAGAGAGTCAAATCCACATATTGGGGATGGGCGTAAACACCTGGACACACGGGAGATGTCTCTCACATCTGTGGAGCTTAGAAAGCCAGCGTTCTCACAGTCGTAAAACCCCCCCTGTCGCCGCCAGGTCAGGCCATAAAACCTGGTAGTATCAACATACGACTCCATTATCACATTCCTTACGGGAGATTAGAAGCAGGAATGGTCTTAAATGTCAACACACAGAATAGGTTAAATATTTAGAAGTAAAGACAGAATTAATCCCTAACATGTGGAAAGAGCCATTTTGTGCGAGAGAGAGAGAGAGAGAGAGAGAGAGAGAGAGAGAGAGAGAGAGAGAGAGAGAGAGAGAGTGTGAGTGCACCGGTACCGGAGATCGGATTATGGATTGTCTTGAATACACATGTCAGCAGGGACTTGACACAATTCTATGACTGACAATTCATCGGATAACCCTTTTTTGAGTTCTGTGAATCCCTCCAGCTCAGCGGAAACAGCTAACTCTGTATAGAGGTGTGAGATAGGATATAACTATCTCAGACCCCATTTACACAGGAGCACAAACGCAAACGGACCGAATTCGTTATCAAAAAAGTATTCCGTTCACACGGATTCGGCTGATTTAACGTGTCCGTTCACACAAGACCACTGGAAACGCTGTAGTACATATGTCGGGCCTATAAGTGGCGCTGTACTTCAGCCACAAAATACACCAAAAGCAGCGAAGAAGACCCCTGAGCATGGTTGCCCTTCTGTTTATGCCCCGCAGTAGTTTCAGCAACATGTAGTTCATGCGGCTAAACCATCCAATCATCGAGCTGAGGAACCAAGATGGTCGCAGCGTGAGTAAGCGCATCTCAAGCTTGTCTGTTTGTCGCTGTTAAATTAGCTCTTTAAAGCTCATATCATTGATCCACATAATCTGAACCGATGAACATTTGAATAACATAGTAAAGCGGCTCACTACGGTTATTGTATTTTTTGCATTTGCAACTATGGAGGGAAACATATCTCTGCAAACTTTGTGGGACGCGATTCAGAAAATCAAGACCGACATGCTAACTCACATTGACTCAAAAATGGATCCCATTCAAAGTAGCTTGAGCAGGATACACAATTCCCTGTCTAGTTTGGGAGACCAGGTCAATTTGTTAGAGCAGCGTGTCGGGGCTAATGAGGACAATGTACATGAGTGTGTCCCTCGAGTCAAGCAGCTTGAGAAAGACAACTCCTTACTAATGTCTAAAGTTGATGACTTGGAGAACCGGAGCCGACGTTCTAACCTTTGCTTCGTAGGAATCCAGGAGTCCGCTGAAGGCAGTGACATTATCGGCTTCATGTCTCGGCTCATCCCGCAGCTCCTGGGGCCAGATGCCTTCCCTACCCTGCCGATCATTGAGAGGGCACACCGCTCACCGACTGCCAGGAAAAACTCCCGTGCCAGCCCGCGGGCCATCATGATCGAGCTGCTGAACTTCACCAGGAAGTGAAAATCCTTCGTCTTGCCAGGGAGAAAAAGTCTCTGGCCTACAACGGGAAACACATCAGCATATATCCCGATTTCAGTCCCGAGCTTACCAGAAGACGCCGGAGCTCAGATCCAGTCAAACGCAAGCTCCGTGAACTCAACATGAAGTACTTTCTCCTCTACCCGTGCACCCTCTGCGTTGTTGTTGATGGCACACAACAACGCTTCTCTACCCACAAAGACGCGGAGGCAATCTTCATGTCTACCTCAAACTCTCCTGGGTGACGAACATCCCCAGAGATGAGGCTGCTGCTAATGGTAGCATGTTGATCCACTTCGATGGTGCAGCTAAGTGACTTTCTCCTCCGTTTCCTCTCTTCTCTTCTCTTGTTTTTTATTTTTCTCATCTTCTCTAAAAACAGAGACCTGTTTACGTGACGTGTCATGACTGCTGAGATGTTGTTGACACTCTCTTTTGTGTTTATTATAACTTAATATAACAAGTGGGCACCCACCTGGCTCTTTCAGTTCTGTGGTTTCACATTTTACAGTGACGTTGACGTCACTACTTCTTCTTCTTTGGCACGTTAGAGCCCACTACTATTGCAATACTGCCCTGAGTGGATGTTATTGTTAAATAATGTTTGTGTTCGTTCGGATGAATTTCTTTGAGCTATGATTTCTTTATCCTCTTCGTAATGCAGACTGAGCTCTGTGTAATTATTTGCTATGTTTAAGTTTATTCATGGTAATGCTCTGGGATTTGGTGTCCAGGGCTGCTGGGCCTTCTTAAAGGTTGTTTTGTGTTTTTCTGTATTTTTCTTTTTGTGTTTGAATGTTTTGTATGTCTGTTTTACATTAATGGTTGAATCTAGCAATCATGAATCACATGTATGCGTAACAAGTGACAGGAACATTATTTGCTATTATTTCCAGACTGGATGAATTAAAGGGTATAAAAATCATTCATTTGAATATCAGGAGTCTATTGCCCAAAATTGATTTACTTCGGATATGGGTTGTTCTACATAAACCTAAAATCATCACTCTCTGAAACTTGGCTTAGTAGTAACATTTCCGATAGTGAACTACAAATCACAAATGATTTGCTTTACAGATCTGATAGATGCAGCAGGGGTGGAGGTGTGGCTATTTATGTCTCCTCTGAGCTTGTGACTGAGCTAATTGCTACTTCTATAGAGCCTCTACATTTTGAATGCATTTTTCTTAAAATTATTTTTCATGAAAATAAATGCTTAACTATTGGTAGCATCTATAGGCCACCTTCTTCACCTGCAGAGTCTTTTAACCATATGATTGACACTATCAACTTCATTTCCTGCGGAAATGAAATAATCTTGCTTGGTGATTTCAACAAAAATTGGTTGGATAAATCATCTGAAAGAGAGAAAAAACGTATCAGTAGTCTAAATGTTAAACAGCTAATTAATGAGCCAACTCGTATCACTCTTAGAACCCAATCTCACTGGATACTGGTGTCACATCCTGACAGAATCTTAAAAGCTGGTGTCATGTCGGATTGCTTCAGCGATCATTCAATTGTTTATTGCGTATGGAAAATCAAATTAATTAAACTACCTCCAAAACTAGTCAAAATCAGACAATATAAAAAATTGAATGTTGATTTATTTATTAATGATGTTGTTGCCCTTAATTGGGACAGATTTCAACTCATATCTTTTGTACAAGATGCTTGGGATTTTCTGCATAAAGAGCTCACTGATGTCATGAAAAAACATGCACCTGTGAGAACGGTTAAGGTCAAAGGTCCCTTGGATCAATTCTGAACTCATCAGTCTCTTTAGGGAAAGGGATAAAGCATGGTCGATATATCGTCATTCAAGAACTATAGCCGATTGGGAAGTATACAGGCATCTTCGAAATCTGAGTAAAACCAAAGCCCGAAATGCTGAATCGAACTACTATAAAGAATATCTCACATCGGACTTTAAGAATCCCAAGCAATTTTGGACTAAAATTAAATCTATTTAAAATAAATCAGGTAAACATTCTATTAATAAAATAAGAACTGCTGATACAATAATTCATGACCCATTATCCATTGCCCAAATATTTAATAAGCATTTCGCTAATGTATGTTCCACACTACTATTTGACTCCTATTTGACGACTGGTATTTCTAATAGTAACTCATACTGCAACAGTTCTTTTTCTTTTAAGAAGATTCTACAAGTTCATAATGCTATCATGGAATTAAAAGTGGATGGCAGTGCAGGACTCAATGGTATAGAAAACAGGTTCATAAAATTGGCGTCCCATATTCTCATGTACCCACTTGCTGATTTGTTCAAACTGTCTTTGTCCAGCTGTGAGTTGCCGACTATTTGGAAATGTGCACGCATCATTCCACTGCATAAAGGTGGTGATTTACTTGATACAAATAATTATAGACCAATCTCTATAATCTGTTCTATTTCCAAAGTTTTGGAGAAAATAATTTATAATCAACTGTCACATTATCTTAATTCTTATAATATTTTATATCCTGTTGAATCTGGTTTCAGGCCTAATCACTCCACAACAACTGCCCTACTTAAATGTACGAATGACTTGTACTCTGCTGCAGATGATGGTGAACTCACAGGTGCCATTTTTATTGACTTGACAAAAGCCTTTGATTTCGTTGATCGATATCTGCTCTTGGATAAACTTCACGGCATTGGCCTTTCTAATAATACAGTGTTATGGTTTAACTCGTACCTTCACAGTAGAAAGCAATGTGTGGTCGTTAATGGAAAACAGTCTGACCTGTTGATCCAACAAAAGGGTGTACCCCAAGGATCAACTCTGGGCCCACCTCTGTTCTCTATTTACATAAATGATTTATCTTCATCTCTCATTAATTGTTGTACTCACCTTTATGCTGATGACACTGTCATATATACATCTAAATCAGATTTTTCACAAATTCAGATCTCTCTTCAATCGGATTTTAATATCTTACAGGACTGGCTATCACACAATAAACTACTTCTTAACAAAACAAAATCTTATACCATGGTCTTTGGTACCAGGCAGAAGCTCAAATCCAAACCTAATGTAGTAATAACATGTAAAGATGGCACTTCTCTGCATAAAGTTGATAGCTTTAAATATCTTGTTGTATGGCTAGACTCTGAACTTTCATTTAAACTACATACAGTGTTCCTGCAGGTTTCGGCAACTCAAATTTAAGACTTTTTAAGACCTTTTTAAGACCACTTTGAATAGAATTTAAGACCTATTTCACGGAAAGAAAGTATGAAGGAAAATTGCTATGAAAGAAGAAATACGTCCCATAATTACTTACAAAGTAAATGTATTCATGTTCAACATAAGAACGATGACTGAACATAACAGCATAACAGTACAGAACTGTGTTAGCGTGTTAGACAAAAAGTAAAGTGTGTGTGTGTGTGTCTCTGTGTGCTTGTGTGTGTGTTCGGGCTGTGCAATTAATCGTATTTTAATCGCAACTACGATTTTGGCCTGCCACAATTACAAATAAAACATAATCGGAATTTTTTTTATTTAGCTTTGCTAGGTTGTGACAATGACAACATATTTGATCTAATTAATGAGTCTAATTTATATGTATTTATCATATTTATATATGTTTAGTAGCTTGTGGAAGTGCGCTCCAAAATATTTCTTGATCTTGTTTATTGGTATTTTTTATTTTGATATTATCTATTTAAATATCATCAATCATTTATTTCATTAATTTTTCTATTGCTTTTTCAGGGTAATCAACAGTTAAAAAGATAATGTTCAAATTATTATTTGTTTTAAAGTTCAATAAATGGATGTTTTCAAAGTCAATGAATAATCGTATTTAATAATTGTGATATCAATTATTGACCAAAAATAATCGTGATTATGATTTTTGCCATAATCGAGCAGCTCTAGTGTGTGTGTGTGTGTGTGTGTGTGTGTGTGTGTGTGTGTGTGTGTGTGTGTGTGTGTGTGTGTGTGTGTGTGTGTGTGTGTGTGTGTGTGTGTGTGTGAGAAACAAGAGCTATATTCAGAGCTCTGCTGCCTTGGCTACAATCTTTCATCGTTGCTGTTGTATGATTGGTGTTTAACTACGGTATTTAGCATCTACAGCACCTCCGCTTTTAGGGTTGACGTAGACCCAAACGTCGCCCGGAGGTCCCCCGGTGTTGTTGCGGGAGCTGCTGCACTAGCTAACGCTAAACTAGCTAATGCTACATTAGCAAAACAAACGCTGATTTATTATGCAAAAGGTGCAGCGGGCTTCAAACACGTTCCCCTCCACTGTTTTCAACCAAGCACTAAATTCGATGTTTTCCAACCAAATACGGTTGAACTTACACTTCCCCATATTTATTTGTAAGTAGATTCGAAAAGACATGAGTTTCTGACTGCCGCTAGCTAAAGCTTGGTTGCTAGGTTACTAGCTGGGTGTTCTCCGATAAGGGGCCGGGGGAAACAAAGTAAGTGATTACTGGTTCCATGTTGATTTATTTCATTACAAATTGTTGGGGGAACTGAAAGGCTCTTACCGTACTGGTTACTTTGCAGCCTGGACATTTCCACAAAACACATTTTTGACGCGATCGCAACACAGAAGTACCTTTCAAATCCGATCTTTTTTAAGACCTTCTAAATCATATTTAAGACCTTTCTTCTTTTTTTGGTCATATTTAAAGGCCCAGTGAAGTGTGCACCTGTGCATGATCTGTTATGCTAATACGTATAGTAATGACCAAAATTGTCCATTGGAACCCATATCAAAAAATGTTGGAATAGCAACAAATTTGACGAGTTTTGAATTTTCCGGGGAAATCTGCAGTCGACCTTCGCCTTCTTGGGCGTGGCTTGCGATCTACTGCGTGACGTCACGAGATGGACGCCGCTGCACTGTTTACATTCACCACCGTTCGTTTTTTCTCTTTTTCAAAGTCGAATTTCTCAACGTTTTTGAGCTAGTATTTTCCTGGAAAGAGTGTCGGAGTCGACTGGAAGTGATTGCCAATCGAGAAAACCTGACAATGGAGGCGACAGTGAAGAAAGAGGGATGAAAAACACAGGGGAAACGATGCATTGCCGCTGGCTGTAGTAATGTCAAGTCTGCCGAAGTGGCGATGTTTCTGTTCCCAAAAGATGAAGGTGAGCCTGGCTGGTGTCATTGTTTCGTAGATTATTTGATTGATCATGATAAATAAAGGCCAGTGGTCGATTCGAGAGAGAGAGAAAGAGAGACTGACAGAGTTACAGGGTTGTTGTTAGCATCTGGTGCTAGCTCGGAGCTAACGGAGATTAGCTGTTTCAACAATAAGGAGAGGGAGAGTGCTCTCCTGTGGGACTGAGAGAGATAACGTCAGCTCAGGGAGGTAAACTGTAGCCTAAGTTATCTCAGTGGGTTTGGTCATCTATGTAAACAAATATTTCCATCTATGTAATATTAGTTGTATAAAATAGGTTAAGAAATCATTCCAATGTTTTTTGATTATTGAAATATATGTTTCATATGAGTGTTGAGAGCTGTATCCATAAATCTCTTAATGTTGCCCTCAAAGTGCACCAGATTGATCACTTTCCTCATCTATCCTGTCCGAAAAGCTGTCCAAATCAATCATTTCTCTCACACTAGTATCACTTTCAAGAGTCTCCGCCATGTTTACAATCGCAACTGGGTACATCTTGTGACGTCACAGCCACTATCGTCTGCAACTTCCGTTAGGCTCAGACGGCAAAATTAATAATTCATTAATTCATTAATTATGAATTATTAAAAATTATTTTAGCCATGAACAGGCACAATGATATGTAAGGAATGAAACTGCCATTTCATTTTGGTGCAAAAACATGCACTTCACTGGGCCTTTAAGACCTTTTTAAGGCCTTAAATTCAGATTATCAAATTTAAGACTTTTTAAGACTTTTTAAGACCCCGCGAGAACCCTGTACATATAAAGCATGTAATACAAAAAGTCAATTACGGAATCGGTGTTTTACACCGCTCTCGCAATTGTTTTACGGTCAGTGTCCGAAAGAGAATTGCTTCTCAACTTATTCTTCCAATTATGGACTATTGTGATGTTGTCTACCAAAATGCACATAAATCAGATCTTGCTCCACTCAACATAACCTACAACAGACTATGCAGATTTGTTCTTGGTTGTCCTTTTCGTACACATCACTGCACAATGTATAACCAACTTAAATGGCCTTCTTTAAATGTAAGAAGACACACGCGTTGGCTTCAGCTGATATTTAAATGTATTTATCTTAACTATCCCCCTTATTTAAAGCAGTATTTTGGACCCTACTCACCAAATCATCAAGTTAGACACTGTCCAGATTTATTTCTCTGTCCCCTCTGCAAAAAAATTGATTGGCAGAAGAGCGTTCATGTTCAAAGCCCCAACAGACTGGAATACTTTACCTGCTGCTATTAGATCTCTTGCATCATTGGGTATGTTTAAACATGCATTTTTATCTCACTTTCAACTGGTCTGTACTTGTTATTAACTGATATTGATGAAACTGATTTGCTCGACTGTCTCAAATTGTTATGATTGTGTGCATAGCTTGAATTTTACTTAACAGACTGTATGCGGTTTGTCTTGTGTGTCATGTTTTGCATTTTGTCTTTTTGTTCATGTATGTCTGTAAGTTGTTGCTATTGTCGGGACCCGCTTCAAAAAACGAGATGGTGCATCTCAAGGGGTTTATCCCGAAGAATACACATTTCTATATATGTAATTCTCCATGTCCACTTGTTGCTGATGGTTGTGGTAGAGGAGCTGTAGATTTTGCACTAACATCTGTAGCATGGTCAGTAGCAGTAGCAGTAGCTACTGACCATGCTACAGAAGTGAGCAGCAGAGGTGGGGAGAGGCGGGGCTATGGCTTCATCGTTATCAGGAAATGATCGTATAGGGCGTACACACTGAGCCGTTTGCCCCCCCAGAGCGCTCCTTTGCAGATCTATCTACCTTGGGACCCGGTATCATTCGCGGGGTTCGTTTCCGCGGTTCCATTTCCTCGGTTCCGTTACGGCCTCGTGTGAACGAACGGGCTATACGAAAGAGAAAAGTAGCAGATACAACCCATTTCGTTCTTGTGTAAACACCGCCTCAGTAGCATATAGACTGCTGCATCACAGTGGGGGACATGGGTTTGTGTTGATGGGTGGGTGAGGGATGGGAGGTGGACTATGTTTGCGTGTGTATCTGTGCATTTAGTGCAGTGGTTCTCCAACTTTTTTTGTCAGGCCCCCCCTTTGGAGAAAGAAAAGTCAGGCCCCCCCAACACAACTAGTCACGTAATGGGCCAAGTTAACATGTATTAAAATACATCAATGTGAACGTGAGCATTCCTTTCAAGAAAATCAAAAAATCCCTTTGCTAGAACAGTGATAATAAAACAATGCTCCATAAATCTGTGCGCTCAAAAAAATAAATACATAATACAATTGTGCAATCCCTTTGCTAGAACAATAAGTTGCAATACTTTGCAATCCATGCAAAAAAATGAAGAGAAAGAAAATGCTGATATTTGGGGAAAAAAGTTGCACTGCTCATTTCTTGAAAACGGGGTTGCAGGCTCAGTGGCGGTGCCAGAGATTTATTTTGGGGGTGCTGTTGGGTAGCTTGACGTTACATAGAGGGTGCTCAAACATTTAGGGTTTCCCATTAAGGTACCGGGCACTACAGTGGAACTTGCTACTGCAACAATCCATTACACAGCATATTGGCGACTGTTACAGTGAAGGCTCGATATCAGCTCACGGCATATAGGTGTAAGCAGGGGTAAAGTGCTATTTGTATAGGTGGCGTGTGGACCTAACATCCTCCAGGGGGGTCCTCACCTCCTTTAGGGGGGTCCGGGGGCATGCTACCCTGGGAAGATTTGTATAAATATTGAAGTTAAAAGCATCAATCTGGTGCACTTTGAGAGCAAAATGAAGAGATCTATGGACACATCTCTCAAAACCCATATGAAACAGAACTGCAAACAGATTTACTTTTTCTTTATGGATATTTTACAAATCACTCCGCTTTTAAACTGTATTCTTGTTTTACTGTCATATAGTATTTCATCCCTGTTTTTCATTTATTCTCTTGTTTTTTTATACCTATAATGATCATATAAACGTGTGCATCGGAAATAATTGTTTACATTAATCGTGACCAAACCGTTTGAGACCCACTGAGATAACTTAGACTAAAGTTAACTATCTAGACACTCAGAGAGTCCTTTACAGTAGCTCAGTGGTTCTCAACTGGTCATGCCTCGGGACCCACTTTTTACTTGGTCAATAAATCGCGACCAACATTTTGAAGCACTCAAATCTATTCAACAAAAAATCGTGCTGTAATATATACGCTTTTCAGCGTACAATATTAATTAAAGTGAAGTACGGTGCATATATCCCTTATATCCCTTCATAGAACTAAAGTATGCTTTTAAAAAAGGTTTAATGAGATTTTTATAAATACTAACATATAAACTACGCATTCTGGTACACTCTGGGAAGAAAATAAATAAATCTATTATTACCCGAAACATTAATATTTTATGCCATTGTTTGTTTTTCACTTTGTTCCGACAGCTTTCTGCTCCACTCAGAGAGAAGAGCACAGAGGAGACGTTGTTCTGTGACCTGTCAATCATCAAACCGGGGGTCATATTTCATTATGTAAATTTGTATCTGAAGTTGTACCGATAGATTTATAAAGAATAGTTCTACCGCAAAGTTATTCTCCGTGGGGACTTCCAGCAACAATCTTGATTCTGTTTGGTCAGAAGACTCGAAAAAACATCAGCAAAGATGTTTTATTGAGAAGATGATCACTACGTGACCGTTCAAAACCGTTTATGGTCTCCGGTACTTCCAGTCTAACGCCTACTGCATGCACAGCGTTAGAAAATCGGGCCTTCAAAATACAAGTTTGACTTTTTCTCCCTCTCTCTCTTGCGCACGCGCACAAAATGGCTTGTTCCACACACACAAAGAGCCGAGCTTGAATGAAACACAGAGACCCAGACGTACTGGTACTGTAGCATATTATTTTCGAATCAATAATTTTTTTGTTGTCATAAGTGTTTTTCCTCCTGGTCTCTCGCGCCCCCCTGTCATGCCTCTGCGCCCCCCACTTTGAGAAACACTGATTTAGTGGGTGTGGTTGTGAGTCTTGTATGTAGCTGTGTTTACTTGGAAAACAGGCTTGATACTCTTTCTTTAGCTGTGCCAATTCACCTTATTGATTGGTCTTGTGGCTACGCTATTGATCCAATGAATGCTAGAGAGCGCCACTTTCTATGTGTGTGGTGTATGTGTTTGTGTGTCACGTTATTAGTCACAGGACGCTGCTCCTTTGGATGCCCTTCACATCATCCGCTCAAACTAATCGACCTCAGATATGCTTTAGCTATTGCCCAATCTCGGGCACCTTTGAGAGCCCAACTCAGTCCAGAAGTACAGAGCACCTAGCGATAACACACTCCCCAAATCCCTGCCTGCACTGAATGAACAGAAAATCACACTCTCTTATTTCTATCTTCAACAAAGGCAGGCTCCAGTGTTTTCCATGAAGGAAAAGCAGCCTCTTGTTCCCTTTGATAATTTATTCATGGCTAAAAGAAAAAGACAACATATGCCGGCAGTCCAACGAGACGACAGTGATTTAGTGTTTGATGTTTGCGATAGACACTCGAAGAGCTAGAAAAAAGAGGGAGGCGGAGGGAGGGACAAATGAAGGAGGGATGGAGATGAATGGGCGAAACGAGAGTGAAGACAACTAGGGAAATGATTATTTCTTCCCTGAAAGCACTGTGTTTCTCTAGTATCTGTTGAGTACACTCTGTCCCTTTTTTCCCCTTTCTTTTGTCCTGTTTCTTTTCACATGTTTGCACTTCAACCATGACTGTGTACATCATGAATACATATTAGATTTAACTCATGGTAAACATAAAAGATTATGTTTTTAGAATCTTTCCGGTGAAAAAAGACAATACCAAAGTTATCATGATGAAATACGTCTAAAAGCCTCTACACTTGTTAAGTGTAATCATAGTTCTTGTTTAAAAAAAATACTTATATTTATCACTTTACATTCCAAACCAATTGTAATGTAACTTAAAGGGGCCCTATAATGGCCATGTTCAGCTTCATATTTGTATTTTGTGCCTCTCCTGTGACATGTCTCCATGCTTTAATGTTCAAAAAGCTCTTTATTGTTCTCATACTGCCTGTGCTGCAGCACCGCTTTTCGCCCTCTGTCTGAAACCAGAGCCCAGACTGCACTTGATATCACAAACAATGTGTTGGATTGCTGGCGAATAGAAGCGCAAGTGTTACATAGGGATGTCCCGATGTTACGGAAGTGAACAAAGGAGTCCAATGGAGGCGTTTCAGGGAGGGGGGGGGGCGTTTACGGTGTACGACATGGATTTTACTTCAGGATGAATTGAGAAACAGCACTTATCATTCTGCATGGATCTGCCGTCGGTTGTTTTGTAACGCTAGCTGATGGAGTAATTTGAAAACGGCAATCAGTTAGTATGATGTAGCCAATGGTGATTTTATAAAACATTCATAAATACACCCACCCACCCACCCACCCCACACACACACACACACACACACACACACACACACACACACACACACACACACACACACACACACACACACACACACACACACACACACACACACACACACACACACACACACACACACACACACACACACACACACACACACACCAGCCTTCAATCAGAACTGCAGTCTAATTAGTGCCTATAGGCATTGGGTGGAACAAGAGACAAAGTTGAGCATTGAAAACCCCAATCAAGCTGAATAAAAAATGGCTCATTTGAATACAGAGAGAAAATACAGACTACTTGATATTCCACTGTGTATTCAGGCTAAATGTTGTCGCTGTATGAAGTTTTATCCATTTTCTTTAGGTATATTATTATTTTTGATAACGTTTTCTCTTTATCATGAGACTGTTTTTATGTTATATGATCCACGTTTATTGGTAACGATTGGTTATTTCTGTGAACGGCTGAATGGTCCAATGTATGGTCCTATGCTTAAGGAGATAACAAAGGGAAGCATTAAAGCTGCTTTCCTATAATTTGAGCATCCGAACAGCTCTTACAGTATCATGGCTGCCACCGAGCTACTTCTGGGTCATTTTATTCAGGAACCTTCCTTAGCAAAATAGACTTTGTCGCAACCTATGACTGCCCTTCAGTCCTTGTTACTCAGTCTTGGTCTGTTAGGGGCAGACATGCTGAGGAAAACTTTCCATCCATTACACTGGATTGACGCACCCTTAAGGGACAACAAAGCCTAACATCTGTCTGAGCACCTGTATATGGTACACTAGGGAAAAACTACACTTCAGTTTGCATGATTAAAGAGAAGAAGGCATCAATTATAACATCAACAGCAGATATAGTCTACCTAAGAGCAATGTGCCATCTGTTTCAGTTTTCAATGTCCTGAACAGCGGATAGTATAGTGCAGTATAGTCCACTGTGCAGTAGGTTTAACAGAGCCGGAATATTTTAGGCACATTAAATCCAGGAGGCAAGAATCCAAAGAACCAACTATTTTAATGTATTTAGTTTATTGCATCAATGGTAAATCATGGTGTATGCATTCTAAGACAACTGAACTTAAAATGGACCTATCATGCTATATTCGAGCAATATATTGTAGGGCCATACGGCCCATACATATATAAAGTATATAAATATAGTTTTTTTTTCAAAATACCAAAACGATCCTGCATTTTAGCCATGCCTCATTTCGCTCTATTTGCTCTTTCCAACGGTGTTTTTACAGGGGGCTGATTCTGTGAGCTGCAGCTGACCACGCCCCCCTGCAGGAGAGGGGAGCGTGCTCTGAGATCAGCTGCTAGGCTGCAGCGGGGAGAAGAGGGGGAGAAAAAGAGATATCCGTGTTTTATTCTTATAGAAGTAAGAAGAGAAGTAATGGGGCAGAAACCCTCCTTTTTACGCAGCGTTCCAGATATAGACATCAAACGGCGACACATATTCAGTTGCCAGTTACTTTGGCATTAGGGCAGGGATATCTAGATACTTTCCAAGGTTTGACAAAATGAATTGTGCTACTTTTAAAGCAAGCAACGATGTTTTCAAATCTGTAATCAAAAAGCTCCTCAAAAACACTATCGAAGCAGTTCCTGCTGTTGCTGCGTTAGTTCAAAAAGTAACAACGGACTATTTATCTTAGCGGATGCATGTCAATTTAAATAAATACATACAACTATTTTTTAAATCAATAAAATCATTTTCTAAATCCATAAAAGCATTTCAATTAATATTGGGAGTCATGTCGTTACTTTGTTGAGAATGTGGCCATGTAATAAGCGGGATAATGTCCCCCCTTCATGCCCATCTAGATCCCTCCACTTCGCGTCGGGCTCCTGATCAGCCTGTCGGTGTTCTTTTCCCCATAATGACCGCGTCGCTGCACATTATCCCTTCCATATGATTATATAGAGTCATTATTCATTTGTTTTAAAGCAGGAGGCGCAAGCGCTTGCCTCGGGGAGGGAGAAAAAGAGCCAAAGCGGAGAATAAACAGAAGGGCAACCATGGCAACCATGCAAGGGAAGTCTTCTTCGCGGCTTTTGTGGCAGACTACAGCGCCACTTACAGGCCTGGCATATGTACTACAGCGTCTCCAGCGCTTTCGAGCAGCAATGGCCGGCCGTGGCCCAACCTCTCATTCCCCTGATAGGTGGAGAATTGACCAATAGCCGTAGCGCCACCGTCCTGACGTCAGGACAGTGTTCAAATCTGGATCAGTCTGTATCAGATCCGTTGCAGCCCCTTTTTTTTAGAGATTTGGGTATGGAGGAAAATAGAGAGGGTTGTGTTTTCTGACACACGGTGAGTTCCCTGGAACACCGGGGACACATATTCATGTATAAAAGACGTACAAAAGTGAATTTTTCATGCTATGTCCCCTTTAAGACATATTAAGGTCTTTAATCAGAACTCTTACTGAATAAACACTGAATGATTCACTGAAAGGTGTATGGTGGAGATATTTTTGCAGTAGTAAAGAGACATAATTACACAGCATTACTTTTCATTGGCATTTTATAGTTGAGTCAATTCTTATTGTATTTTATTAAATGTAGAGTCACCTGAGGTACAGCGTCCTATTGGAAGCTGTGGTAGTGGCTGTCAACTCAGACTTGTATCTTCGAGTCTACGTACATTTTGTAAATTGCTCGTGGAGGACCATCTACAGTAGTGTTTGTTTTAAAGCAAAGATGCGGCTAGACAAGATTTAGCACAGGGTGAAGCAAATTATTCAAATACCACAAATGAAGTGGTGCAAATGAAGCAAGTGACGCTATTTTGCGAAAACCAAGCAAAAATATATGTTTTTGAGTGTAAGTGTAGAAACTGTGACTAAAGTCGCTCTTTTATTCATGTCAAATTACATTTATTTGTTGACGGGGAAGCTACAATGGTTGCTAAACCTAATCTGATTGATCCGATCTCCATTTAGTTGCTCGTCTTCAAGAGTTTGGGACAGTTCTTTATGAGCGGGGCACATAAACAAACTCAGTATTATTAGGGCCCGAGCACGGAGCGCAAGAGGAACCTATTGTTATTGGTGGTATTATTATTATAGTGCTGGCGTTTCCTCTTTTTGAGGTCTTTAGGATGCTTCAAAAGTTGTATAATTTTGCACGGACGCCAGGACCGGTGGAAAATTCAATATTCTGGAGTCAATGGGTTCAAATTATTCAACCTGCTCGCTAGCGCCACCTATGAAAATCCCATTTCGGAAACATTTACAAAGTCGCACCGTAACTCGGAATGACCTGCAATTTTGCACACATATCCGGGTGGACCTGCTCTACAAATAATCCTCTTGGAACCCTAAGCTCCGCCTACATTTTTTATTAGCATTGTTACAGCCGCTGCCTTCCTGGGGCTGTTAATTCTGTGTGTGTGTGTGTGTGTGTGTGTGTGTGTGTGTGTGTGTGTGTGTGTGTGTGTGTGTGTGTGTGTGTGTGTGTGTGTGTGTGTGTGTGTGTGTGTGTGTGTGTGTGTGTGTGTGTGTGTGTGTGTGTGTGTGTGTGTGTGTGTGTGTGTGTGTGTGTGTGTGTGTGTGTGTGTGTGTGTGTACATGAGCTGCGCAGTTCCTCCGATGCCACTGGTCGTCCCGCCCTCGCAACATCCGAACCGGTGATTGGATAGACGTCATCCAATCCCCGCCCTCTTCCGGCACGTCTTCCGGGGGAGGAGTACAAAGGCTGGGAACGGAGATCATTCGGGAGGCTCTGTGTTGGGAGACAGACGCCTCTAGCCTCGTGATACCTTACTCGTTTGTTTATGCTATTAGCTCCCCTGTAACTAGTAGACTGCTTAGCAGAGTGCTAAGTAGTGTGTCGTGCCTCGTATTGTGTTGTGTGTAGGATTGTTAGCTTAGACCCAGGTGATTAGCACCTGTTGATCAGCTGTTGATATTTGTGTAACATGTTAGCTTAGACCCAGGTGATTAGCACCTGTTGACCAGCTGCAGCTGTGTGTGTGCAGCTTTCCTCATTTCCATTTTGTACCACGTGTAACGTGAGGTTTTGTTTCTTTATAACTTTTGAAGTTCTCCTTGTGTTGCTGGTTATATCAGCCGTTAGCCTTTTTGTTGTTTCAGGCTGCTTGCCTTTTGTATCACCTGGTATAATAAAGCCAATTATACTTTTTTACCAATTCCACTCTGGTCGTGTTGTTCCCCTTCAGTTTGGTGGTAAATCGGCAAATGTTAAAAAAAGAGTTGAAGGCATTGGTAGTGGATGAGATGGTGAGAAGGGAATTACTAGTAATGGCTGTACCCGCTGAGCTCCCAGTGTCTAACGCTTTAACTGAAGACCCGTTAAGTCAGAGGCAGGCGGAGGAGTTTACATTTCGCCAAGAAAAGAGTGATGGCAGCGAGGGGGGCGAGCCGTGTGAAGCACTGCTCATGCAGCCTCGTAAATGTCCACCCTCTCCTGTTGGCAGCACAGATTCCCGGGAAGGGAATAAACTTAAAGTCCGCCTCGCCCGGCTTCAGTTGGAAGCTAAAGACAGGGAGGAAGACCGGCAGTTTCAGTTCGAAATAAGGAAAATCGAGGCAGATAAGGAAGTCCGGATCCGGATATGGCAGATGGAGCTAGACTCCGAACTGCGCGCATCCGGTGTTGTTGGCAATCCTAGAGAAAGCTATCCACTTCATTCTCATCCACCTGCCTTCAATGTAGGTAAGAATATTTCATTAGTGCCGGTTTTCCGTGAAACTGAGGTGGATGCATATTTTGGTGCGTTTGAACGCATTGCAGCGGCACTACAGTGGCCGACTGAAGCCTGGGCTCTGTTAGTGCAGTGTAAGCTTCACGGGTGGGCTCAACAGGCAGTTGCTGCTCTTTCGTTAGAGGACAGTCTAAATTACGACTTGGTGAAGCGTGCCATACTTAGGGTGTACCAGCTAGTTCCCGAAGCTTACCGGCAGAAGTTTAGGAACCATAGAAAGGGTTCTAATCAAACCCATGTCGAGTTTGCCAGGGAGAAGGGGATGTTATTTACAAAATGGATTGACTCGTGTAACGCTGCAGAGTACTCTGCTTTGAAAGAATTAATCCTCATGGAAGAATTTAAAAGGGGGTTGCCTGACCGCATTGTGGGATATATAAACGAACAGAAAGTAGTCTCTCTCCACAGCTGCTGTACTGGCTGATGAATACGTGCTGACCCATAAATCGGTGTTCTCTCCGGCTGTTGCTGAGAGACCCCGGCGTATGCCTGGTGCACCTGTTGGTCAGCCAGCGAAAGCATTTCCCATGAATAAAGAGGAGAGAGAGTGCTACTATTGTCATCAGTCTGGACATGTTATTGCTAACTGTACAATTTTAAAACGTAAGGAGCAGCCACCAAGCATGACCTGGCCAAAAGGCATTGGTTTAATTAATGCGGAGTCACCCAATATTTCTTCCTCTGACTATGATGAAGAAATAGATCCCTGCTTTAAGCCTTTTGTGTTTGAGGGGTTGATAGCATTGACAGGTGAGTCGGATGATCAGAGACCAATACGCATCCTACGAGACACTGGAGGTTCACAGTCAGTGATTGTGGCCTCTGCCCTGCCATTCTCCGACCAATCAGCGTGTGGGTATGGATCGATATTATGTGGCATTCAAATGGGTTATGTGCCCCGGCCCGTACACAATGTAAATGTACAATCTAAATTAATCACTGGATTTTTCCCTGTTGCTATGTGCCCAGCATTACCTATACGGGGTATAGTTTTCCTAATGGGAAATGACATTGCAGGAGGTAAGGTAACTCCTGCACTTGAAATATTGGATTCTCCTGAGGTAACAAATGCCCACATTTCCCTATTTGTGCTGTTACTCGCGCACAGGCGCGTAAGAGTGACTCGGAGGTGTCATTAAATGATACTATGTTTGGGACATTGCTTACAGAGTACAAGATGCCGGAGGAAAAGCAAGACGTGGTGGTTTCCGCTTTCCCTGCCGTGGCCACTGCGCCACCGCAAGCTGCCAGCCCAGCTGTTGACGGTTCGACACTCCCGGTAACCCGAGAGCGTTTACTCGCTGCGCAGAGGGCGGATCCGACGCTTGCGAAGTGTTTCGAGCAGGTGGTGAGTAATAACAAAACAAGGGGTGAGAAGGTAGCTTATGTGCTGGATAAGGAGATATTAGTGCGCCAATGGTCCCTCACTGCTACTGCTGAAGCTGACTGTAGTGTAGTACATCAGGTAGTTGTGCCGGTGCCATACCGTCAACATGTACTATATGTAGCGCATGAGAGTTAATGGTCGGGACACTTGGGCGTGACTAAAACTTATGAGATCGTTCTCAAACATTTATTTTGGCCAGGTTTAAAGAAGGATGTATCTAGCTTTTGCCGCTGCTGTCATGTGTGCCAGGTTGTCGGTAAGCCTAATCAGAAAATTCCGCAAGCTCCGTTACATCCCATACCGGCTATAGGTGAGCCCTTTGACAGGGTGTTGATAGATTGTGTTGGCCCTTTACCACGTACAAAAACGGGTCAACAGTATTTACTCACAATTATGTGTACGTCCACTCATTTCCCGGAAGCTATTCCGCTGCGTAGCATTACTTCCGCTGCTGTAGTTAAGGCGTTGACAAAGTTCTTTTCCACATTTGGAATACCGCGTGTAATTCAGAGTGACCAAGGAAACACATTTTAAATCCAAGTTGTTCAAACAGGTCCTCCAAACACTGCCGGTGAAACATGTTATTTCCAGTGTGTATCACCCAGAGTCGCAGGGTGCGTTAGAACGGTGGCATCAGACCCTAAAAAGCATGCTGCGGAAATACTGTATGGAAACGGAAAAAAACTGGGATGAGGGAATTCCCTTCGTCTTGTTCGCAGCTCGTGAACCTATTCAGGAATCGTTAGGATTCAGTCCCGCAGAGCTTGTTTTCGGCCATACGCCCCGCGGTCCCCTTAAAATCGTACATGATGAGTTTCTCTCGGCTGATATTCCTCCAGATAAGATCGTATTGGATTACGTTAGTCAGTTTCGTGAGCGTCTGCACCGGGCAAATTCCCTCGCCAGAGAGTCGCTCTCCGTTTCTCAAGCTGTCATGAAGCGTAATTATGACCGTGCCGCTGTTCCTAGGCACTTTGAGATAGGTGACAAGGTCCTCGCACTATTGCCTATTCCCGGTGCTGCGCTCTCCGCCAAATTCCTCGGTCCATACAAAATCCGTGATTGTCTTAGTGACACAGATTATGTTATTTGTACTCCGGAGAGACAACGTAAAACGCGCGTCTGTCATATTAAAATGTTGAAGCGTTGCCATTCACGCAACGCCTCTGATAGCCAGCCTGCCGGCTTGGTTAATCAAAGAGTAGCTGCTTCCGCGTTGATAGTTACAGATAGTTCCGGTCCATCTGACGATGGTTTGGTGATGCATTCACATCATCAGCCGGGTGCCCGGTTATGTAACTCGGAGATGATAGAGACGCTGCCCACTACGTTAAGTCATCTGCAGGAGGAGCAGCAGCATGACATAACCCAGTTAGTTGCTCGTTTCCCGTGCCTTTTTCATGATGTCCCGACACAAACTAATGTGATAACGCATGACATCAATGTAAAAGGCGCGAGGCCGATTAAGCAACACCCGTACCGTGCCAATCCGACCAAGCGCGCGCTTATGAAACAGGAGGCAGATTATCTGGTATCTAATGGCTTAGCTACACAGAGCTCTAGCCCATGATGCTCCCCGTGCCTTGTAGAGGCTAAATCTGACGGTTCTCCTCGTTGTATCACCGACTATCGCAAAGTGAACGCCGTTATGGAGTCCGATTGTTATCCTTTGCCACAAATGGAGGATTGCATTGACAACTTAGGTTCCGCCAAGTACTTCAGTAAGTTGGATCTGCTTAAAGGTTACTGGCAGGTACCTTTAACAGACCGTGCCTCAAAAATCTCCGCCTTCGCTACGCCTGACAGTTTTCTGCAGTACACAGTCATGGCTTTCAGCATGTGTAATGCTCCGGCTACTTTCCAGAGGTTGGTGAATACTGTCCTCTCAGGCATAAGTAATTGTAACGCCTATTTGGATGATCTCATCGTGTACACGCCCACTTGGGAGATGCATATGAAGATCCTAGGGCAGGTATTCACCCGCCTCTCACTCTTACGTTGAATCTGGCCAAGTGTGAGTTTGGGAAAGCTACTGTCGCCTATTTAGGGAAGCAGGTTGAGCAAGGCCAAGTCCGACCAGTGGAAGCTAAGGTTGCTGCGGTGGCTGAATGTGCGGTGCCCGGCACCAGGAGTGACCTCCGCCGCTTCCTCGGCATGGCAGGCTACTACCGTAGTTTCTGCCGCAACTTTTCCACTGTAGCCCAACCCCTGACTAATTTGATAAGTCCCAAAGTGGACTACGTTTGGACCCCTGAGTGCCAACATGCATTTGAGTGTGTAAAAACACTCTTAAGTCACGCTCCTGTACACTTGAGGTGGATGTCAGTGCAGTGGGGGCCGGTGCCGTTTTACTGCAGGAGGATGCGAATGGAGTTGATCATCCTGTCTGCTATTTCTCCCGTAAGTTCAACAAACATCAGGTCCGGTATTCTACCATTGAAAAGGAGACCCTTGCTTTGTTGTTAGCTCTCCAGCACTTTGAAGTTTATGTCGGATCCAGTTCTTTGCCAGTTGCAGTGTTTACCGATCATAACCCCATTGTCTTTTTGTCCCGCATGTACAATCACAACCAGCGTCTCATGCGGTGGGCTCTGATCGTCCAAGACTACAACCTGCAAATCCGACAAAAAAAGGGTTCAGAGAACGTGTTTGCAGATGCTTTGTCCAGACTGTAGTGATGTGTTCTGTGTTCGTTATGTTATTATGTGTTATGGTTCAGAAAAACCCTGTGGGGTTTTGTCTTAAGGGAGGGGATGTTACAGCCGCTGCCTTCCTGGGGCTGTTAATTCTGTTTGTGTGTGTGCCACTGGTCAACATCCGAACCAGTGATTGGATATCTGCAAGCGGGGGATCAGAATGGGACGGCCTCACGTTCCGCGGAGGCTCAGGATCGCTGTCAGATGACCCATCAGAGGCAGAACAAACCAAGGACATACTTCCCCACCGAGCGACTCTGCTTCGCTCAGACGGTTTAGCAACGCTAGTGCCTCCTGTACGTTCATGAGTCTCTTTCTTTTGTCCATTTTGGAAATATAACCGGCTCTCTCTATCTATCTATCTCTCTCTCTCTATCTATCCATCTATCTATCTATCTATCTATCTATCTATCTATCTATCTATCTATTAATCTATATATCTATCTCTCTATCAATATATCTATCTATCTCTCTCTCAATCTATCTATCTCTCTCTCTATCTATAGCAGTAGACAATAGGCGTTGCTATAGCAACACGTCATGTTTATGTTTACGCGCGAAATCAATAGCGCGAGGAGCGCTGCATTTCTATGAGGTAAATATTACCCGCTGGCGGAAATAGGTATAAATAGAATTTTTTGGGGCGATTTTTTCAATCTGACTTCTTATTGACAATTTTTAACAACACAGGGTGTTACATAACACACTTTCTGGAAAAGTCACGGACTGGGAGACGTTAATATTTTATTGAAAAAAAGTTACATACAATAAAAAAACAGCTGCGGGTAAAATTTACCCGTTGGCGGTTCTAGTGTTAAAAAAAGGGAAACAGTCTTAAATGTAATTAGTGTGCTTTATTTCACACCAGAACCATAACACACACTTTTAAACAATGAGAACAATAAATAAAATAGATGACAAGAATTCGTATTAAATAAAATTAATAAGTTTCTTACAGACAGGCCTCGTGGTGTCCGTAGGCTTGCCCTCACTGTCAGAGATATAGCTAAAATACATCAAAATTTCGCTTCTGGCGTCTTTTTTGTCAACAAGCCAAGGCGCAGCGGCAGTTGCACTCCCACTTGCAGCCATGCTTCTCGTTTTCTCACATGTTCTGGCAGTTAGCGCGTGCACGAGAGAGGGGAGGCACTTGCAGGATTCGTAATATTGTAAAATGAGTGACCCTGATCATATATAGTAGACTGGGCATCCCATATAACCTGGCTGAGCCAATATAAAACAATCAGCCAACTAACTTTTCAATAAATTCTTTATTAACATTTTTAACATTTTTGAGGTCCTTTTAGGGTGGCAGTAAACATACGGCTCTCCAAGGTTAGGACAAAACCATTGAAACACAAAGCTGATATAAAAAAAAGCGTGTGCAGAGATCCTCTTTCTGTGTAAGAGTTTTGGAGGTTTCCAGGGAATTTTTTTCAGAATATGAAACTTTTATTGCCAAAATCTCCCGATAAATACATGTTTGAAGCTTGTAAAGGGAAGATGACAGCTCTCCCTCGCACTAATGCTTTTAAGTAGCGATGCTCCCCCCTCCCCCCGCTGACATTATGAATGTATGGCGTATAGTAATCATAGATAACACGGCAGGGTCCGTTACAGTTTGTTTTCATCTGATTTCAAATAAACAAAGTCTTGGCTTTCAGAATATTAAACTTGTTTCGGCAAATTCAGATGATAAATACAACTTTGAAGCTTGTAACGGCATAATTACAAGCGGAGAACGGAGTAACTTTACGTCAAAGCAGGCATAACAACAGCCGGTGTTTCTCGTGAGTGTTTTCCCCGGGAAACTAACACAATACACACAAACGCAAAAATACACAAACACACACACACTCGCGAGCTTCACCCAGACCAGTAATACAAACGAAAATATGTTTCCTCCATTAGAAAGCTAGGAATATCCTCTTTCCAACAGTGTATAACACACAATGTGTCTTCGGGTCAATGTGACTGATTTCGATGGAGCAAGTTTTGGCACATAAAATACTACCAGTAGAAATACATTGCTTTTATGTGCTTCATCCTCTGAAAACTACAGGATGGCGACTGTCGCACATACTGACATAGGTACGCTCCTTTTTATTATTGTCACCTGCATAAGCAATTATCCCACATCGAATTCGCTAACGTTACTAGCTTAAACAAACGTAACATGCAAAGTTAGTCTAATCCAAAATGCTCTACTACGGCTTACCTTTCATATGGCTCGTCAGCGCAGACTCTCCCATCGCGAATAATTGAAATTCTTTGTGGCAAACTGTGCAGAAGGCGAATCGTTGGGTTGATCCTCGTTTTAGCCACAGCTTGTATTTCTTTTCGGATAGCCAACGCTCGTTAAAACGGCAACCTCCTGGCATACTGTCAATCCCTCATTAGAATGCCCAGGTCACACAAAATAAAACACTTGCAGGTCGCGCATAGGAAGGCCGGAGCGGAGCTGTTTTATGTAGAAGCGAAGCAACTAAGCTCGCTCCGACTTCTTTATTTTCTTTTAATCTAAAAAGCGAACTATTCAGTCAGACAGCAATTTATTGTAAAAGTAAAGCATTTACAATTTCAAGCACTTTATCTCAAATCCAAGCACCATTCCCAAAATTCAAGCACTTTTCAAGTCATGAAAACAACTCGTAAAAATTCAAGCATTTTCAAGGATTTCAAGCACCCGTACGAACCCTGCACTTGAGCGTGCTTGAGAGGGCCGGGACTGCAGGCACGGCTGCAGTGCAGGGATTGGAAGCAGAGCGCTGAACACACACGGCTCTTATTAAAACGGCGCATTCTCACCGGAGTACTTTCCCCCGTCATTCTTAAAGTACCGATACTAATGAAACGGTATACCTTTCAAGTATCGGTACACCGTGCAACACTAGTCAGGAGTCAGTGTCTCTCCCCCAAACTCACACATATACAACTCAATATGAACTGAAGAGCCGCATGAAACTAGGCAAAGAGCCGCATGCGGCTCGAGAGCCGCGTTGGCCACCCCTGCCCCAGCCCAATAGGGAACGTAACGTAACGCATAATGTTCAAAACAGTTAAATATTCACTTAAATTTCAATTTTCAGTTTTTCAACATCAAACTTCGTATACAGCATCGGTGGAGGGTTAGACACAGTACCGTAGAAAATGAGCATGTTAGGACGATAAATATTGCCGCCGTCAATCAAAACGTACTCGCAAAAAGGCGGGGCTTAGAAAGAAATGCTCATAACTCATCAACAATGTATCCAAACATCACAGATTTTGGTAGATAGGTTCAGTCTGTCTTGGGGAATAGGCACACAAAAGCATTTTCATTTTGGACAATAGGGGGCGCCAAAAACACCAATTTATAACTCAAGAGCGGATGGACACATTTTTTTTTTTTATATACACATACTCTCGGGGTGACTACGAACTCAGATTTTAATTGCCGCAACAAATGCAGAATGTGGGCGTGGCCTATAAATGTTTTTTAAATTGCGATAGCATAAAATTTGCTTCGGGCGCAAAACTTGGGACACACGTCAGAGCCCACGACTTTTTCGAGAATGTAAAAAAAAAACGTAATTTTTCAAAAAGACTGCTCACTAGCGCCCCCTATTGTGTGGTAGTCACATATAGTTTCTCAGAACTTCATGAATTTTGGCAAAGACATTCCGCATGGAATTGCAGACATAATTGTAAATAAATTCCATTAGCCCCGCCCCCCAGGAAATCGCCATTTTGAAAAATGTGCGTTTTTCGTGCATTTTAAGCACATTCTTGCGAACTCCTCCTAGGGGAATGATCGGAAAAATTCCAGTCCAGGAAAAGTTCAGCCCATATCCAATATGATGCTAAATTGAGAAGAAATTATTTGATAGCTCAATCGTTCAAACGATGAGCTCGTAAGCGAACGGAGAATGTTCAATTTTTGACGATTTACATGTCACAAATTACTACAAAGTACTCGCATATAGTTTTTCCGATATTCACGAAACACTGTATACATATTGCTATTATAATTGCAAACATATTTCAAATTGCTTTTCATTAGCCACGCCCCCCAGAAAGTTGGCCATTTTGAAAAATGTGCGTTTTTCAGCCATTTTAAGGACATTTTAGCAAAGTCCTCCTAGGGCAGGGGTAGGCAACCCGCGGCCCACGGGCCGCATGCGGCCCTTTAAGCCCTCTGCTCTGGCTCCCTTGAGCTTAGACAAAAATAAGAAGGAAATAAAATAAAAAAGTACTTGTAGGACTATTTATATTTTGTTGCACGGTTGAAAATGTTTCGTATCTTGTATTTTGAGGTGATACTGTGACACATAAATAACAAACAAAACGGTTTTAATTAGGTCAACTAAAATATGCGTCACATCCTGCTACGGTCCCGCGCGAGCGCCTTTTCTTGGAGGCACTCGCGCGGGGACCCCCGGCTCGATGAGCGAACTATGGATAAATCAAAGAAAAGTACCGGAGGACCACAGGATTTATTTCTGTGTGGACAGAGTTATATGCTTTCACAGCAAACAATGCTGGTTTACCGGTATGTTTGATATCTAGAGAGAAGTTGTCAAAGGTGCTGCAGCCTTTACGTATCGAGGAACAACACAGAGAGGAAGACAGCTGACGATCTTCAGTCATAATTCAATGGGGTATGTAATTTATTTCAGAAAACACTTTTTGTTATATTCCATGGAATGCTCTTAACGTCCCGATAGCAATGAATATATTAAATGCTTTGACAATAAATACATACAAAAATTCATCTCTGGAAGCCGTACCGCTGTAAAAAGCACGACCAATCATTTTAGCCGACCCGGCTAAAATAACTGGATGGCCTACCTGCCTGTCAGCCTTCCATCTCTGTTCCATCTGTGCACAAACTTATCTCGTGGCCTCATTGATGATGCACGTTCATATGTGTTGGAGGAGGGACTCTCTAAGAAAGTCTGAAGGAAGAGGCCTATTTTTTCCGGTTGTGTATTTTCAAATTCTAGCGCACTCGAGCTGGTTTCTCGATTCTTACCTACCCTACCTTTAACTCTTTTTAGGGTGCAGCTATACGTTTTATTTATTTCAAAGTGGGCCCATTTTAATAATATTTTTTTTTCCTTCAAATGTTCAGAGGACTCCCCAAGTGCTGTGTTTAATTTATTTTAAAGTAGGCCTGTTTATTATTTGTAATTCTCCTTATAGGAGTTCTTTGTTTCTTATTAGAGGTTAACAGTTGTATATAATGTAATAAATAGCCTAATAAATGCAAAGAAACTGTAGTTTTTGTCTGATATAACAATAAATACAACTTTATTAGCTATCAAGCTATGAAATATGTTGTGCGGCTCCAGAAAAAAAATGTTGGGGGGAAAAGGAGCAAAATGGCTCTTTTGGTCAAAAAGGTTGCAGACCCCTGTCCTAGGGGTATGATCGGAAAAATTCCAATCCAGGACAAATTCAACCTCTATCCAGTATGATGCTAAATTGCGAAGAAAATAGTTGCTAGCTCAAACGGGGAGCTCGTAAGCTAACGGAGAATTTTTGACGATTTACATATCACAAATTAATCCAAACTACTACATTTCCATTTTTGGAAGCCTTTACAAAGTGGAACCGTAACTCCGATTGACCTGACATTTTGCACACTTATTCGGGTGGACCTACTCTACATATTATCTCCTTGAACCCCAAAGCTCCGCCAACTTCATTTTTTAAATTAGCATAATGTTAAAAACAGTGAAATATTACCTTAAATTTCAATTTCTTGTTTTTCAACGCCAAACTTAGTATACAGCATTGGTGGATGGTCAGACACATTACCGTAGAACATGATTATGTTCAGTTGATAAATATGCCCGTCATTAATCTAAACCTGTTTTAAAAAAGGCGGGGCTTAGAAAGAAATGCTCATAACTGTTTAGGGTTAGTATACGGTTAGTATATTAGAATAACTTATAATCACAACGGGAACAGTTTGCAGAGCTGTGCTTCGTTGACATAAGTCCAGCCATACGTCACGCCTCTTTTAAACATCACTGTTGGCTGAAATCGTCTCCGGAGAATACATCAGTGTACCCTCGGTTATAGCTCCTCCAGAGAGACTCCTCTCTCCTCTCTCCTTTACATCTTTGTACCCTCGGTTATAGCTCCTCCAGAGAGACTCCTCTCTCCTCTAAATCAGTGTATCCTGAGTTACGGCACCTCCAGACAGCCTCCTCGAAAATCAATCCTCGACGAGCCTTTAGAGACATTTGTTTTCCTTCGAGACGGCGCGCCAACATCCGTTTCCGGGTCGCTGCCAGAGGACCTGGGAGTCTTGGACGCGAAAATTAGAGAAATGAAAACGGCTAATTTCCGAGGAATCGTGTGCGTCTGCTTGACGCCGTGACGACCGGCTGCCCTCCCCGACAGGCGCATGGACGCGAAGGCCCGCTCATCACTGCGCGCACATGTGCGACCGCAGTTTTAACTTGTATTTGTTGTTTGTTTTGTCAGTAACTTAGTTAAAATCTTATCAAATTGAATTTTTAGAAACAAAGAATTCTGTTAACTTCAGCTTAAATTGAAGCACTGTTTTTGCTGCAACACAATCACACATTATCATAGTCTTTATTCAGAGGGGGGCCACAGGGGGTCGAGCTCAGTGTAACAGGGCCACTGGCCCCTGTAGGCCCCCTCTAGAATCGCCTATATTGAGGTATGATCAGAAAATCAACAGATAAGATAGATAGCTAATACTGCAGTTTGTGAGCTGCAATTCCCCAGTTTAAGGATGAAAACAGATTATAGACTTTCAGAAATATTCAAGTTTTTTTTATTATCACAATTGATAAATATTCATCAGAAAATATTCTCTCTGCAGCTGCCATCCGACAATATAAGAAGCAGCCTTGACATGTACATATTGATTTTATCTTTCCTCAGACTTTCATCTGTCAAATGAATTCAGTAGCTGTTGCATCCACAGCATTTTCTTATTTTATGTTGGCATTTTTATAATAGGAAAGAAAATCCAAAGTGCTGCTTGGGTAAACCTCTCTGAGGAAAAAGGAAATTAAGTGATGTGAAAGGAAATGAAATACTGCTGATTAAAGCTCCGATTGCTGCATCCCATTTCTCCTCTTCAGATATCTACAGTGTATTATCTGTATTGAAAATATGAAAGGGGCACAAAGCTCACGCCATGATTTTACAGTATGTCTCTGTTTAAGGGAGAAAGAGAGAGAAAGGCACAAAGCAAACTGAATGTATGGCTGATGGTTGAAACTTATTTTTTATTGCATACCTAATTGGCCTAAGTGGCGGCCATGATTAGAGCTTTCGTATTCTCTTGATTATAGGAAAGAAGCTTCAATTATTCCTGTATTATCTATTTTAGGATACACTTGACCATCCTTTAAGAAAGGAAAGGAGAAAATGCTGTGTTCCAACACATTGATCGGGACAGGCTAAGAGGCAGGAGACACATCTCCAAGCAGTGGACCAATCACAACAGAGCCTATTCAACCAATCAGAGCGGACTTGGATCTGGTTTCATATCTTACCTTAGTCATTATATATGTTTTAATTCACTATGTTAAACCAAATGCTGAAATATCAACGTAACACTAATTACTGTAAAATGATCAAATAGTTAGTTTTAGGGTGTTGGGTGTTTTTTTTTATATTTGACCTTTTTGAATGGTGATATGCACAGTATATGTGTAGGCCTCAGTAGTAATGCATATATTGTAAAAAGCATTATTTCTTAAAATAGCTTCGTACTATCCTATTAATTGGGATTCATGTCGATTAACACAAGTGGACAGGATGGGGAGGGAGAGCACAGGCAACCATTACGTTTCACTTCGCTTCTTTATTTCAATTCAAACCTTGTTAATTAATACATTTATAATAAGTGTTGTCCACGTTTATAAAGCCTGCATAGAAACCACGATAAGAATGCACACGGACAAGAATCTAGATGCACTTTAGTAGTCCACATACGGAACATTTTATTTTATTCACAGTAAACGTAAATCCATTACATCTGTTGGCGCATTACATCACCCATTGTAAGTGAGCTCCAGTTCTCTCAGCACAGAAGCCTTGAAGGCCCATCCACACTACAGCTTCAAAAAAAGCTTGGAGCTGGGTGTGTCTGAAGCTTGGGGATTTTATTCGAGCACCGCGATCAACAACCAATCACATGAATCTCCCGCCCCCGGCATACAAAGCAAAAAACCCGATATATGCGAGCAATATATATATATATTAGGGATGTAACGATACCAAAAACTCACGGTACGGTAATACCGCGATAACAAGTCCACGGTACGATATTTATCGAGATATATTGAAGGAAAAAAAAATTCTAAAAAAAAATACAAATTTTTTTTTTTTACTCCAAAATGTTTTCTTTATTAAATAATAAATCTGATTTGTACAGCATTTAGTATAGTAGTACATTTAAATTGTCAAAACAGTAACAGACTGGAACAAGAACAAGTACTACCAAACAAAAGTATGCATTTTCTTTGTGCAAATAAACAAGAACATTCAATAATCAGACCCTGCAATAAAATAGATTTGAAGTAACTCAACTCAAACTCTCTCTCACTCACTCATCAGACAGGTTTCTTTTCAGGAAGATGAGCATGTCAACATTTCCAGGTAGAAGCTGGGATCTTTGGGCGTTTACAATATCCCCTGCTGTGGAAAAAACTCTCTCACTCGGCACTGATGTGGCTGGGACAGAGAGATATGCTTTGGCCATGGGGGACAGCAGTGGGTAACACTTTGCATTGTCTCTCCACCACTTGAGAGGACAGTCAGAGAGTAAAATAGAGGTCGCTTTGCGGTACAAGTCAATTTCAGCCTGGATACCAGTGTTGTGCTGTGCGACGTGCACTTCTTCACTGAAAGACTCCCCAAGGAGATCTTCGAGTGCTGTCTTTTTGGAAGGAGGAGATTGTTCCTCAGCGTCATGTGCTCTTTCCCCTTCTGTTTCACTAGGGTTCTATGCAAGCAAGCAGAGGTAGAAAAAAAACGTCTTATCTTTCTTTTCACAAAAACAACAGAGGCAAACCCACCTTACGTTATCTGAAAAAGTTACACAGACACAAAAAGAATATTTAAATATGTACCTGGTTCTGCATCTGTGTGGCTTTCAACTTCAGCCTGTCGAAAACGTCCTCCCTCTGACTGTCATTTAGCTGGTGCAAGCTCCGGAACCGGGGGTCCAACGCAGTGCTCTCTTGCAGAAACTTGTTTTGCTCCCCTTGGTATCTGTCTGTAAAGTCCTTCAGTATGGCTCTCTTCATTTGGGCGATGGTGGAGGAGTCCTCATCGCACTGTGCCATGCTTTGCTCTATCATGTGCTTGAGGGGCACAATGAGAGAGACTGTAGGTCGAGACTCATCGCACAGCACGGTGGTTGCTTTTTTCAGCGGTGAGAGAAGCCGAACCATGTCCTCGGCGTCCGTGATGTCAGCTGGTTCAAGAGTGTCTATCTCGCGTGCGTTGCGCCTGACTTCAGCACTGAGTAGCGTTGCAGCGATAGCTTGTTGTTGCTCCAGGTAGCGCTCGAGCATGTCAAGCGAGCTGTTCCATCTTGTGACCACATCCATGATGAGTTTATGCGCAGGCAGGTTTAACATTCCCTGTTTGGTGGCCAGCACAGCTGTGGCAGTTGAACTGCGGTGAAAAAACGCAGCTACACGCCTCACTCTACCAAGCAGACGACTTGCCCGGTTTACGTTCAAACCCGCTTTTGAAGCGAGGTTTAAAGTGTGTGCAAAACACTTTATGTGTGGGGAAAGACCGGCCTCTCTCACCGCTACATCCATATTCCTTGCGTTGTCTGTTACGACAGCAATGCCTTGATTATTGTCGAGTCCCCACTCCAAAACAGCAGATTTTAACACCGTAGCAATGTTTAGTCCAGTGTGTGATGTGAAAAGAGGCCGCGTCTGTAAAACAAAACTTTTAATTTCCCATTCGCTGGTCATAACATGAGCCGTGACTGTAATATAGCTCTGCGTAGCTCGTGAAGTCCACCCATCTGTTGTTATTGAGATGCACTCTGCTTCTTTGAGGCTCTGTGTCACTTTAGCTTTTGTCTCTTGGTACAGAGCGGGTAGCACTGTTCGACTAAAGTATGGCCGTGATGGAATGGCATACTTGGGCTCCAGCGTGTTTACTAACCTCCGAAATCCACTGTTGTCGACCACAGAAAACGGCCTTAAGTCTTTGGCCATGTACTCGCCGATGCACCTTGTTATTTCCTGAGCTCTTGGACTGTTAGGGGGAAGTGGCGCTCCAAATATTTCTGTCAGAGTCAGTTGGCCTGGCTTAGGCATTTTCCTCACAGTAGGTTGTTGTGTTCGGAGCTTTTCTGGGTGGTGATGTGACAAATGACTTCTCATGTTCGATGTGTTTCCCGAATTGTAGGCGACCGTCGCCCGGCAGGATTTGCAAATAGTTTGGCGTTTGTTAGTTTGCTTTTCACCTTTGTCATTTCTTGAAACGGGAAAACCAAAATGCTGCCACACAACAGCTTTAAAAGTCGATGGAGCATCCTCAATTTCACAATTTCTATTTAGTTGGTCAGCACGTTCGTCTACTCCATTCGCCATTTTCTCGTTGGGTCTGAGTGTGAGGGCGGGCTTGCACGCAAAGGATGATGGGAGTATTCTTGATTAGTATTATGGCGTCCTCTGCTGTTCAAACAAAAACATTACAGTTTTTATTTACAGGGCGAGATATAAATGAATGAACGGTAATATCGCGGTAGATCTTTTCAGTCTCACGACGGTATTGAGCCGTTTCATTACCGCGATACCGCGGTATTCGGTATATCGTTACATCCCTAATATATATACATATAAACTCCCCAAACCGGCGAAAACCTACCAGTTTCACCCACTGTCTCTGCCACCTTCCTCCATGCCTGGTTCCTCAGGTTTGTATCCCGGTAAATAGTTCTGGTCGTAAAGAACCGGGTGTTTTGATACCGTAATTTCTCGTTTGGAATATGAGGAAATTAACTGCGGTCTGGCTCTCCCAGCTTGCACGCGGTTTGATTGGCTAGCGCTTGAACTGTCAGATTTGCATAAACGGGATTTGATTGGCTGACGCTGGCTACTCCGACGTCTCCGGCTGCAGACGGACCGCTATGCTACCCACAATTCAGTTCGGTGAAAAGCGAGGCAACGTGACGTCACCCCATTCAAAGTTAAGGGGCAGACGCGTTGGAAACCGTTTTTGAAGCTGTCGAAGCTGTAGTGTGGACGGGCCGTTACTCCGACTGAATTCCCCTTCACATCCTTCCTTAACACCATGACATTTTCCCCTGAGGTTTAGGAAAGGTAGTTGGGGAAAAGACATACAGTAGGACCTGATTTTTTGCTACTATTTGACCACAGCCAGGGTCACACAAGGAGAAAGTAAATTAAGTTCAAGGTGAAACAGGGAGGATAATAAGAGGGAGGCAGAATACAGAGAGAAACATGGCTGTCAGCTTGTTTCCTGCTACACTGGAGATTAAACAGCATTCAGTACGCCATCAAACACTTACAACTAACAGCACACACACACACACACACACACACACACACACACACACACACACACACACACACACACACACACACACACACACACACACACACACACACACACACACACACACACACACACACACACACACACACACACACACACACACACACACACACACACACACACACACACACACACACACAAAAACACAAAATCTCCTTGACACTGGGGTCCATCTGCTGAGCTGATAAGGAGGAATAAAAGAAGATGAATGGCACATCTCTGCCAGCACACACGTGAAGGTATTCATTCTTTCAGCATGCATCAACAACACACACATACATCAATGTGTAACACGTCCGCAGTCCTTACCCCTCTTGCTGTCTTTTATAAACATATTGACAGAGACATGTCAATATAAGGCATGTTTTCTGTGAGCAGAGGACACATTTTTGATACTAAATATCTTGTTTAAAATAGCCCTCCAAGCCATGGCTATATAAAGAATGCCGGCTAAATGTTATGTAATGTAAATGTAAATGCTAATGTGTTCTTGTTCTTTCCTTCCTCTACTCCTTGTATAAAAGACCCAGCACTTGTGCATATATTATTCTATAGCGTCATGAGTAATTGCCAAAGATGCATCCCACTTCAACTGATTTTGTACGATGCAAATGAAAGCTGAGAGGGAATCAATCATCAACACACCGAACATCACAGCGAGTTCCAGCTCTGACACACTATGGTGGAAGAGGGTGTGACTGTGACAATAAATAAAGAGCCTAAAGGTAAATGCATTTTCATCGATTGGAAACAACCATAATGGTGATTTAATTTATTCCGTAAAGATAAATGTAACTCGTATTTTCCACATTGATTTCTTTCTGATGTTGAATCAAATGTATTGCAGCACAACAGTGTTTTTCACACCAGACTTTGATACATTTAGACGGCAGTAACCTGAAATCAGGGTCGGGAGGGTTTAAAAATGCATGTAAACGTTTAAAAAATGTAATCAGCCACCAAGATATTTTAGATTAAAAATGTGTAATTTAAAGGAAAACCTGCCTTTCATTCAGCATATTCAGGCAGTAGCCTACATCCAACAATTAAACACATGTGCACATACTACAGTTTGAAAAAGCAGAAATAGAATCTGAGCTGACAGAAAATATTCCATTTTAGTTTAGTTTACACAGTAAAGCTCATCTTCTTATATTCACATATCCTAAGAGACTTGCAGCTATAATTGCTGCAACATGTGGCTCTACCAAATATTGACTTTAGGGGGGGTGAATAGTTATGTATACAAAAATAAGTTTTGCATTTTCAAAGTTTTAGGCGTGTTGTGTACATCAAATAATACAAACTAAATGAAATATTTGAATGCAATAAAACAAGAACAATACCAAGGGGGGTGAATACTTTTAAAAGACACTGTACAGTATTACAGTATGTAACGATGAGAGGTAACGTTAGAGTTCATGAGAGGTTAAAGAGTTCAGTTTATGAGCAGATGGAGGTAGAGTAAGAACTGAATGCTGCAGAGTACCAACCACTGTGTTCCATTTCACCCTCAGTGGGTACAGTTGCCCATAGCCTCCATTCCATTTCCCTGTAGAGCCACTGAATACACACACTCACAAACACTTCATTATTTCTCTCACAGCTTTGCAGGCCATGAGAAATTCTCAATTTCCTAACCATGACCCAGAAACACACGCATTCTCTCCTGCTGTTTCTCACACACACACCCACCCACCCCCACCCACCCACCCACCCACCCACCCACACACACACACACACACACACACACACACACACACACACACACACACACACACACACACACACACACACACACACACACACACACACACACACACACACACACACACACACACACACACACACACACACACACACACACATATATATATATAAAGGCAGGCCCCAGCCCTGGCTTTCACACAAAGCCCTGCCCGACACACACACATTATGTCTGTTCAGTACACACTTCCGCTGATTCCGCAGGTCATTCTGTTCCGACTGAGCTGGATTTACATGCTGGCCAAGCTCAAATCACTTATCTTGGCACAGAGCGGTAATTTGCTCTTTAGTTTATCTTTGCATCAATTTCCAGTTTTCATTTTGGATCACGATGTTATGCAAGTTAATGATGTGAGGGCATCTTTGTCTGGTGCAGTGGGACTCAGCTGTCTATATACATGTGTTAAACAGGGAAATCGAGCTCCGTTGCCACAAGCAAAAGCTTCACTTATGTCACTTATACTCTTTTGCCACTGAAATGAGTTCCGGTCTAGTTCCGTGCTGGTGCTAGTTTCCAGTTTGCTTTTCCACCAACTACAGCCCTGTACGAGCTACGTCATCGTAGATAACAACAAGGGTGGACCGCGTCAGAGCTGTGCTCATGCTGCTCTTATTCACACCATGCCAGATTGAATATCGAGCAGTGGCTCAGTCAGTAGGGGCTTGGACTGTGAGCCGTAGGGTCGCCGGTTCAAGTCCCCAAACAGGCCTAAATATGGAGTGTGGACTGCTACTTGGAGAGGTCCCAGTTCACCTCCTGGGCCCTGCCTTGGTGCCCTTGAGCAAGGCACCGGACATCCCGCTTCCCCCCTCACTCCCATTGCTCCCCGGGCGCTGTACAATAGCTGCCCACTGCTCCTAGACTCCTGGTACTAGGATGGGTTAAAAGCAGAGAACAAATACGTACTCTGCATATGTGACCACTTCATGCAGATCAAGATCCCTCCACTTCGCGTTGGGATCCTGATCTGCCTGTCGGGTGTTCTTTTCCCCATAATGACCGCCTCACTGCACATTATCCCGCTTATTACATGGCAACAGACACAACAAAGTAACGATATGACTCCCAATATTAATTGAAATGCTTTTTAAAATTTTTTTTATTGATTTAAAAAATGGTTGGATGTATTGATTTAAATTGACATGCATCCGCTAAGAAAAATAGTCCGTTGTTACCGTTTGAAAAACGTAGCAACGGCAGGAAGGTGGAGCTTTTTGATTACAGATTTGAAAACATCGTTGCTTGCTTTAAAAGTAGCACAATTTAGACCCTCCAGAAAAACGCGGGCAAAAATCCTTGATTATGCGGGCTAAAATCCTTGATTATGCGATAAGAATAACCATTTTTTTAAATATTGGGCTGTCTTATTTATTCTCTCTCACACACAACCTGCCACTAACGTTAAACCCCTTTACTATTCAATTAAACACATTCAATGTTTATTTATTGTAAAAGCAGTTGGGCTATTTTAATCTCACACACCCCCCCCCCCCCCCCCCACACACACACACACACACTTCTCCGCCTCATTCTGTTTTCATTTACTCGTTCGTTATCTGACCAGCTTCAATCTTGTAGGCTACTCACTTCGTTTCTTGTAGCCCTCGAAAGGGTTTTGGAGGTTAATCCCTCGGTGAACGTGAGTTGAATGGCTTTCTTGTCCGCAGCAGCAGAAAGCATTTTCGAATGTTTGAATGAATCAAAGTGGGTCGCCACCGTCGATTTTCTCTTATGCTCCAACACACAGTTGCAGGGGGTGCAGAATAGTTTCCCCCCACTTTTTGCCCGGTCTTTAGTACGAGTTAACTTTTTTTTCTTCTCAACTTTGTGTGGAAAAATGCGGGGATTATGCGGTCTTTTGATAAATATGCGGTGTTTTAAAAATCTGCGCCATTTTGCTGATTATGCGGTGAATTCTGCGATCGCAGAATCGCGTTTTTCTGGAGGGTCTAACAATTCATTATGTCAAACCTTGGAAAGTATCTAGATATCCCTGCCCTAACTGAATATGTTTTGCCGTTTGATGTCTATGTCTGGAACGCTGCGTAAAAAGGGGGGTTTCTGCCCCGTTACTTCTCCGCTGTTTTCTTGTCGCTCTTGTCTTGACAGTTCGAAATGCTTTTCAGCCAAACTGTATACAGTTAAATCGAACAGACTTCTTTGTGCAGATGTGAACGTCCTTAACAACGGTCAATAAGTGCTTGACAGCGGTCTGTCTGTTCTGGATTAACAAGTGTCACGTGTTCTGAATTGACCAATCAGAATAGAGTATTCAACTAAGCCATGTAATAAAGAGGGTTTCATCCCTCCAAATTCTTCTATCAAAAATAATTTAAGTTTTTTTTTCCGAATGACTTCTCCAACTTTATACTGTTCACCAGAATGACGAAGTACATTGCCATTATGATTCAGCACCATTTGCAGACTGCTGGAGAGCTACCCCGCTTGTTATCCACAAGCATTTAGCATGAGGTTTGCTACTGACAGCAGCAAATGGAAAATAGTGATTGACTTTGTGACTGTACCACAAGCAACGTCTCCGATGCGTCCCTATAAATTAATCCTTTTGTTCAGCTTTAATGCGCAATGGTTGGGAACATAGTCGCAGAAACAGTTGATCTCGTGTTACATGGTTGATGTTAGCAAAGCCATGAAGCCAGTCTGACTTATCATTAACAAGATTTAGAGCCAACTTAATCAATTATACTTGTAATAAGAATGGATTAGATACTACAGTATATAAAACCCCAGGTCACGGAACATTAACAGGGTTTATGTGTGGCATAATAATTATTCACCATAAATTATTTGAATCATTGAATCAATGTAGCTTATGCAATATTCTACCGGCGTCTTTTCACTATGATCTAACTTCTGATATTATGATATGACATCTTGTTCAGCATATGTATGACCAGGGGCGCCGCCAGGGATTTTGGGCCCCATGAAAAGATATCACATTGGGCCCCACCACCACCAGGCCCGGGCCACTCCAACCAAGCACAATGTTGTAACCACACCTCCAGAACCCAACCGACTCATTTATGCTTTAAATAACTACCTGCACAGGCTTGCATCTATCTTGTAGTCCAATACTAACTACACAATATTTACTGACACTGAGCGGTGAACATATAACACTGTGCAGACGTGCAACATTCTACTGCAGTAGAATTCACTATTTTATAAAACTAACATTCCTGACAATAGACCTCAATAGTCATCTTTTATGGTGTACATGCCTTTTTGAATGGAACATTCAAAAATCAAAATAAATATAACTTAAATATACATGACCTCTTAAATAAAAATAAAGTGAACATTAACACCAATATTATCATTTATAAAATGCTATAACAAAAAAAAAAAACATACTGTAAGCAGCAGATTTTTAAATTAAATATACATACCAACTACAAAATATATGTATTAAAGTGTAAACGGACAACAAAACGGAAATGGAAATGAAAAGGCCTGATGGGGGTGCTAAATCAGAGCCTATTACCTGTTCTCAGTCTTTTTCTCATCATGCATCTTCTGTGTAGAGATCCAATATCGTTACCCTTGCCCTTTAACAGTTATTACGAGCCCTGGCTCAGCCTTACTCACCAAGAGCCCAGCGCCTAGCCTTCTTACAGGCAAAGTCACTGATCAAGTCCTTGAAGTCCAGCTTTCTAGCCAATTGGATTTCAATGGACAGTATGGCAAGACTGCAAAGCCTTATGGGGGGGTCAGTGCTGCGGAGCCGAAAGATGGATCTGTTGGTCCTGGCACCAGGGGGAGGGACAAGTTGACAACTGATTTAGTATGAATAGCTGCTAAAAATGTACCTGCATTTATTAAACGTCAGCTAAAAGAGGAGTGAAATGAAAAACCTCAAATTTTCTGTGAAGATATTAACAGTACTTAAAGGTGGGGTAGGTAATTTTGAAGAAACCAGCTCGAGGGCGCTAGAATTTGAAAATACACAACCGGAAAAAATCTGCCACTTCCTTACAGAGCCCCTCCTCCAACACAAATGAACGCGCACATCACCAATGAGGGCACGAGATAAGTTTGTGCACAGATGGAAGGCTGACAGGCAGGTAGGCCATTCAGTTATTTTAGCCGAGCCGGCTGTGCTTTTTACAGCGCCACGGCTTCCAAAGATGTTAAGAGCATTCCATGCAATATAACAAAAAGTGTATCTCGAGCCGGTCTCTCAAACTTACCTACCCCACCTTTAATGTCAGCAAAACATTACAATTATTATTTACAATGGACTACGTTTAGCTAACAGACTAATTTCCACCACTCATGGACCACACCCACCTTTTCTTTTGAAAAACTGGGTGACATACTGTCGCCCTTTAGACCCTCTCTCTTGTCTTTCTCTCCTTTCTTTTCTTTCTTGAAAGCCTGACTTTGTTAGTCGTTGAGACATCGTACACACGTAAGTACTAGAATATTCCTCACAAGCTCTCACTAGTCTCTCTGCTAGAAAGGGCCGGTGCTGCACAGCGTTTGGAGGGAGGACCAAACCATTACATGTAAATAGAGGGGGGTGTTCGATGCTTTGGATAATTAACTTTTGGAAGAAAATAAGTAAAATGAATCATAAGTTTAGTGAGTACATCATCAATATAACGTTATATTAATGTTAATTATTGATTATTGATGAAAGGTTACTTAAACATTTTTTCTTAATGTTCTAACATTTTTTGGGGCCCCTGTCAGTCAGTCAGGCCCTTAGAATCATCCTAACTTTTCACCCCCTTACGGCGCCCCTGTGTATGACTACACCCGATAGCCAGCATTAAAAAACGGCTTGTTTTCAAAACGGGCAATATAGCGTACAGTTGGGCATTCAAAATATGGTAAAAATGATTAAAGGAAACACGAAAAACGATATAGTATGCTATATGTATGTCTCCATTTTCGGCTCTACTGCTTGTGTGTCTGTATCAGGTTAATCTCACCCCAGCTTGCGATATAACCTAAAGAGCTTTTAAAAGGGGTATGAGTGATGTTACAGTTTTTTTTAAACAGATAACTTCTTTAATTCAGATGCAGTTCCATTTACACTATCCAACATAAACTTCTAGATTATATCATGGTTTTTATACAGTAGTTAACATGTTAATGCATGCGCATGAATGGGAAATGATCCATACTTACAGTATGCACCGAGCAAAAGCAGAGCATCTGTGAACAACATGAAAGTTTATGAGGGGTTTCCCAAGAGGATTGAGTTCCTGCAGCACAGCGGTGGAGCGACTTCTGTCGTCAAACACCATGAATTTTGAATGGCACATGCAAAAAAAGTAACATTACTCTATGGCCTTATTCAACGCTTGAAGCATTTATCAATATCTGCCGGCAATATTCCAATTATTACTTCTCTTCTTGTAATTCCAGAAGCACTTCCTGTCTAAAACTGTATTTAAGAGCTCTTAGGGATAACATCTGAGAACCAAGAACCTACATAAATTACTGAAGGACGTGTGCATTAGTTTGTGGTCTGTGACCCTTTTTGTCATTGCCCTTTCAAAAATGTATATTTATTCAATTTTCTAAATTACAGTGGAGTGCACTAATCACAGTGTGGACAGTTCAAGCCTTTCTAGTCCATTTACTAAATCTAGTCGGAGTTTAAACACTCTAGAATAGTCATTTTCTCCCAGTTGATCAGTTTGAAATGTCCCAGAAGTGCCAAAGGGAGGACATATTTTGGAGACCAAACTAAGGTGAGCATGTCCCTGGGTGTTTTCCTTTTCCTGTAATGTGTTATATTGGCTATATAAGCAAAAGCTAAAAACACAAACACACCTGCCTGTAACGCCTTTGTTTGCTTCCGTAACATAGTGACATTACTATGTAACACTTGTGCTTCTATTGGCTGGCTGACCCATTGTATGTGATAAGCTAAGGGGTGGGACATCTTTAAGCGGTTGACCAATCACAACACAGCCGGCCAGCTGACCAATCAGAGAAGACTGGGCTCTGGTTTCAGACAGAGGGTGAAAAGAGGTTCTGCAGCACAGGCAGTATGAGAAAAATAAAGAGCTTTCTGAAAATTAACGCATGGAGACATGTTATTTACTTCCAGGCATCTAACCAAGCGGAAAAATTGAGATATGCAAAAATGCCTACTCATTCCAAGGTTTTGTACTTATTTCTGCAGCACTCCATAAACAGCCTCAGTGAAAGGAACAGGCTGCTCCTTGTGCCGAGCGCAGAATGAAAACAGATTGTGGCTGCGATTGACCAACATCTCTATTAAAACTAAATTAGTTTGGTTGGCTGTATTATCAGATCAACCTGTCAGTGTTCATTTGTCTCCAGATCTCTAGGCCAAGATTGCTAATACAATATTAGTTTGTATGGAAAAACAGGTTGTACCTTTGTGTTATTGTGCTTATCCACTGAATTACCATCCTTCTCTTTCTTCTTCTCACGCTCCTTCTGTGAAGAAAGGAGAACGAGGTGGTGTAAGACGTTGGCAAATATGAAACCGCAGCAGAAACCAGGCTAAATATTATTTAATTATGTATTTAAAGGTCCCATGTCATGGCCATTTCTACTGATCATAATTCCATTGTTGAGGTATACTTGAATACATTTACATTGTGCAATTTTCCAAACTCACATTGGTTTCTCATACAGCATCTCTGTATAGTATGTGTATTATGTGTAAACGGCTTGTTGGAGCTCCTGCCCCCCCCCCCCCCCCTCCCTGTGAGCCCAGTGGCCATCTGCGAGACAGCAAGACACAGCCCGAAACCAGCCCAAGCACACACAGACTCACAGCCTCGCCGCGTCCCGCCGTCTCAGGCGGCGAAATCGGCCGAGCTGCTGCTGAGAAAAGATTGAGTGTGTGTGTGTCGGCTCCGCGGACGTTACATTACGTCACTATACCCAAATACGTCACTGTACCCAGGAAGAAAAAGAGAAATGTCCAACGAGGCGTTCTGGGGCACCATAGACAGGTCTTTTCTGTGTTAGAGTTTTACTTGCTACAGGTTGTGCTTTGAGGGTTTGTGACTCTGCAGACCATTTACATGCATAAAAAGCTACATAACACACAAGGGGACGGGTAATAACCAGAAAAGCATGACATGGGACCTTTAAGTAATTAACAGCAAGATAACTCCAGAACATATATCTTATTAACTGTTTCTCTGACTCCTGCAATACTATAATATACTGCTTAAGCATTCCAAAAATGGCTGTTTTCTTCATTAAATAGCAATTCAACAACTATTAGAATTTTCTTAGGGAGGAATCATGAGGCCTAATGGAAGTGATTTGTTGTTCCGAATAGCAGGTTGAAAACAATTAGGTCTCTTTCTTTAATGTGATTTTAATGAACTCACAATGCAGATTTAATGTGCAGACATTATAAGCGTAGCGATGGACAGTTGATGGAGTGTTTTCAGGTTAATGGTGCTGTCTTGTTTTGTTTTATGTAAATGAGAAGGTGCTGCTGATGCCAGCATTAGCTAATGACTGTCAGGGTGCCAAAGAGAAATGCTTTAGCTTGGTGTGTGAAGCCTACAATCTAGCCATTATAGTAACAACCACAGTCTGTTTCTCTCTGCGTCTCTACTCTCGATGCAATTAATCGACTGGCTGATTATGTGCGTGGTTATTTGTGTTGTTAACTAACAACTCATCTATATTTACAATTATGTAAATCAGCATCAACAGAGGACATATTATGCACATTTTCAGGTTCATATTAGTATTTAGTGTCTCTACTGTGGCATGTTCACATTCTTTAATGTTCAAAGAGCTCTTTATTTGTCTCATACTGCCTGTGTTGCAGCACCGCTTTTCACCCTCTGTCTGAAACCAGAGCCCAGTCTGCTCTGATTGGTTAGCTGGCCGGCTTTGTTGTGATTGGTTAACCGCTTAGAGATGTGTTGAAAAAACATTTTTGAAAGAATGGGTCGTTCTTAAGAGCTCACTGCAATTGAACTTGGTTCTGTAATAGGATGCCACCGTTGCAACAAATTAGTTTGTGAAATGTCTTCTCTGCTAGATATTCCAAATATGTTTAGGAACCACAGCAACTCAGCCACAAAGTGGCAGACCACGTAAAGTTACAGAGCGGGGTCGCCGAGTGCTGAGGCGCATAGCGCGTAAAAGTGGCCAAAGCTCTGCTGACTCAATAACTGCAGAGTTCCAAACTAGCCCTGGCATTAATATCAGCACTAAAACTGTGCAGGGAGCTTCATGGCATGGGTTTACATGGCCGAGCAGCTGCATGCAAGCCTTACATCACCGAGCACAATGTCAAGCGTCAGATGGAGTCGTGTAAAGCCGCCTCTGGACTCTGTAGCAGTGGAAACGTGTTCTGTGGAGTGACCAATTACGCTTCTCTATCTGGCAGTCTGATGGACCAGTCTGGGTTTGGCGAATGCCAGGAGAACGTTACCTGCCTGACTGCATTGTGCCAACTGTAAAGTTTGGTGGAGGAGGGATAATCCTATGGATTGTTTTTCTGGGGTTGGCCTAGGCCCCTGAGTTCCAGTGAAGGAGATTCTTAATGCTTTATCTTACCAAGTCATTTTGGACAATTCTATGCTTCCAACTTTGTAGAAACAGTTTGAGGAAGAAGGCCCTTTTCTGTTCCAGCATGACTGTGAGTGCATACAGCGAGGTCCAGAAAGGCATGGTTGGATGAGTTTGGTGTGGAAGAACTGGACTGGCCTGCACAAAGCCCTGGCCCCCACCCCATGAACACCTTTGGAATGAACTATGGATATTGCTAACCAGGCCCTCTTGTCCAACATCAGTGTCTGACCTCACAAATGCTCTTCTGGATGAATGGGCAAAAACAGACATGCTCCAAAATCTTGTAGAAAGCTTTCCCAAAAGAGTGGAAGCTGTTATAGGGGGGACCAACTTAATATTAATGCCTAAGAATTTGGAATGGGGTGTCATAAAAGCTCCTGTAGGTGGCCCAATACTTTTGTCCATATAGTGTGATACAGTATAACACACAGGAATCGGAAAACCCCACAAACCTAAAGCAATAAATGGGCCTAGTTGAAAGCGAATACGATAGTATACACTATTTAACGGCTTTATGAAAGGGATAAGGAAGCAACAGTTGCTACTTTTACATAAGTACATGATTAAATATGCTGGCCCTTATATTCTGGCTGCACTTTTGTTGACATATCAACCTGCAAGATTAAGGATGATATCATTAAGGCTCTGACAGGGATCAAGTCTCTTGGTCTATTAACTTTGATCTAATGAGACTAGCATTGGTACATTTACTCCAGCAGCATTAGCATGCAATCATACTTCTGACCATCACTTCCAAAACACAACTAATTACAGAAAGGACTAATGCTATCACAGTTATGAATGTAGTTATTGAACATAGATATTGTATGCTGATGATGTGGTGCTGATCATGACCCTCTGCCCACACTGGGGGCGTTAGCAATCAAGTGGAACCTATTATGCTTTTTGAATTTTACATATTGTATGATGTAAATTAGCCAATAAAAGTATCACAGGCAAAAATATTTATAGGCCGAGTAGTCAAACAAACCGCAATGGACTTACTAGCAGACTGTTGTGACCTTTTACTATGCCCCACAAAAGTGAAAAAGCACAGGATGACAACATCACAATATATCTTGCATTAGAACACAACCACAGCACAGAAGAGAAGGGAAGGGTTCACCTCCTGTCTGCTCCTGTCAGCCTGGGAAGACGGTAAGCTGGAGGGTGGAGCGGCTTCAGAGGACTTCACCTGGAAGACAGAGAATTTTAGACAGAGGGTTAGTGTGAGGCTGACAAGTGAGCGGCCCGACCAAGTAAGGAGGCAGAGGCAGAACGTCCTGATACAACCCGGTGTGGGAATTTATTCATCATTGGTACATGGTTGACAACATCAATATCCCCATATGACTGTCTCCAACACTATCCCTCTCCTCAATGAGCCCAACATGCCACCCTTTATAGGCCCATCAATTGGACCGTACGATCAAAAGGGGTGGCATGTGCAGAGATGGTTAGCTCAGATAAGGAAACCAGTTAAATAACAATAAACATTTAGTTGAGAATAACAAACATCCATTAATTAAATTATACCTAATTAATGTATGAAAAGAAAAATATTATAAACCAACAAGATCAATGTACATGATGTAAAACCACCCCTGCCTCCATCCTGCTCTTTTAACCCCATCCGGAACGATAAAAGAGGGTTCGTCGTTTCCCCGGGGACTCTTTACGGTGACGGAACTTGGGACCGGAGACGGGAGAACAGGTGGAGGTGAATAGTGATGGCGAGATTAAGCCTTATGAAGCTTTGAAGCTTTCCAGCCAATTGGTTCGCAAAAGGGTTCATCTCATGAGGCTTCATCATGGGCTTCGTTTGAACACAAACCCTCTGTTGGTCAAAGTGTGTAAAACAGGCAGATTGGAAATCTCAACAGTGTGCTCTATCTCATACTGAGTTCCCAATGAGTAAAGCCTTAGAATAACTAAACAACGAACATTAAATCATATTTTCATGTTAACAATATTGTATTTATTCCAGTTGAATGATTATGATTGAAAAGCCTAAGGAGGCTGGTAAACATTGCAAAAGAGGGATTTGTATTCCTTAATAATATTCATAAACGTAACCATGTTGTAGCCTGAGAAAGGCTAAACCATATCAAAGAATACATTTATTAACTACATTATCTAATTTAGCAGTATAGCTTTTATAAACAACAAAAAAGACGTATTGTTCAGTTGTTGAACCAGGGACCCTGCGGTCGTGAGTCAACTGCTTTCCAGCTGAGCCACAACACACGCACTGAATCTGCCTGAAAACACTGCACCATATTTATTCCTGTATTTATTCATTCATGTTTTTATTCCTACATTTATTTATGCTTGTATCCATTTATACTTATGACATGTTCCGACCACTCTATAAGTGAGGGTCTGAGCTCTTTTAATTCCATCGTGTCACCAGCGGGCCCGGGTACAGGAGGGGTAATATGGTTCTTATTATACATCCATGGGTATTATGAGCGTTGTGGTTCAACGGTTCAACCGATCTGAATCGCTTCCTGAAGCAGTCACGTGGTATCGACTGGCAGCGAGGCTTCGTTTGTCATTGGTGACTGGCTCAAAACGATACAAGCCTCGATACATGCTTCACAAAAAGCTTCGGGGATTACTCGACACACGCTCCGAAGCCTCGGCGCAATACGTAACATCACTAGACGTGAGTGTTATGATGTTAACTACTGCAGGGATGTTATGACAAATTGATAACCGAAATGTATATTGCTTAGTCTAAACATCTAATGAATTACTAGAAACGCTAATCACACTTTGTACACCCATAGGTTGGCGTGCCAATCCAGCCCCCGACATTAAGGATGAATGTGTTCTCATACTGATGTCAACCATTCAATAAACGGGTTTGAACGCCACACAAGCTCTTGTCCTCTTATAAATAAAATGCTTCCTGTGCAATGTTTTACCGTGGAGCAACTGATGAATATACTTCGCCAATAGTTAAGCTATATAATACGTAACGGAGACCGAGATCTACGGCCCCAGAGATCACCTCCGTTACAGTTAGACACAGACAGGAGAGGAAAGGGAGAAGAAGAAATAAACACAGACGGAACAAGGAGAAGACAGGGGAAAGAGAAGCAGAGTTAATTAGACGGAAGGGAGTCTTTTCCCTTCCACAGCAGAGTGCTCTTCGCTTCAATGAATGCCGCAAGTCAAGGTTATGTTCAGCCTCAAAGCTGAACAGAATGAATTGTGTCAAGATAGGTCGCACACACACGCACCCACACAAAAATATAGTGTGTAGGGATGACCTCCATTAACCTGCCATTGACCTGTGAGACAGACTGCTCAAACTCTGCAGTCTACAAACACCAGCTGGTTTTTGTTTTTTTAAAAGGCTTTTTTATTTCCCAGCTCATCAAAGGGTATTGAAGAGAGGAAAACATGGATGAAACCGAAATGTAGAACAAAAACATAAAGCCAGGGCACTGTCGCATGTGATCAAACAAAACCCACACAGTCCTGACAGAGCAGATTAGTTGTTAAATGCTTAAATCCTAAATATCAAAAGCTGTTTCCTCAAATCTTTGACATGATGGCTGCTTATTTAGTCATGCGTAATTAATGTTATGGAGAAAAGTTGCAATAGACATATTTTTCTGCTTTAAACATCATTATCAAGTAAATGCTGTGGCTGTACAATAACAGGTTCTCTCAACTGTAACCGTGCAATTCTGTGTCAGTTGGTAAGATCTTTAGTTTGCGTTCAGCAGTTACAGCAACATGTTCAGTAATTTGGATCCACCTGATAAATGTAGGCCAGATGTTTTATATATTTTGGCACTGATTTTGGTCTCCATCGCATTTTCCGTCACAGAGTAAGATCTCCAGAAATTGGATAATGCTTTTGTTCCCTTGTAGGTGTGAGAACAATCCCCTTTTAACAAAAGTTATCAATTTAAGTTCATGCAAAAATATAACCAGTAGCGGAAATAGTTGTGGTGGAACAACCAAAGTAATCTTGGAAAAATGCAGTGTGTCTTTATTAAGAAAAAGAGATAAAAGCTGTATCTCCACCCTGTCATCATTGGCAACGTAAGATCGCTGACTAATATTGACAAGCTAATGGCATTAGCTAGGACTCCGACGGAATATCTGAAGTGTAGTTTAAAGGTGGGGTAGGTCATTTTGGAGAAACCAGCTCGAGTGCGCTAGAATTTGAAAATACACAACCGGAACAAATCTGCCACTTCCTTACAGAGCCCCTCCTCCAACACACACGAACGCACAGTTATTTTAGCCGGGCCGGCTAAAATAACTGGTCGTGCTTTTTACAGTACTACGGCTTCCACAGATGACATTTTTGTATGTATTTATTGACAAAGCATTTAATATATGCATTGCTATCGGGATGTTAAGAGCATTCCATGGAATATAACAAAAAGTGTTTCTGAAATAAATTACATACCCCACCTTTAATGTTCTTTAGGCTGCAGCAGGATATATCCAACAACAGTGTTTCTATCGATGGAAAGCTTGGGCAACGTTTCCATCAACGTTTCCATCTACGAGGTTTTCTTTTATGGCTTCCAGACTTTTGGGCCAACAAGGATTGCATCGAGAGCATCACCAAATCTTCACCATAAGCCTGAGTCTTCAGAGAGTCTGTGCTGTGGAGGACGTCCTGCCTCGTTCCTGTGCTTAAGACGCTCTTTCCAGTGGCTACAAGGACTTTTATTGAGCATTTTTACTTCAACTTATGTTTAATTAAATATGTATGTATTTTGTTCTAATATGGTGCAACTGTTAGGAAATTTCATGTGCTCCTTGGATTAATGAAGTATTTTGATTGATTGATTGGTTTGGTGTTGGTAGTTTCTAGGCCCTGAGGAAACAGAAAGTGATCTTGTTGTCGATGCAACAGCTCCCCAAATACACCTTGAAAAGGCTCGGACGGTAAAGTTGAAATGTTGTCGGTCGTTCATTTACACCTATAATCACAGGTGTTATTGCTGCTTGAGTGCAGCAAAAACAAGTTGGGAGCAAAAAATATTATGTACTTGGTAGGAAACAGTGAGATACAGCTGTGTATGGGCAACATCTTCATTCATTTGTGTCGCCGCACATACTGGCGGGATGCAAGACTGCCAGGGGAGATACAGATGGCATCATGACAAGGTCTGAAGAGTATTGGCTGAGATCTTGGAGCAGGAGAGACAGAAAAAGGGTCAGACCTAAGTTGGACCAGCTTTCAGTTCACCAGAGCAGAGGAGAAGCCAGCTTCTTGTAGGAAGTCAAGAGCTTCCTGCAGGCGGGACCATCTTGAGAGGTAAGGGTGGAACTTGGAGGAAATTACATTTTCCCCATGTCCTCCACACACCCCTGTGGCCTGACATGGTCATATGGTCTGAGGAGGTAAAGAGGATCATCCTGATTGCAAAGAGGCCTCTGAGAGGAAAGCCCCTGTTTGATGTATTTATCAGGAGGCGCGATTGGGTCCACCTGATAAGAATCCAATATTCTCTACATTTTAGATGTTTATTTTAGAGAAATAAATCTGCCTCTTTAGCTGCTGATTAAGTATCACAACCCTAACCATGTCTGCGGGTTGGTGCTGAGCAGGTTGTTTGTGTGGCTGTTTGGAGCATTTTTCGCTGAATGAGATGTCTGCGGCAGCAGAAAACGATGCTATGAATGCAATGGAAATGAACCAAAACAATTCAGTTTTGGGCCAAATGGATACATAATGAATCCCTACCTAACCCTCATACTCATTATACAGCTCTGTAGCATAGGGAGGCTGCCAGTTCAGGAGATCTGTAGGTTAACAACTCATTGTGACACTATTCACATTGCTATTGTGATTATATCAATATTAGCAGCTGTAAGATTTAAAACCTAATTGTTACGATTCTCACAACTGCATTCAGTTTTTGCCTACTTTTTGACGAGCTGTATCCATCCTTTTGATCGCTTTCATATATTTTGATCAGTTTATATGAAAATGATTGATTACTGTAGCTTCAAAACTATGTCTGTACAGCAATCCCCTGGTATCAGATGTAAGACAGTCGGTCTCAATATGCATTTTTCCACTGACAGCTATTATTAAAGTAGCAGATGGACTGGGCCACAAAGCGATGGAGAGGGACGGATGGAGGCAGCGGGGAGATACAAAAAGGAAAAAGTCAAGAGAACATCATTCCAAATATCACATTTGCATGCATTTCATGTTCAGAAGACTTATGAGAATTCAAGCCGAGTAAGTATTGTTTTTCTTCGATGGCGAAAAGCTCAGCTTATGCCTTCTACAGCTCGTTGCACACCAATCTATTATGAAAGCAGGCCATCATCCAAAAATGAACACACTCTTTGTACAACCACTATTGCCATTTTCAATCCTTCTTCAAAATCCATATCAATCCAATCTAAAAAATATACCGTTAGCTGCTTTGGCACAGGACTTAAATCTTTCCAGTTCGTAACAAGACTTGTCAGTTAACACATTGATCTAAACAGTTCTAACCTTTTATCATTTGCTTGTTTATGCCCTGCCATCTGGCTGTTTGCTGCCTTTCTTTCATGCATACAGCTACCTCCCTCTAGATGTGTTCCTTGTCTATGCTTACTGCCTCTCCAAACAGCAGCTGAACGGATCGATGAAGCCGGAAATAGTGAAAGAAGTCAGGTCATAAAATAAGGATAAATATATGTATTTGTCGTCTATTATTGGGGAGAAAATACTACACTGGGTGTTTAGGTCACACAAAACTTGGATGTATGATGAGAACTGGATACAGTGTTAGAGGCGAGGCCCCATTCAATCCTTATGAAAGTTGTTAAATGGCGCATGAAGCCAATATGACCTGACTCTTCAGAACAAAAAATACCCGGATTGTTCCTGGATATTCTGGCGAACTTCCACATCCATTGGGCCTATAGAGTATGCGCACTTTTGTTTTCTGTAAGCCCCGCCGCCCACACAATAAATCTGGTTCGGTTACCGTTCAGTGAAATGAATGGAGGTGAGGAAAGAAGCATGGGTTTGGCTATTAGCGTAACTTTTAACTTAATGGTTTAAAATAAGGGTGATTTGAGTGTTTAGACCAGGGGTCGGCAACCCACGGCCCTTGGGCCGCATGCGGCCCTTCAGCCCCTCTGCAGTGGCTCCCTGTAGCTTTGCATTTTTATTTATTTATTATTATTAATTTATTATTTTCTCTTTTTTTTTCTTTCAAAGGCAGGGGTAGACATTAAGGGTAAAATGCCACTGGCCCTCCGGGCCGGTGGAATTGTATTATCGCTGGCCCCACCATTGTAACCACTGGCCCGGAGGATTCGTCCAAAAAAAACGACTAATAATGAAGGAAATGAACACATTTGTTGCAATAGTAATTTATGCACTAACTACATTACTACTTGTAATACAACATTTGTATAATCAGTTCTTCCTCATTTCCCTCAATTGTTCATATTTGGTTGATTAAAATAACGATATTGTGGTCATTGTTAAAAAATGTCTGCTATTATTATGAGTATTATTATTTGTATAATGCACTTTCTGCCTTCCTATCATCAGGAGTTAGAAATGTAATGGCTATGTAGTAGATTAGATTAGATTAGAACCTTCATTATCCTAAACTGCTGGGACATTTCCCTATAGCCAATACCTTCATATTGTCTACTCTTCACTTACTTTTCAGCATAGGTCGGCATTGATGTACAGAGCCGACTAAAGAAGACCTTGTTTATATTGGCATCATATTGAGAGGTGCAGCCAGTGACGCGTCATAAAACCAGGAATTAAGCTGCTGGTTCCCTCGACAAAATGCAATGGGATTTCTCCTCACGGTTTTGGAAAATAGCTGGAAATAAGGTATGTGGAAAACAAACCCGTTTGATAAATGCACGTTTTGTTCAGCCGGATAATCTCCGCATGTCTACCCTACTTTTATAATTTTCGAATCATAAAATCTAATTTCGGAAATTAATTTAAGATTATAAAAAGGGTTTTAGGACGCGTCTCTGCACCACTAGAAGCCAACTCCATCGATCAAGCCGGCTGAAACTTTCTCTCCCTCTTCTTCTCATGCTCCCTGTCACTCTCCTTTAACTCCTCCGGTGACTTTCTTTTATGTGAAGATTGTTTTTTTGCCCGGCGCTTGGCCGGTTACCGCTGGTATCAAAAACATATTTGGCGAATGGTTAAGTGGCGCGACATTCTGTAGTGAAGGAGCGCGCTCCCACTCACGGGAGCCTGCTCGCGCTGCGCTCCGCAGCAAACAGCTGTTTGCTTTTCACCCAACAAAGACAACACGAAACGCTATGTTGTAGCGTTAATAAATGAAACAATTTAACTAAATTGCTAGTCAAAATACCAATACCACAGGATCATTTTTTTAAAGCAATATTTTTAGTGGCCCGAGCGGGCAAGTGGAAAGTACGTTATGCTGGCCCGGGGTGTCTAAATAGTGCTTCCGGGCCAGCGGGCCATTTATAATGTCGAGCCCTGAAAGGGTACACCTCTTATTTTGGAGATCGAGGTGATACTGTGACACTGAAATAAAAAAAAGTGTTTAATATTTAGTCCACTAAAATATGCGTCACACCCCGGCGCCTGCCTTCTGCAGGTGGCTCATCTCGTGTTTCCGATCCCCGCGGTAAACTAAACCATGGATAAATCCAAAAAAAGAAAAGTCTCTGACTTTCTCTTCTAACGATACAGGCTTACCTGTATTCTTGATATGTGGCGAGAAATTAGCGACCAACAAAAAATGTAATGTTGAAAGACATTTCCGCAGCAAACACGAAGCATTTGCTGAAAAGTACCCAGCAGGCGATGCAAGAAAAAGAGCGATTTCAGAACTGGTGCGGAAAGCTGAGCAGAGCAAACATACTTTCAAGAAGTGGATTAAGTCTCCAAACTCAACTACTGCTGCTAGTTTTGTGGCTGCTCAGGAGATAGTAAGGCGCGGAAAGCCGTTCACAGATGGAGAGTACATGAAAGAATCATTCATCAAAATATCAGAACATCCATCCTCGGACTTCAAAAACAAACGAGAAATTGTTCAGAAAATTAGAGATATGCCTATCTCTGCAAAGACCGCCAAGGACAGGACCCTTAAGATGGGAGAAAATATCACCAGTCAACAAATAGACGACATTAATGCAGCTCCAGCATTTTCAATCGCCTGTGATGAGTCAAGTGATGTAAACGATATTGAACAGACAGCGCTGTTATGCAGATATGTGAACTCTGATGGGCCACAGGAAGAAATCATTGAGTTAATACCGCTAAAATGCCAAACACGGGGGGAGGACATTTGTAAGGCTGTAATGAATTGTTTACAAGCCAAAGGAATAAACACCACCCACATGGTGTCAGTGGCTACTGATGGGGCACCTAGTATGAGAGGAACACAGAAGGGGTTTGTGACTTTACTTCAGAAGTTGCTGGGTCTAGAGCTGCTGACGTTTCACTGCATCCTGCACCAAGAAGCACTGTGTGCTCAAACATTTCCCCCCGAATGCAAGGAGGTGTTCGACCTTGTCATTCAGATATTGAACATAATAATGGCAAAAGGGTTAAACCACCAACAGTTCTGTTCATTATTAGATGAAGTCGACAGTGCATATTCAGATCTCCTGCTGCACAACAAAGTCCGGTGGCTGTCCAGGGGAGAGGTGCTGAAACAGTCTGCTGCTTGTCTAGATCACGTGAAAACTTTCCTGGAAAGCAAGGGCTTCACTTATCCAGAATGGAACACCCAGATTGGCTGGAAAAGTTGCACTTCATGGTGGATATGACAGGTCACCTTAACATGCTGAACAAAAGTCTCCAGCGGAAAGGAAGCACGGCCCTTCAGATGCTGGAGGATGTTTTGGTGTTTGAGCCCAAGAAAACAATGTTTGCCAGAGATGTGCAGAAAGATACATTCTCTCACTTCCCCTCCCTGAGAGAGTTCAAAGAAGCACACAACCACATAAATTGTGAGTACTTACAGCGAGCGATCATCGCAATGCAGACGGCATTTGGGCAAAGATTCAGTGAGTTCAGAAAGGAAAAAAACACATTATCCTTCCTCGTCACACCCCTGGACATCGACCCATCCTTGCTGAACATGTCACCATTCACAGGAGTAAGTCTACCCGATCTTGAAATGGAACTGGCCGACATAGCTGATAAAGAATTATGGGTGTCCAAGTTCAAAAGCGTGACAGCTGATCTCGAAGATGTCGCCCGTCAGAAGGCTATTCTCGCTCTGGAGCACAAATGGAGCGATTTGGAAATCCTCCCCGAACCCGACAAACTTGTGTTTGAGACATGGAATGCCATTCCCGACACTTATATAAACATGAAGAAGAATGCATTTTGAGTCCTGTCCATCTTTGGATCCACATACTTATGCGAGCAGATTTTCTCCAGCATGAAGAACTACATAAAATCCAAATATCGCTCACGCCTCACAGATGACAGACTGCAGTCCTGTGTGAAGATCAGTCACATCTTACAGCCCTGATATAGAGAAGCTCAGCAGTGATGTTCAGAAACAGAAATGACATTAAACAGGTGAGAACACTATCATTTATTAGGCTATTATTTTTGCAAAAAAACATTTTAGAAACAGAGCTAATGTAGTTGTGTTTTATGTTCAGGATTGATCGTGGATTGCTGTACGTGGCTGAGGAAAAAACAGAAGAGGATGACAACAAACTGAGATGGACTGAAGTCATAATTATATACAAACTGGCCTCTGTTTATGTTTACTCTTTTTAAAGCTATTAGGCTGCAGCTATATGTTTTATTCATTTCAAAGTGGGCTACTTTTTATTTTATTACATTTTCCACAAATAAGGGAAGGACTCAAATAGACCTGCACGGTTCTGTGTTTTATTTCAAAGTAGGTCAACTCATGCCATTGTTTTTCTCCTCTTTATAAGAGTTTGAGGTTTTCCTTTGTTGTAACAGGTAAAAAAAGCAATAAAATGTCAACAATTTCGTTGTGTTTTATTATTTCATAAATGCATCAAACTATAGTTATTTTACAGTGGGTGACAAAGAAATTGGAAATGAAAAAGAATAAAAATTAAAAGGAACTATAGATACATATTCATAAGCTTTTGAATAAATTCCAATCCCTCTGTATATATATAGTATAACTATATATAAAACGTTATACACTGTTATCTTGGTTTTAAGGGTAAATTAGGTTTTGCGGCTCCAGATACATTTTATTTCGTGGCCGAGGGGCCAAAAAGGCTCTTTTGATAGTAAAGGTTGCTGACCCCTGGTTTAGACCATGAAGTTAAAAACCTAAACAAAAAGATCTGCTAATATCCCAAATTAAGTCAATGGGAAACAAAGTATTTTTGGGCCACTGTTTGGCCCCCTACATATTTGCTTCAATGATCTGAGCACTTCCTAAGGGCTTGCCATATACTGTAATATACCCTCTCATTGGCGTGTTATCTTTATTATTTATACCATTAAATTGTGAAAACAGTTGTCCAGCTCTGTATCATTGAAATGCACAGCAACAGTACTGCTCTTGTACCTTTCGCACTGTCCTGAAAAAGTGTGTTTACCAGACTGCTGACATTTATTGCTGTCAAGAGTTAACTTGCTTTCAGATGGAAGATCTTACCTGCCATTGGCTGGTAAATGTGTTGTGGTCCAGGCTTTTGGGTGTTGGTGTATTCTTGTTGTATTCCAAATTTAGACCTTCTGCCTTTAAAGTGCTCTATGTTGCATTCATACTTCTTTGGTTTGGTGATATTGGTGCAATTGGTCTTTGTTTAAGAGCAACTTCCAGGTTAAAGACACCTGTGAATAAATGTGTAGGAAAATGATGAATACACTAGATTTTCAAAAAATATACAGAAATATACACTACAGTCACGTCTGGCGTCGTTTTTGTAAGACATTTTCACTTCCGCATAAAAAAGCCTCGGCACGTGACCTCCCGCGTGTGACGTAACACGGGGACACAAGGGGGAGAGCGGCCGGTCTAACGTATTAATAAACATGGATCCCAATGCTAGTTTCGACACAGAAGACACGGAAGAAGTTGAACATGAATATTCAAATGCATATGACGGACCACAACCTTATAATTATGAGCCTGCTAGGCGTCCAAGAGACCAGGAGCAGCCAAGGATTAGAAGAAATAACGGCCATCGGAGAGAAATGGAGCTGTGGTGTGAGGAGAACCAGTGGAGAACTGGGCAGCTATCTTGGTGAGTGACCGGCGTTAGCTACAGAATGTTAGCTAACGTCACATCACAACATTGTAAAGTTAGCTATCATATATCAGGCTATAACTAAAGTTGCATTGATAATATAGTAACGTTACAGGCAGGACTGTTGATACTGATCCATAACAGAAACTAATGCGCAAGTACAGTATCAGCCGTATCTCGCGTTACCTAATGCAACTCCACACTACGGTGCTGTGTACCGGAGGGGAGACGCGAGATACGGCTGATACTTGACGATCTGGCGGAGAAAGGTTGTGGAGCCTCCGTTGATATGTCGTTGTAAATGGCTTGATGGAAAGCAGGTGTGTAGTCGGGGAGGGTGCACAGCTGATTGCAGCAGGTGAGTGGAGGTTGAGCCGGGAGCCAGGAGTGACAGCCACCCACACACAAAGTACCGGAGGGGAGAGAGAGAGAGCAGCGAAGGGGGGGGGGAGATAGAAGTAATACGGTTTCCTGATAAAGCTGTGGAGAGTATGTGCTGCAGGGAGGTGGATGCACAACGCACCCAGGAACGAACGCTAGCTCCGGTCCTTTTTACTGTGGACTCGATGTCCTGACAGGCTGGTATTTGTGCAACCTGCACAAACACAATACTGCACCATGATTACAAATGGTGAAATACAATGTAAAACTACCGAAAAATACCAGCTCCTTAAAACACAACCGCTCTACTCAACGCAACTCCACTATACCCGCGGTCAGAGAGCGGAGATGTGTCCCTTGGGTGATGTAATATGACGCGTTTGACTTATGACCTTTAAAAAAAAGCAGTTTTTAAGAGCAGAGCTCAAAATTGCTCCTTTCCCTCTGAATTCCTGCCCTTATGTCTCGCAAAACATATCAAATCCTGCATTCACTTTTTTAAGTGTAATTTTGAAGCAAGTTTAAAGCTAAATGTAGAAAAAATAAAAACCTGCAAGATGCTCTTTAAGGCCTCTTCAGGTTTCCCTCTTCAGTACCCATGCATCTGTAGAAATCATCTGAAGACTTTTATGCTGTATGTCCATACCATTGTTACAAGCAACTTAAAAAGTGAAATAATTAACAGGAAACCACCTCCCTTACTTTCTCACTGCCTTTTCTCTTGCCCTCCTTTGCTCTCTACGACACCTTAGGGTGAAAACTAACACTGACTGTGTTTCTAAGGGCTGAACAGAGGAATGTTTTCTCAATTCTTCATATTCTTTCATTTCAATCCTCCTTCCCCTTTCCTCAGCTGTCTAGGCATTAAACGACTGCTTGCTTCTGTTGCCTGTGGTGGTGAACGCGGCACAGAAGGGATGTGAAATCATGTTCTTTCCCCCTAATTATTCTGTTGATGTCTTTTAAGGTTCCAACCCCTCCCTCTCTTAAATCTTGCTCCTCTTCCGACTTTGATACTGTCGACGCAGCACTAAACTGGCACGGATGGTGAAGATAAAGAGAAAAGAGGCTGGAGGGTAAGGGGGGGGGGGGGGGGGGAGAGAGAGAGAATGATAAAGAGTAGATGGATAACAAGAGTGCGAGCCGGTTGAAGAGGATGAATAGAGGTCGAACAGATGCTGGGAGTTAGAGATAGAGGTGTCTGGCTGTGTGTACACTGATCGTGAAACAGAGCGATGGTTAACATCTTAACCGAGACACTGGGCACCTTTAATGGATCAATGTATACTCTTATAAAGCAGGGGTTCCCAAAGTGGGGGTCGCGAGCCCCGACCCCGAGTGGGGGTCGCGAGATGATTACAAAATAAAAATGTAAAATTAAAAAAATGTAAAATTAAAAAAAAATTGATTAATTTTTTTTATAATTTAAAATATATATATATATATATAATTAATAATAACGTTTGGATAGACATTTTCAGGGGTGGACTAGCCATCTGTATAATGTATAATTCCCCCTTTGACAATCCACTAGCGCAGTGTTTCTCAAACTTTTTCATACCAAGGACCACTTAACCAATAAAAAACACTCATGGACCACCTAACTCCACAAATATCCCAAAACAATAGGCCTGCTTACCCATTCCAACAGTATATAAGAAATTACAGCCTAATAATGACAGTAGTGATGGTGTAGAAAACTGAAGCTAGCACCCCCCCCCCCCTGTCGACAGGGGGTCGCCAGTCTCTGGCACTGTTATTTTGGGGGTCGCGGGCTGAACAATTTGGGAACCCCTGTTATAAAGCACACTCGCTGAAGTAAATTACAGTAGTTCATCACATATAGATGAATAAAACAAGTAGTATGGAGAGTGACGGATGTTTTTAGATGTTTAAACTGTAATATTTTCCCACTGTGCTTTAAAAGAATATCAACTGAATGACCTTGAGTTATGCTTTGTGAGATGATTGCAGATAAGATTCTGCTGTTCCATGTTGACTTCCTGTCTGTCTTATTCTGCTGTTCCCATTAGTGTTTACTTCCTGTATGTCTTATTCTGCTGCTGTTCCCGCTCCCATATGTGGTGTTCACTGCCGAGCAGGCTTGACTCCCAAGCCTGGCAAACATTTAAAGCAATGTAACCCCCTTCATCCCCCCATTTCAATTCTGCATCTCCAATAGATGCACTCTCTGACTGAATAAAATATATGGTGTGTTCTCCTTAGCAGCATTCGGAAAGCGAGAATCAATCACCTCTGGGATGTCCAAATTCACCAATCAGAATCGAGTACTCAACTAAGGTGTGTAATAACATGTGATAAAGGTGGGGTAGGTAATTTTGGAGAAACCAGCTCGAGTGCGCTAGAATTTGAAAATGCACAGCCGGAAAAGATCTGCTACTTCCTTACAGAGCCCCTCCTCCAACACACACGAACGCGCACATGACCAATGAGGGCACGAGATAAGTTTGTGCACAGATGGAAGGCTGACAGGCAGGTAGGCCATCCAGTTATTTTAGCCGGGCCGGCTCAGATGATTGGTCGTGCTTTTTACAGTATCCACGGCTTCCACAGATGACTTTCTTTTAATGGAGTTTTTGTCAAAGCACTTAAGATATTCATTGCTATCGGGATGTTAAGAGCATTCCATGGAATATAACACAAAGTGTATCTCGAGCTGGTTTCTCAATCTTACCTACCCCACCTTTAAGATAAGCTTTTATGAATAACCAGTGGAGAAACTCAGTTTTCTTGCAGCAACAGTAGCACAACAACAGAATAAGAAGAGATGCATTGTAAAAAGCAAGGACATAGAGCCTTGAGATTAATGGGCTCAGCCAACGTCCATCAAGTCCAAAGTGTCATCATTTGTTTATTTTATCCTATTACTAATTTGTGTACATTTATCATGTGAACTGTTATGGCCAAAAATGTTTCTTTGAGGTCACAGCGACCTTGACCTCTGACCCCCAAAATCGAATTGGTGAATGATTTAAAGAAGACGTCTTGGGGTTTTTGAATGGACAAATACTGAACGATAGAGAACCCCAAAAAAAGTGGCTGTCAGAGGAATTGACAAAAAAAACACCAGCTTCATGCAGTGGGGCACCAGTATGCTGTTTTTATTCATTCTTAAGGCTATTACCAGGTAAAGAGAGAAAATAAAACATTTCAGAAAATAACAAAAAAATCCAGTGTCGTCTATTTCCTGTGTTTTACCACATGTTTGGTTGTATGATTCTTTGCACTTATTACCCTCTTGTTTTTGCCTGCCCTACCCAGCTGTGTCTTTTCTTTGTGATTAGTCCTGTATGTACATGACTGTCTCCCTAGTGTTCTCTAAAAGTTTGTCTTCTTTGTTCCCGTCTTGTTACTGATGTGTGTTGTTATTTTGTCCCTGGCTGATTCCCCGTGTTCGACCCTTGTTCCATGTGTCGTCTCTGGTCTGTTGTCGTTGAGTTTGTCTTTGTTTTCTTTGTTTTGGTCCCCCAGTGTGTTAAACTGTCCTTGTTATTAGCTTTATTTAATTAAAAGCTGTCTTTTGGGGTCCAACCTTTTGTCAAACTATCGAAAATTTGCACTGAACTTTTGCAACAGCGTTGCTAGCGGTGCTGTGATGATGTCGTTAGTGTCATTGGATGGCAGACATTAAGCAAACTGCCACATGGCTGCAGGAACACGCAGAACATTGGCAAGCACTGTGGACACAGCAGACAGGACATCCGTATGACTAACACAGGAAAACAAGAGGAGGAATCAGCGAACCCTTCCTCAGGGGTGACTGCGCTGGTCTCTTGTGACGTTTTTAGGCCAATCACTGGGCTCATCACACAGGGGTTGCAAGACACAATGTGATGTCTTGTTGATTCCTCTAACATTGAAATAATGTGTGGTCCAGATACTGACACTCACAACTAATGCACTCATGGCAGAACAAACAGCTCATGCTGCATTGGCAATGGACATGGTGTAGATGTACCGTGAACAAAGTAGTGCAAGCTGTCCAATAGAAAACAGCACTGATCTCTCTGCCCATCCTGTCACTTATACAATGCAAACAGATCCAAACCATTACATGCACCATGAAATGAAGAACATGTCTGCATAAGGCATTTTGAATGCTGCATAACGGGTCTGAAGATACAGATATATATTTTTTTCTGAATTGTAATTGCTAAGATGTCCATTCCCAGTATGAGGACCATCATTGGAACTTTTAAATGAAAGTTATATAACCAAAACCATCCCTGGTTCATCTAAGGGAAGACTGTGTTCATTTTGAAAGAATACAAATGTGTTTATTTACAATAGAGAAATTGAATTGACCCATGATGATACAGGTTCATGCATTAAAGACATACTTGTGCCAGGTGGACAAAAAACAAACGTGTTGTCGGATATGCATATGTATAAAAGGTATTTTGCGCTTTCATCCTGGAATAGTTAAATATGTTGAATAAAGAAAATCATCACTTCATTTAATAAGAAATGTTTAAAGGGGCCTTATTATGCTTTTTGGGGTTTTCCCTTTCGTGTAGTGTGTTATTATGTTTTTTGTGTAACACTTGCTCTTCTATTTGCTAGCGCTCCAACATATTTCACGTGATGCTCTAAGGAACGGGAAACTTTTAAACAGTTGACCAATAACAACAGAGCCGGCCAGCTAACCAATCAGAGGGTGAAAAGAGGTGCTGTATGCAGCACGTGAAAAATAAAGACCTTTTTGAACATCAAAGCATGGAGACATGTATGAGTACAAAATACAAATATGAACAAGAACATTTGCATAGAATATCCTGTTTGAATAAATACATTCAGAATTGGCAACATTTGGAATTGCCAGGTCGTGTCTATCGGTTGAAATGTAACCACGCCCACTTCTGCATTAACGTACCAATATGTTGCTTAATAGCTCGTTTTTTTTTTGTATTCGAGTAAATGTACTGAACAACTAAAACCGGTGCCAATGTAATAAAACAATGTATGATACGCAAATCAATGTTTTGTAATATAACCTCAATAAGAAGATAGTATGGGTTTTTAATCCTGGATCCCAAGATAAAATGTTGCCTAAAGCAAAAATGGTTTGACCTTGTGTTGTTTGAATACATTTTTTATGTCGTTTTTTTAATTTCATTTTCTCTTTATGGTCATAAAACTATGTATTGCTTGAAATCACCTCAGCATGTTTGTCCTGTAAAATAAGATGGATAATACTTGGCTGTGCATTACAGGGTTGAGGTTATACACAGGGCTGCACATAACTGGTGCCAAAAAAAAGCATTTGCGTACCAACATTGAGAGAGAGGGAGAGGGAGAGAGAGAGAGAAAAGAGAAAAGAGAAAAGAGAAAAGAGAGGAGAGAGGAGAGAAAAGAGGAGAGAAGAGAGAGAGAGAAGAGAGAGAGAAAGAAAGATATATGCGAGTTGCATATGAACTAAGGGCCGGCCCATAGCACTGACGTTGATGGTCGCCTAGGACGCCAGATCTGGGGGGCGCTGCGCAGGTAGTTCTGGGAGGGAAAAAAACATTTTTGACCGTTGGGGCTCATCCTAATTTTCGGCCTTGATGTAACAACATTCATAATTAAGTAAATGTAACACCGTTTTCACCACAGTTACAAGTTGCATTTGCCCTGTACGATGGGCACTGTAAGTGATGAAAATGGGGGATTTTGGCTTATCCTGCGCCCGCAGCTCACAGCCAAAGTGTGAGTGAGCGTGGGAGAGAGGGAGGGTGCACCGGTACCGGCGCTGTTGTTATTAGAATCTGGTGCTAGCTGCTCTAACGGATATATAAGAAGAAGATGTGTCTACAATAATGTGGAGGGAGAGTCCTCTCCAGTCAGACTGAGAGGCTGATAACTACAGCTCAGAGAGTTAAAGGACTCTTGAGTGTTTAGATAGTTAACTTTAGTCTAAGTTCATACCGTTTGGTCACAATTTATGTAAACGCATATTTCCAAGGCACTCCTTTATAATTATTGGGATAAACAGGATTGAAATAATTTCAATGTATACTATAGGACAGTAACCAAAATATCCTTTAAAACTGGAGAGATAAAAAAAAATACATAAATAAATAAATGCTAATAGGTCAAATAAGATATGAATGAACAACACAAATAAAATAAGTTACATTCATTTGTTATTGGCTATGGTAGGTTATTGGTTATGTTCACATACTTATTTGATTACATCCACTTGTCTAGGATGACAACAGAGACTTTCGACCCAAAACCAGCTGTTGACTTGTGGATGCAAGCAGCTAATCGCAGACTCAACCAGAGAGAAAGTAGTACGCCTACATCATCAGCTACCATGTCTGACAGAGAGGAAGACAGTGAGGAGAACAGTCAGGAGGAGGGTAATGATGACAGCTTGTAGGATTACTGGTCGTGCTAATGTTGTCTTGTGTTCACCTCTGCATGTGTGTTCTGTGTTTACCTCTGCATGTGTGTTCAGTGTCGTGTGTCAAATAAAATCAAGACCCCCTCAAAAGTTACGGTTTATTTCATTTTAAGGATGAGCACCAAGCAACATCTCCAGGTGCTCCTTTGAGAACCAGGGCAAAAAAGTTATGTGCACCCCTGGTTATACAAGCATTTTCACACAAGGAGAAAAAAAGGGTTTAGACGTGCTTGAGTAAATGCAGATGCAAAGCAAGAGATGAAGAGAAGCTTGTGAAATTAAGTGAAAATCAATGTGCTTTTGATTGGAAAAAATGCCCACAGTGGCTGTTCACAAAGAAGTTACAAAACACCTTTTCAATTAAGCCTTGTCAACTGTTTTGTGAGCACATTTTTCCCCAACAACTAGCAAAGTAATTATCATTTACACTAAGAAGTACTGCATACATTTACTTCCTACTGTATCCGTCTTATTAAAATATAAGATAGCCAGTGTTAAACTAACTGGCAATAACATCCAAACATTGTGTTAAACAGAAGGCTTAACTACAGTGAAGACAGACACAAACGTTTTCTCTTCTATAAGTGCCCAAGAAACACTTTTTTTCTCTCACACACACACACACACACACACACACACACACACACACACACACACACACACACACACACACACACACACACACACACACACACACACACACACACACACACACACACACACACACACACACACACACACACACACACACACACACACACACACACACACACACACACACACACACACACACACACACACAAACTTACTGTTACCCGCGCTCTCCTCTTCTTCCTCCATCTGCACCAAACTGCTTAAAGTGATAATGAGTTGTTTTTAGTAATTAATTTGCATATAAATGCCGAGCCGCTGCGTGGCTGGCAGAAACAGATCCGAGATCACAGTCTGGCTGCTGGCAACGCTTCACAGAGCGGCAGAGAAAACACAGAGAGGAAGGAGGGAGAAGGAGAAGTGAGAAACACAAGACGGGAAACCAAACGAGGGAAGAAACAGAGGGATGAAAGAAAGATTGCCTTAGAACGACTGCTGTGAACAAGACATTTTGTATAATGTAACACATTTGTTGTTCAGAGTGTATCTATATTCCTGCAACTTGTGGTTTAAACACTGTTTTGTCTGTGTGTGTAGCATCCTGTGGAGTGGGTGGGTTAGAAACACCTGCATTATTCATAGCACTTTACAATATTTAGCCGAAGTGCAATTCAAAGGAGAATCATTGATTGTGCTGAGTGATTATCATTCAGTATCTGAACCCTTTGGAATTTCCTGGTTTTATACATGAATCGGTCATTAAAAGTGATCTGATCTTCAAGTCACAAGTATAGACAAACACAATTTGATTATGATAACACACAAACATTTGTAATCTTCCATTAAACACTCGAAGCTCTGGTAGAAAAAGTAAGTGAATCCTTGGATTTAATAACTGGTCAAACTTTCTTCTGCAATTATAACCTTAAACAAACACTTGATTAGCTCAAGATCAGACCTGCAAAACGTTCAGGATACATTTTGGACCATTCTTCCTCACAAAAATGCTTCAGATCAGCCATATTCTCAGGATGTCTGGTGTGAAGGGCTCTCGTGAGGTCATTCCACTGTATTTCAATTGGGATAAGGTCTAGGCTCTGACTGAACCACTTTAAAAAGGCAGATTTTCTTTGTACTAAGCCAATCTGTCTTACATTTACTTGGATATCTAGGGTCATTGTCCTTCTGCACCACCAACCTCGGCTGAGTTTCAGCCTACGGACAGCTTCTCTAAAATTATCTCGTAGGATATCATGATAATCTTGAGAATTAGTTTTTCTTTTGATGATGGCAAACTGTCCAGGCCCCGAGTCAGCAAAGCAGTCCCAAATCATGCTGCTGCCTCCACTGAACATCGCTCTGGGATGATGTGTTCTGCCATACGTAGTGCTGCCTGTTCTCTCCCTGTAATTCCACCTTAGTTTAACCTTAGTTGCCCAGTGGCGTTTTGGTGTTTTAAAGAGCTCTTTGGCATACTTCAGGTGTGCAGTGGTGTTATTTTGGAGAGCAGCTGCTTCCTCCATGGGATCCTGCCATGGACTCTATGTCTGTACAATGTTTTGCGTATATAGACTCATTAATAGAGATGATAACCAGATCTACTGATACCTACTAGCCTTAAAGACCCAGTGAAGTGTGCGCCTGTGCATGATCTGTTATGCTAATATGTATAGTAATGACCTAAATTGTCTATTGGAACCCATATCAAAAGATGTTGGAAAAGCAATGAATTTGACGAGTTTTGAATTTGCCGCCTGGAAATCTGCAGTTGACCTCCGCCAATGATATGTAAGGAATGAAACTGCCATTTCATTTTGGTGCAAAAACATGCACTTCACTGGGTCTTTAAGCTTTCACTCCGTTTTACTGCATTGATCATCCTGCATTGGCCTTTGGAGTCATCTTTGCTGGGAGCCCACTTTTATGAAGCACAGTCACAGCACTAAATTAGCTCCTTTTATAGAAAATGTTTCTAAATATGGACTGATAAATAACTTAACTTGTTAAGATACATTTGTAACCCTCTCCAAATGTATGCAAATCAACAATTCTTGATCATAGGTCTTATAAGATATGTTTTCAAGGCATGGCTCACATCAGCAGATGCTACTTGGTAATAGCACATTTAAAATGTTTAATGTTTTTAAAAAGTCAAAATAGCTCCAGCAACACTATTAGTCCTGTTTCACTCATTTAAACACGGTATGCAAACTCCTAACTCAGTTAGTATTTGTTAAAGGGGACCTATCATGCTAAATGCACTTTTTGATGTCTTTTAGACATAAAATGTGTCCCCAGTGTGTCAGGGAACTCACAAAGTGTCAGTAAATAAAACCCTCTCTTTTCCTCCGTGCGCAAATCTCTAAAAAAGGGGGTACAACGGAGCTGATCCAGATTTGCCATCCGATATGACGTAAATTACGTCATATCGGAAATGTGGACCCACAAAACGTCGCTATCAGAATCAACGCCGACGTGTTTTGGACGTAATGTGGTCTTTCTTTACATTAGCAAGCATCGCTAACACTCAGAGCTAAGCTGTACCTGAGAGAGCATGTGTAAAGAAGCAGGATATAAAAAGGAACGCACCGCAAGAGAAAAAGCATTTGAGCTCCATACTCTTTCAGAAATAATATGATATGGCGTTTCATCACTGCAGCATTTAGACAGTATCTGCCGGGTCCCACGTCCCGCATGAGCAGGCATAAGCTCCGCCCCCTCTTTTTTCTTTTATTTTCAGATTGTTATTTTTTAAAGCTATATACCCAGAATCAGCACTTTAGACTTTAGTAAGAGGGCTGGAACGGAGGGATATGAGGCATGGCTAGACTAGGTGATCTTTTGGGTATTTTGAGCAAAACACTTCATATATATGTTTTTTAATATATTTTTATATATCTGAGAAATATGCTTTTGTCTAAAATAGCATGATAGGTGACCTTTAAAGTCTAGTGGTTCACATACTTTTTCCAACCTACACTGTGAATGTTTGAACAATGTTTTCAATATACAGAGGAAGAAAACGATCATTGTGTGCGATTGTGTTTGCTCATTATGTAACAGACCATATTTTTGAACACATTTATTTTGCCTCTGTAGCTAACATATAGGTAATGAACACACCAAGAAAGGCTAACCTGTAGTAAGTAAGTTAGAAGATTTCTTATTGTTCAATAGCTAATACCTAACTAACTAACTGACATCACTGTTGTTAACTCAACAAAGAACAGTCTTGATTCTTCAAATGTTCATTTATTTCCTTTACTAAAGTTCCTCAAAAAACTTGTATAGCAAATTGCAATCAACAGTGTGTAGATGCTGCCCTAAAAGCATTTAAGCTTCTTAGTGGAAGAGGAATGAGTCCTAAAACCAGGAAATTAGTAAGCATTTTACCACTTACCTTTCCCTCCTCTCAAAGTTAAGATCTTTTGTATAACTTTGTTGTTAGAAGCTTGAAATAAGGTCTGTGGTTAACACAAGCTTAAGAGATTTTAATGTTTTGTTCAAGGTCATTAAATATGTCTGCAAATACCCCGCTGGTGAATGTCGAGAGCTTATTTGTGTCATAAAAATGTTGGTTGCAAAAAAAATTACTAATAGACTATCAATTGTCATCATTACGAACATTATCCACCTTTAGCTCAGCTTTAGTGAAGCGCAGCCATGTGACTGTGATATTTATAGCCAAATGTTAGCATTTTGCTTCTGGAAATTGCATTTACGCTTCAAAAATTAAGTGGTCTTAATATGTGGAGAGATTATCCTGTCTATAACATGTGTTTGCCAAAGATCTTACTTTCTGCTATATTCAAAAATCCAATGGAAATAATGTCGTTGTTTCTTCTTTGGCGAGCCATCGCGATGCTAACTTCAAGGTCGGCCTACAAAGAAATTGGGCGAAGCCTGCGAGCTAGATCAGGCAGTCAACTCGAGCACCAATGATACATTAACATGTGACGCACCTCGTCCCTCTTACAACCAACCAAACACATTCTCCTAAACATGCCGCTCTATTTAAGCTGCCAGGTCTTCCTGCCTCTGCCTCGCTATGCTGCTGCTGCTGCTGCTGCGTTTGTGCCCTGCTATTGCGTTCACATTGTTCCTGGTGTTGTGTTTCATGTTGCTGCTGCTCGCCTGCCCCACCACCACCCCAACTTCCACCCCAGCTTCCGCCTCTAGATTCAGGGGGATAGTTATCTAATCATCACTCAATGTTCTATGTAAATCTGTGGAGTGATGAGGCCCGAGCCTAGACGCCAAACTTAAACTATATGCTGCTTCTAATAAACATATAAAGAAACACGTGAGTTGTCTGACTGAACTGTTATTGCTGCACCACTGTTTTAGGAGCAGTCATTTATCAAATATGATTTAATAATGAACATAATTTGTTCTATAATTATCTCGATTGCGAGCAAATGAAGCTATAGTTTTAAAACTTTTTTTTAAAAAGAAACAATCATTTGTATATTTTTTAGGAAAATAAAAGCTCTACCTTACACACAGTAGAGTGAGTCAAACTACTAGCGAGTGTAATGTTTATGATAGAATTTAAGTTTTTTTGACATTTTTATGACACACACCTCGCAAAGATAAACTCTCTGTTGAGATGTGCAACCAACCACCCACATATACACACTACCTTCCTCTCACTCCCATTATCCTCAAAAAAGAGGCATACACATCTCAGCCCGCTGATAAAGACCTGAATGATAACAGTGTTTTTGAAAGGTTATTCTCTACTGTGTGCACCACGTCTTGGTATCAGATCCAATGAGACTGTGATGTCTGGGCTGAAAGGGGTTTGTGTTGCCTTTCCATGTAAGCTGAGAAAACATCACCAGTGTGATAAACAGAAGTGCAGAGAAGGTCACCGAATAAAAAAAACTTTACAGGCTTGAGTAAAAGATAGCGAAGCCAACCATGAAGCATTGGCACCGACCAGTCACTGTTGTGTGGGGAAAAGATGCCAAACGTAAGCTCATTGGCACTTTTAACAGAACATCAGCCAAAACCAGATTGTAATTTATAAGGCTTTCAGCATTTTCTCGCCAACAGGCAAGAGAAAGGAAATCCTTTATATTTCATCATTAATATGGTATAATAAAAACCTGCAAATATATCTACTGCTTTTAGAAAACGCACCTTCAATAAAAATTGAAAACATAACAACGCGTTTAAGTTTAACATGCTAATTTTCAGGTTCATATTTGTATGTAGTGTCTCAACTGTGACATGTCTCCATGCTTTAATGTTCAAAAAGCTCTTTATTTTTCTCATACTGTCTGTGCTGCAGCACCTCTTTTCACCCTCTGTCTGAAACCAGAGCCCAGTCTGGTCCGATTGGTTAGATGGCTGTCTCTGTTGTCATTGGTCAACCGCTTAGAGTTGTCCCGCCCCTTAGCCTATCACATACTGTGAAGGTTTCTAATTTCTCTAATTCCCATACTTGACTGCCCTTCTCGTGTCTTAATCCGCCCACAGGAGATGTGAGCGGAGGACTCGAAGAGGGGAACCGAGGAGAGAGGAGGGGAAGCAGCAGGCGGTTAGAGAAATGAGAACTCCTCTCCTCTGAGCGGTCATTTTAAAGAGACGTCCATTAATGATGACAGGAGGCACAGCAGCCCCCTGTCTGATGGACAGAACTGTGTTCATGATGACTTATATATTTACTTTTAATTAATTGACAGTGTGGTATAATGAGAAAATAAGAGGCTACAGATGCGGACATATACACACATATACAGTGGGGCAAAAAAGTATTTAGTCAGCCACCAATTGTGCAAGTTCTCCCACTTAAAAAGATGAGGCCTGTAATTTTCATCCTAGGTATACCTCAACTATGAGAGACAAAATGAGAAGAAAAGAATCCAGAAAATCACATTGTCTGATTTTTAAAGAATTTATTTGCAAATTATGGTGTAAAATAAGTATTTGGTCACCTACAAACAAACAAGATTTCTGGCTCTCACAGACCTTTAACTTCTTCTTTAAGAGCCTCCTCTGTCCTCCACTTGTTAACTGTATTAATGGCACCTGTTTGAACTCGTTACCAGTATAAAAGACACCTGTCCACAACCTCAAACAGTCACACTCCAAACTCCACTATGGCCAAGACCAAAGAGCTGTCAAAGGACACCAGAAACAAAATTGTAGACCTGCACCAGGCTGGGAAGAATGAATCTGCAATAGGTAAGCAGCTTGGTGTGAAGAAATCAACTGTGGGAGCAATTATTAGAAAATGGAAGACATACAAGACCACTGATAATCTCCCTCGATCTGGGGCTCCACGCAAGATCTGACCCCGTGGGGTCAAAATGATCACAAGAATGGTGAGCAAAAATCCCAGAACCACACGGGGGGACCTAGTCACTGACCTGCAGGGAGCTGGGACCAAAGTAACAAAGGCTACCATCAGTAACACACTACGTAGTTACACTTAGTTAAACTACAGTTTGATTTGTATAGAGGGAGCTCTGTCAGTTTTCGAATTACTCATTTGCTTTCGGGGAGCCCTATTTTTCAGAGCACATCCTGCTACTAAATATGTCACACGCACGCTCTGTTGACTGGCGCAGCAGCGCGGATGCGCTCAATTGTTATAAAAGCACTCTTCTACTAATACAGACGGTGTCACTATGCCGGCGGATGTGGCCGTTGTTGAAGCCTCTTCAGGCTCCTTATCGGCAGGCCTCTCCCTCGGTGTGGAGCTGTCAAACTCGACCCTAACGCCGCTTACAGCCGGCCAACTAAAAGTAGTTTTCCGTCATTTTTAGACTCCTTCGCTTCTTTGCTTGTGAATCCAAAAGCTGTGACTCTTGGCTGTTTTCGTTTTGCCATATTTTTTTATTACACAGCCAGAGTTAAAAAAATATCAATATGAACATTTCAAATACCGCGCCGGCATCACCGCCATAATCATAGCAACGTAAGTAAGAATGCAGCGCCGCCACATACAGATGGCAACACCCAGACATATTCACAAATATAAAACAAATATTCAGAAACTGTAATGAACAATAACTATTATTTATTTCAAGAACTGTTATTTACAGAAACTCAACATTTCTAATCTGTGTGACACAAATATGCACGATTGTTTTGGGCTCCCCCTATTTATCTCAAAGTCAGCCTTCAGGGGAGCTCCCTCCCTCTTCGGGGGAGCCAAGCTCCTCCTAGCTCCCCCCCATTTCGAACAGTGTCTGTGGCTGAATGGCCAGCGATTAGGTGCGGCGCATTTGTCATAGGTGATCAGAGCTAACTGCATGCCGTCAGATTTCATTTAAAAAACAGATCTGATTTTAAGACTATTTCTGCGCTCATAAAGAATGATAAGAATAAGAATAATGCGTATTGAACTGGTTTAATTAATTAGTGAGTTTATTTAATACTAGAACCGCCAATCGGGTCAATTTGTGTGATGTGTGTTGTGTGTGTGCAATGTAACTTTTTTTCAATAAAATATTAAAGTCTCCCAGTCCCTGACTTTTCCTGAAAGTGTGTTATGTAGCACCCTATGTTGTTAAAAATTGCATTCTAATAGCGGGATTTGACAGGTTTAGGTAGCCCTATACAAAAACCTCTGGCGGTTCTAGTGTTAAGGTAATTAGGTACAGTAGAATACCTTTTTTATCAGTAACGAATTTAGCAGTTGAACATAAAAGTCAACTAACTGAGGGTCACTTGCAATGACAGTGTTGTGTCTAACTGTAAGCTTGTCACTCAGAGTAACCTACCGTTAATTTAGTTGCTGGAGAAGAAAGATCAAGGGGAGGGGGGGAGAGAGCTGTGGTTGATGGGCCATTAGTTGTGTAAATACACAGCTGAGAGCTGCCGTTTCATTCAGACTGTTTAAAAAACTGTAACAACGGACTATTTTTCTTAGCGGATGCATGTCAATTTAAATCAATACATACAACTATTTTTTAAATCAATACATACAACTATTTTTTAAATCAATAAAAACATTTTCTAAATCCATAAAAGCATTTCAATTAATATTGGGAGTCATGTCGTTACTTTGTTGAGAATTTGGCCGTGTAATAAGCGGGATAATTTGCAGCGACTTGTTCCTTATGGGGAAAATAACTCCCGTCATGTGTGTGAAGAGGTGTGTGTGGTTAAAACACTTTCATGAAGTGAAGGAATTTCCTTCACAAAACAGCTGTGGGCAGCAGTGAGTGTCACGGACATGAATTCATAGATCAAGGCAGACTGGTGCACACACTCTCCTGTCCTGCCAGGCGACACGCCCGTTCTAAGCCGTGTCCCTCACTCCTCACATCCCAAGCATCCCCACAAGTGTATTATGTTGTTACATCGTTTCAGATGTTATGTTTCAGTTGTGCTCTGTCTATGTTCAGTGATGCAAACTTGTCACCTTTCGGCGAAATTCGCCGTTTTGAATCCAAAATAAGTCGTTTGTGTGATTCATGTAGATCTGCAATACAAATATTTTTGGGGTATGGGGGGGGCTGGGACCCGGAGTAATCTGCGGCCGTGAGCTGTTATGTGCCATCATGACACGCATGGTGTTCTTTTTTTATATATTATAATGAAGTACGAGCTGTGTGCTCGAGTCTTCCTGCCTGTCGGCTCTGCTCATGGATGTATAATAAGGCTCTGCTGCTCCGAGATGATGGTCTAGCTTCAGCAGCTACATTACCTACGGGTGCGTTCGTTAATATTAACTGTGCGTCCGGAGTCACTGTGGCACAGACTGGACCGCTGGTGAACAGCTGTTAGAACGGGCTGTTCAGGTGTTCAGAGCAGAGCTCCCTGTCGGAGCGGCAGAGCGTGATGTGAACTGAAAAGTTTTTCTGTGGCAATATTATTTAAGGAATCGTTGAGCTAGCTAGCTAGCATACATTGTCACTATCTGCTAACGTTAGCTTTAGCCTTCTATTTCTAATAGTTTTTTTCATAGGCTATAAACAGAGGTGGTATAAGTATATATATTGTACTTGAGTAAAAGTAGAAGTACTCAGGTCTTGTACTTGAGTAAAAGTAGAAGTACTCAGATCTTGTACTTGAGTAAAAGTAGAAGCACACAGATCTTGTACTAGAGTAAAAGTAGAAGTACTCAAATCTTGTACTTGAGTAAAAGTAGAAGCACACAGATCTTGTACTAGAGTAAAAGTAGAAGTACTCAAATCTTGTACTTGAGTAAAAGTAGAAGCACTCAGGTCTTGTACTTGAGTAAAAGTAGAAGCACACAGATCTTGTACTAGAGTAAAAATAGAAGTACTCAGGTCTTGTACTTGAGTAAAAGTAGAAGTACTCAGATCTTGTACTTGACTAAAAGTAATAGTCCCAGAGTGTAGGAATACTCTGTTACAGTAAAAGTCCTGCATTCAAAATGTTCCTCAAGTAAAAGTAGAAAAGTATTATCATCAAAATATAGTGAAAGTAGCGACAGTAAAAGTAGTCATTGTGCAGATTGGTCCATTTCAGAATAATAGATATGATATGTTTTATAATGATTGATCATGAAAGTGTTCTCAAAGCTGCTAAAGGTGCAGCTAGTTTGAATGACTTTGTATACTGCAGGGTAGCTTGTGGATTTACTCCAGGTGGAACTAAAGTCTGATTTAACACTTGATTATATTTCACTTAATTAATCCAGATCTGTGAAGTAACTAAAGGTATTAAATACATGTAGTGGAGTCAATGTACACCATGTACCTCTGAACTGTAGTGGAGTAGAAGAACAAAGTAGCAAAACATTGAAATACTTAAATAAAGTACAAGTATCTCAAAATTGTGCCCAAGTATAGTACTTGTTGAGTTTATGAACTTAGTTACTTTACACCATGTGGCTATAAAGATAAAAACACTTAAGCCTTGCACAGAGGCACGAAAATACATTTTCAAAATGCTCAACAGTGCTGCCAAAATTATAACCTGACTGCTCCACAATTTAAAATAAATCCTTTTATATATTTCTATTAAATGTGACTCTTTGGCGTTTCTGTTATTATTAACACTGCTGCTTTAGTTGTTCTGACTGCTAAAATCCTCTGTCATTGGGGTGGGGGAGCCGGGGGCGTCACCTTTTTCATACCTGATGAGTTTGCATCCCTGTATGTTAAAAAGCCTCAGTCACCTTAATTCATGTAATAAAAACATCTCAGGTCAGTAACACTCAAAGCTAAATGTGCAATACCATGTTCAGCTATGTTACTATTTATAATGTTATTGTTGTTACATCAGAAGATGTACATATTGAAATGATTTCTTAACTTACAGTAGGCTATTTTTTACAATGTGTGTTGGAAGGATTTATTAAATTACAATGAATATTGTCATTGTTGAAGGCTTTTAGAGAAGGGTGAACTATAAGCCTGAATTACATAAAATGTTATACCTAAAAACATAAAAGCCACAATAAATAAGTCACAATTATTGTAGTTATTTTTACCTCCCGTATTGCTTTCAACCCACCAGCTTTTATGGTGTTGTTACGTCACTAACTGTAAGCTTGTCACATACAGTCTATGGTCACTCAGAGTAACCTACTGTTAATTTAGCTGCTGGAGAAGAAAGATCAGGGGGGGAGGGGGGGAGAGAGCTGTGGTTGATGGGCCATTAGTTGTGTAAATACACAGCTGAGAGCTGCCGTTTCATTCAGACTGTTTAAAAAACTGTAACAACGGACTATTTTTCTTAGCGGATGCATGTGAATTTAAATCAATACATACAACTATTTTTTAAATCAATAAAAACATTTTCTAAATCCATAAAAGCATTTCAATTAATATTGGGAGTCATGTCGTTACTTTGTTGAGAATGTGGCCATGTAATAAGCGGGATAATTTGCAGCGACTTGTTCTTTATGGGGAAAATAACACCCTTCATCCAGATGAGGATCCCTCCGCTACACTTTGGGATCCTGATCGACCGACGAAGCTCCATTAAAATATACATATTTTTGGTGAATTACTGAGTTTAGGCACGTTAATAACGTTTCAATGAAGTTGAATACAGTATATTCATATGTGTCAGTGATTTCATGTCAATTCGGCGAACATAAACATAAATGATCGTGGTGAAGATGATGATTAAATTAGGATTAAAAATCGAGAGCCGGGCTGCATTTCCTCCCGTTCGTTTTTTTCGAATAACAACATTATTTTGTTAAATAACAACATGGTGATGTTTTGTAAATGATTACATGTCTCTTATTTAGCACAGTAGTATGATATCCGTGACATATGGATCTTAACAACGTTTCGCTGTACATCCAGCATACTGTATCTGACTTTATTTCACATGAGCTCCAGTGTGGAATCCCACCGCACCCCCTGGTGGATCAATGATCCATTGCAGCTGGCTTCATTATAATTACATTTATCTATCACGGGGGCGGTCTCAAGTCAAGCTGGAGGTTTTCCCTTGAGCGAGGGCAGATCACGTACCAATCACGGCCCTCGCGTTTCAAACTGTCTGAAATTAATCGCTACATCTGTACATATACATTTAATAGATTTTATTATTATCCACCTTTTTGTTTTATGTCCTTTTATTTAAAACATTCTTTGAGACTTCATCTTCTGGTTAAAATTTCAATAAATGTAATTTGTATAATCGCTCTTTTGTCTTTATTCTACATGGAAATGTTAGAGATTCCATTCAAATATGTTGATTATTCAGATCTTCCTCAGGCTAGGAATAGCATGTCAAATTTGTAATGCTAAATGTATATCATTTTCTCACAGGATATAGAATGAGACAACACCGTTTTATCCATTGTGTATGAATGCTTCAGCTCTTCAGAACAACATAGTAAGATGTGGGCATTTTCCTAATTTTGTTGGTATGCAGCCTACTGTAGGTCTGGTCTGTTTCATAAAGCAAATCTGCCACTTTTATGTTGCAGAATTTGTTAAATTAAAGCAGTCTTTAATTGTTTGTCCTAAACATAGCAATATATGCTTTTGAAATGTAACATGTCTTTGAAAAAATAATAGTATACAGCAGCGACGTGCAGTCAGGGGAGGCAGAGCCTCACCTGTCATACTCCAATGTAACGGAAAAACGACTAAAGAAAAACTAAATAGTAATAATAATAAAATGTCTCCACTGATCTATGATGTAAGTGTGATTTATGTATGATTCCAATCGCTTTTTAAAGTCAAAATCAGCCAATTTGCCGATTTCCGCTACAACTACGGGTAGCGATGAGAAGTGAGGCAGGGACGAGCTCTGCCTCTCGTAAGCCCACAGTAACTTGCTGGAGCGCGGGCACTTATTTTGTGAGCGCGCTCAAGCCAGTTACTGTGTGGTGAGGTGAGGCACAGATGAGCTCTGCCTCACCTCAGAATGCGTCACCCCACAGAAACTGGCTAGAGCGCGGGCACTAAGCGCATGCCTGTTACCATCTCACTGTAGGTCACCAATGTAATGTTTGTAGATCCCTTTATTACATTTATCCTCACCATCCATAGTCTCTAAATAACTTATTTAACGTATATATGATATTTAGGCTCGCTGATCTCATCATATAACGGCAATGAAAAAAGCAGCAGGAGAGGCAGCCATAACCTCTGCCTTACTGAAGGGGGCGCACGTGAGCGCACAGGTTCTTGTTGCTACTGTTATTCTATGCAGAGACGGTAGACACAAACAACAAACTAGACTTTTGAAACTACAGGAAGATAAGGAGGACTTTTACAAAAAACTAATAGAGATTGTTGTCCAGAAGGAGAGCATGGACTTAATCTTCAAGTCAAGGTAAGACCACAATTGTAATGAAAATGGGATCGAACTAAGAAAGAACAATCCAATATTTAGATTTTGGGTATCCTTTTGTTGAACGGTCTGTTTAAAATGAATCGAAGCATCAGACTAAAAAAGCTTTTGAAAATAACCGAATATTTTGATTAAGGTCAAAATATCTGACTCTGAAAGAGTCAGTGCCTCACCAGCCATGAACCTCACCGCACGTCACTGGTATACAATTTATAGTGTTGTTATGGCTGCTGCCTTCCTGGTCGTCTGAGTGTTTTCAGCTGTGTGTGTTCTATGTAAATGAGCTGTGCGGTTGCCCTCCCGTCATTGGCTGCCATCTCCTGGTCCGCCCCTGAAGATTGCGATTGGCGCACGCCGGGCCCAATGCACTCCAATCGCAGCGCACAGCCGGCGCCCACCTGCTGGAGATTACTACAAAGCTTGGGGACAATGATCACTCAAGAGGCTCTGTGATGTGGAACAGACGCGTCTTGCTACTTAGTGAATTCTGTTGAACTGTGGTTAAACTAGTGTGATTAGTAGTGTCTAGAGTAGCTTAGTTAGTGTTTAGAGTAGGTTAGGATTTTGTGACTGTTGCTTTCTATTTTAGCTGTGTTTTGCATAGATTCTTTGGTTATTTGTACCACTTTTAAAGTGAGGTTTTGTTTCGTTCTTTATTTAGTATATTAGTATTTATTTTCCCTTTATGCCATTAGACTCCTTTTGTTAGAGTTCTCCCTTTGTTTGGTTATTTGTCAACCTGTGCCCTTTTTGTTTGTTTCAGGCTGCCTGCCTGCCATTTTGTTTCACCCTGGTACAATAAAGCCATTTATAATTATTACCAATTCCAACTGGTGTGTGTTGCTCTTCCTCATCCCTAGTGGGGACGTAACATACATGGGGGCTGGTCCGGGATATTAACATAACTCCTGGGGTTATAGGTGATTTTTTTTTATAGCTAGAAACAATTTGGTGGACTTTGTAAGCAGTTCATCTGAGTATGGCAACTTTTGATTTGATGTCCTTTTTGGTCTGTCCTTCTCATGAGAAGTTAGATCAGTGTCGTAGAGATGACTTGTATGAGATACCGCAACATTTCAGTCTCGCAGTGACTAGGCAAACATTAAAAAAAAGAGTTAAAGGCTCTGGTGGTGGATGAGTTGGTGGAAAGGGGTTTTCTGGTGCTGCCTGCACAATCTGAGCTCACTGTGCCTAATGTCCTTGCTAAAGGACAGGATAGTGACAGCGAGGGGAGCGAGCAGTGTAAAGCACCGTCCGCGCCGCCTCGCTATAGTCCACCGTCTCCTGGTAGTCCAGATTCCCGGGAAGGGAGTAAACTCAAAATCCGTCTCGCACGGCTTCAGTTAGGAAGCAAAAGACAAGGAGCAAGACAGGCAGTATCAGTTTCAGTTGAAAATAAGAAAGCTAGAAATCGACAAGGAAGTCCGGATACCAGTGGCGGCTGGTGGAAAATATTTTTGGTGGGGCTATGGAAATGGTGACAAAACCGTGTGTGTGTGTGTGGGTCATACTTTCCAACCATCCCGATTTCCGCGGGAAACTCCCGCATTTCTCCCGATTTCTGACAAAATCAGATTTACTCACGACTGTTTCCACTCGGACTTTAATACAGCTACACCATTGTTTGGTTTCCATGGTAGCGCGTCTCTTTAGCAGCGCGCGCAACTCAAAGTCTGAGAGGGTGAGGAAGATGAAAACTGAACAAGAATCGACAACTTCAGCCCACACATATGCTCCATGATGCCACAGGCATTGCCCTTACAACTACAATAAGCATGCAAATGTTAATCTACAGCTCCGGCGATCCACTAGCACTGGAGTCTACACCTGCAGACGCAGCCATCCCCCACTGTAGCGTCACCTTGGATACGAGTCTAAACAACTCACAGACACAAAGGCCAGGGCGCTGAAAGGGCGCCCTTTGAGCATCAGATCTGACGACGCTGATTGGCTAAAATTATGTTTCGGCGGCATAGTTTACAGATAGCAACAGTCAGCTTGTTGGCTGCAGCTGCTCTGGCTGAGGGCTCCTTTCTACCGCCCGGATGAGAGAGGGTAATGATACACGCTGCGGCCAGGCAGGAAACATGTGACATATCAGTAACTTTAGACATCGTAAAACAATTTTAAACGAGATTTTATTGTATATTATACATTTTACTGATACCAACTATATAATATTTACCTTGTTCTTTAAAAATAAAAATAAAAATAAAAAATATATATTTTTTGGAAATATATTTTTTTATTTATTTTTTATTTTTAATGACAATCAAACATGTGGGAAGAGGGGGGGTGGCGCCCCTAGCGCCCCTATGGGCCGGCCGCCACTGCCGGATACGTCAGCTGGAGCTAGACTCCCAACTGCGCGCATCCGGTGCTTTTGACTCTGCCGGAAGAAACTTTCTATTTACACCTCCTCCACCTGCCTTTGACGTGAGTAGAAACATTTCGTTAGTGCCAGCCTTCCGTGAGACTGAGGTGGATGCCTATTTTGGTGCCTTCGAGCGCATTGCTACAGCGTTGTGGTGGCCGGCTGAAGTTTGGGCTCTGATGGTAACGTGTAAATTACATGGAAAAGCTCAGGAAGCAGTTGCGTCTCTCACGTTAGAGGAAAGCCTACAGCCGTGTTTCCCCTACCATTGTCTTGGCGGGGCGCTGCGCCCTGCCAACGGAGCCCCGCGCCCTGCCTGAAATTCAAGGTGTTTTTTGTTTTTGTTTTTTTTATTTAAAAATATATATATAGCACCAAATTGCAACTGAAGTAATCTATCTACGGTCACTTTTCACATTGAACATGTGCTCTTTTATTAAATAAACTAAACGCCTATGTTATTTATCCAATGTATGTGCATGTTTCAGTGTCCACTGCTTTGCGTATTCACATTCTCCCTCTGCTCTGTTTCGGAAGGGTGGGGCTCCCCCCACACACACGCGCATGCACACATTCACAATCAGAGACAAGAGCGGAGGAAAGGAGGAGAACAACAAAGCGTAAAAAAGTCAAACAAATCTGCATTATTGCTCCCCCGTTTCAAATTAGTTTATTATTATTTTTTAACCGCAAGCCGTTATCGTCACGGGAGAAGGACACAAACAGCCTGCCCAGGGGGACGCGCGTGAACGCGACAACGAACGTAGCGTGCGCATTCTAAAAATAGCTCACAGATGGTGAGCCGGGTACCGCGGTTTTGAACTACAGTATTGAATTTGACAGAAAACAACAATGAAACGCCAGCAGAAGAATAGTCTAATGAGTTGGGTGAATACAAAGACAGGAGATGTGAGTTGGTTTATTCAGTAAATTAGCTCAGGATAATTGGATGTTCTGTCTACACCTGTTGATGTGAGACTAATGCAGGATTTGCTAGCTTGATGCTACCGGCATTTAGTGGCCGTGACTCAACAAATTGCCTCTTAAAATGTATCGTCAGCAATGTATGACAAGCAGACTGCTTGTTTAATGTTAGACTCACACCAATAGCTCAATATGATCATAACACGATTGCTTTCATATCAGAGATCAGATGAGGTGGAGCTGCCTCCAGCAATAGAGGATGAGGCAGAGAGAAGCAGCAGCAGCAGGTGTGTTATATGCTGTAGACAGGTGATTTAAATGTATCAATGAAAGGAAGAAGTGTAGGCTACATGATAAGAAGGGAATACAGTTTGAATAAAAGTAATACAGTACAGTGTAACACTGTACTGTATTACTTTTTAATGTACAAATACTTTGTTACTGTACGATATCAATAACAATAATCCAAAGCTCCTCTCTCTGCTCCAGAGGATAAAAAAAAAAATCAAATTTTCTTTTCGGGGCAGGTACCCGAGCAGCACCCTGCCAAGGCAGTAAACCTAGGGGAAACACTGTACAGCAGGGCTATTCAATTACACATTCAGTTGGGCCAGATTTTATAACTACAAAATTCAGACATTCAGCGGCCTGTAAAAAGCGGGTAATGACAAATTTTAAGACAACACATATTACTGCGATGAAAAACATGCAATTTTTATTCATTGTTCATCCAACAAAGGTACGTCAAAAAGTGCATAAAAATACAACAAATTAGCATTAATATAACAGAATCTGAGGCATCTCAAAGTGCATTAAAAAAAGTGCACAGTTGTAGCATTACATTTGTTTGCTTTAGAAGTCAAACATTCAGGTTATTGTTTTTTAACCAGGCACATCACAAAGTACATTTAACTGAATTCAATAATAGCAGTCTTAATAAATGTCCTCACATACAAAATAAAATTGGATACATATGACACATGCACATCAAAAAGTGCATTAACAAACAGTTAAAGAGCTCCAATGTAACAAAAAGAGGTAGTACTAGAGCAATACTATTTTTTCACTTTTCAAGTAAAAACTAAAAAAATCATACGTTTGGTCACATTTGACCCAGACACATTACAAAGTGCATTCAAATGCATACAGAAAGAACTGTCAAACCCTTCAGTGCACAAACCCATAACACGGGATAAGGGTAACTATATGAATGAATACTACACTACACGTCTACTATAGTAAACTAGGTGCTTACTATCACCTCATTTGTGATTTGTCATCGCTGACTTTCTCAATGGGAGAAGTGACATTTTTTGTTTTGAACAAGAGCAGTGATTTTTGGCTCATAGGATGTAAATCCTAAAACATTGGTGAAGACTGCTGTCAGTCAGGGAGCAGCGTGTGCTACTTTTGATTGAGTTCATGTGTGAAAAAGCTTGATTCACATGTGTATGTTGATCCAAACATACTGAGCACACAGATCGCTACTTTCTGAACGTTAGGGAACTGCTGTTTTTTGACATCACTCCAAAACTTCGCTGGCCCGTTAGTACCCTGCTCTTGTGCCATTATGGATGAATGCATATTCCCCTCGTCGATGCAGGGGACCACTTCCTTTGCTCTGGTTGATACGTCCCCATCTATTGCAACAGTGAAGGGGTCTCTGGCAAAACCCATCACCTCTGTGGGCAGAGCAAGTCCATCCAATCGACCGGCAAAGTTCTCTTTCAACCTCGCAATGAAATCTGTCATCACATCCGTGATTTGTGCCGGGGATGTGATGTGTTTGAGGAGCGTCGGAAAATGCAGCATCCGACCCGTACTCAAGTCGGTCGCGAAAAGGTCCAGCTTGACTTGGAATGCGCGCATCTGCTCCACAAGATCAATGACCGTTTTTTCTCTGTTTACGCTTCAGAGTTGAGAGAGAGTTGCTATCATAGGACCATCGTTACTAGCACCACTAGATGCACTTTCAAAAAACGTGCTGCGTTGTGGTTTGGTGGTTTCTATGCAACGCGGAGTGTTGCAATCCTGGTCTGTACTAGTGTAGGAATTTGGCCACGGGAGGCTGGGCCACTCTGGAGTTGGTTCTGGGCTGCATCTGGCCCGCGGGCCGCCATTTCAATAGGCCTGCTGTACAGTATGACTCAGTGAAGGTTGCCATCCTCAGAGTGTATGAGTTAGTCCCTGAAGCTGACCGGCAGAAGTTTATACACCATAGGAAGGGTCCTGATCAAACGCAAGTAGAGTTCGCTAGGAAAAAGGGAATGTGTTTTGCTAAGTGGATTGCCTCATGTAATGCCACTGATTATCCTTCTCTGAAGGAATTGATTATGTTGGAGGAGTTTAAGAAATGTTTGCCTGATCGCATTGTTATGTACCTGAATGAACAAAAGGGAAACTCTCTCTCTGCTGCTGCTGTGTTAGCCGATGAGTATGTGCTCACTCATAAATCTGTGTTCCATTTGGTCTCTACTGAGAGATCCTGCCGTGTGTCAGCCGCACCATTTACTCAGCCATCAACTGTGTACGATGTAACAAGAGAAGAGAGAGAGTGTTTCTATTGTCACAAACCTGAACATGTCATCGCCAACTGTGCAGCTCTGAAGCATAAAGAACAGTGGCAGAATATGGCCCCGCCAAAAGGTATTGGCCTGATTACCCATACACGCCAGAGTTCCCGTTAGAATATTTTTTCGCCGGTCAACATATCCGTTAAAGTTTAAATCTTCCGGACTAAATGAGAAAAGTGCCGGCCAAAGGTCTTCTTTGTTATTTATTGTGCTTTAAAACAAATTGATATGATTCGATATTAAACAAACTAATTATAGTAGATTAACTACATTATTCAAAAGTGAACAGTCATTTACAATAACACTGGAATAATAAACGGAGCGCTCTCTCCCTCTCCTGACAGCCAGTATCATGCAGCTCGCGGATCAGTAATGAGTGACCCGACAGTAAAACTAAACATATCTATAACTAGATTAGGTAGTTTGAGAGGTAATTAAAATAGCTAAGTGTGATATTCTAACCTGAAGTGTGTGTTTTTTTCCGCTCACCGCCGCAGGTGATCATGCGGAGCTGCGTGTCGACTCGTCAGCAGCAGCTGATCTCTCTCTCCCATCAGATTAGACTTCACTCGCGTTTATGTCCATATCGATCAGATCAAGCTAATGATATGACTGCCTTCTTATTAAAAGAAACCTAAACAATAAGTGTCGCTATGCAACAGGGTGAGGCCACAAAGTATAGCTCAGCATTATGTGTTTTGTTTACATGCCCACCGGAACCCCGAGGCATTACCAACAGATCAACGCACAATCAACCCATACAGGACATCTCTTTCTCCATATTAAGTGTTAGACGTTAAAATGGACTATTCTTGTCTGTCACATACTCTTTTGTATGTCACATAAGTGGCGCAAGTTGCACAACTGATGTGGTATTACGCTAAACGGAAATTATTTTTGAACTGAGACTTTGACCGGAGAGATTTAGATTTGCCAGTCTTCAGCATATTTTAGCGGTCGTAGTCCGGTAATTACCGGCTAACGGGAACTCTGGTACAGGCGAGTAAAAGTGTTTTTGATGTCCCATTGTCTGATCCTGTGATTTTGCCGGTGCCTTCAGATGAAGCTGTGTTCGAGGAGAAGCCAGAAATTGTGGCTTCCCCTCGTGAGGATGTCGCGAGACCAGCACAACACGACGGCTCAGGCAAGCCTCTCGACTTTTCGACTCTCCCGGTAACCCGAGAGCGTCAGCTAGGTTATCAGATCCTAGTGTTGGTGTTAGCTCTACAACACTTTAAGATTCATGTTGGACCCAGCCTTTGGCCAATTGTGGTGTTTACCTGTTATGATCCCTTCGTATTCTGCTCTAGCGTGTCCAAGCACAATCAGCGTCTCATGCAATGGGCTCTGATTGTGCGGGACTACAAATGTAGACACCAGTCATTAAAAGGGCTCAGAGAATGTGTTGGCTGATGCTTTGTCCAGGTTGAGTTTGCGATGTTAGTGTGTGTTATTAGTTAGGTTTGTTTTATGTTAGAATGTGTGTCATGTGTGGAGTTTCGTTAGTGTGTTTAGGTTCACAAAGCCTGTGGGTTTGTGTCTTAAGGGGGGGGGAGTGCCTTCCTGGTCGTCTGAGTGTTTTTAGCTGTGTGTGTTCTATGTAAATGAGCTGTGCGGTTGCCCTCTCGTTATTGGCTGCCATCTCCTGGTCCGCCCCTGAAGATTGCGATTGGAGCACGCCGGGCCCAACGCACTCCAATCGCAGCGCACAGTCGGCGCCCACCTGCTGGAGATTACTACAAAGCTTGGGGACAATGATCACTCAAGAGGCTCTGTGATGTGGAACAGACGCCTCTTGCTACTTAGTGAATTCTGTTGAACTGTGGTTAAACTTGTGTAATTAGTAGTGTCTAGAGTAGCTTAGTTAGTGTTTAGAATAGGTTAGGATTTTGTGACTGTTGCTTTCTAGTTTAGCTGTGTTTTGCATAGATTCTTTGGTTAGTTGTACCACTTTTAAAGTGAGGTTTTGTTTCGTTCTTTATTTAGTATATTAGTATTTATTTTCCCTTTATGCCATTAGACTCCTTTTGTTAGAGTCCTCCCTTTGTTTGGTTATTTGTCAACCTGTGCCCTTTTGGCCTTTTTGTTTGTTTCAGGCTGCCTGCCATTTTGTTTCACCCTGGTACAATAAAGCCATTTATAATTATTACCAATTCCAACTGGTGTGTGTTGCTCTTCCTCATCCCTAGTGGGGACACAACAATTGTGTATCACCTTTAGCTTGAAAATACATTGGTGTTTTTTTTATCTATAAAATAAATATATAGACAGACACTTTATCAATCCCAAATTGGGACATTATTTAACAGCAGCAGTGTGTTCAGGTATTACAATATTTAAAGTCGGAATGAAGTATAAACTACACAACACAAGTCTAATGCTCAGCAATCCATAAGATACTGAGTGGTCAGGCCGAGCCAATTGGGACACACCCCTGAAAGTCCCGCCCACCTGGGACGTTTGTCAGAATCGAAAACAAAAAATGACGGAGCGCAAACGAGAAGAGCTGCAGCGAGAGCAAAAGTCTGATCATTGAAAAAGAAGCAAATAGAACTGCAAACAAAAAGATATGTTAAAACAAAGAAAAAAAGACTTGTAGTTTTAATGATTACACAAATGATTTGTTTGCAACTTATAGTTTTATTTTTTTAATTAAATGTATTTTTGCTTGACTATTTTTTCTTTTTTTTCTCTTAAACTCTTAGTTTTGCTTGATTCCGAGAAAGTGTTGCTTTATCTTTATGACACAAAACTAATCCCATATGATCAGGACCCAATATCTTAGCAAGCGAGTGCTGCAACCCCGCTGAAAGACAAAAATGTTTGACAAAAGTCCGTTAAATCTCTTATTTGGACCATTTTGGCTGAGGAAAAGAAGCTGCCTGATACAATTATGCAAAGCTTTATATAGGGTGCTGATCTCGTTAGGACATACCCTCCGTCATTGAACAAATACACATCCCCTGATGTGCTTAAATCTAATACGCATTCAAGTTTATACAGCTTGGAGTTGGAAAATATGCACAAAAATGATGGTATGGTCAAAATTCACACTTGCCTAATAATTTGCATACAGTGTACAGGCAACAATTGATACACATGTTCATGAAACAGCAGCTCTATACACAGTTATAATCACATGGACTGACTGGCTAAAACAAACATGTAAAAGGAAGACCTGGTGACACTCACTGTAGCTGCAGCCAGCACCTCCTTGTCGTAGTACTTTTTCCTCTCGTACTTGTCCCGGATGAAGACCTCCACTGCTCTAAAGGTCAGGGTTAAGGACAGAAATAATGCACAAAAATATCCAAATCTCCATAATGCAGACTGACAGAGACGTACAGTTTGCTAAAATCCTCACTGACATAAATAAAAAAAGTTGTGATTAGGAGTTTGTACATTTGAATTCCTGGAGAAGATTAAATACAAGAAAAAAACTATTGTAACAGATTTGAGAAACGTCTGTCATGATTAGGGTGAAAAGTGGCCTGTACGACAAATCCAGTTCAACAGACCCTGGATATGTTTGAGTTATCTGGCTTAACCTAACACACGAGATCTCGCTAAGCGGTCCTACGATGCTGGTTATCAACTCAGTAAATCAAGCCAGGGTTTCTCTCTCCGGCTGAGAGCGCGTTCACGTGCAAGGGGTGGGGTTAGCAACATTTGACCAATCACAAACATGGATAAGAGTACTGACAGCGCAGCGTCATACTTCATGAATGAAAAGTAAACTATAATATTAGACAAATATGAAGAAGTTAAACTTTAAACATCCATGACTTAAACACATAATCCAGGATAAAGGCCACATGGTTGCACCTGCATGGTGAATACAGAACAGCTGGTTAAAAAAGAAAAAGTGCAGTGTTTGAATGCGGAGATGAACAGGTTTATGATATCACTGCCCCATCTAAGATATGACTGGATCTGACTTTATACACTTGACTTGAGTATTTCGTCAACTTAATGTGTTGTTTTAAATAACACTTCTGCATACAGTATATGACAATGCAAGTGTTGCATGTCCAGACACGGCTCGAGAAGCTGACACAGATAAGGACATACAGTGGGGCAAAAAAGTATTTAGTCAGCCAAGTGCAAGTTCTGTGCAAGTTCTCCGACTTAAAAAGATGAGAGGCCTGTAATTTTCATCCTAGGTATACCTCAACTATGAGAGACAAAATGAGAAATTAATCCAGATAATCACATTGTCTGACTTTTAAAGAATTTATTTGCAAATCACGGTGGAAAATAAGTATTTGGTCAATAACAAAAGTTAATCTCAATACTTTGTTATACATTTTGTTTGAGTGAGTGAGCGAGAGAGAGAGCACCGGTACTGGAGATTGTTGTCTTGAGACCTCAGAAATTGGCAGCATTTCAAAGTGCAAAATGGGGGGGGGGGGGGGGGGGGCTAGTGGATCGCCGGAGCTGTTTAACATTAACATGCTTATTGTAGTTCTAAGTGCAATGCCTTGCGGCCTGTAGCACCATCCGTGATGGAGAATACAGTGGGGCAAAAAAGTATTTAGTCAACCACCAATTGTGCAAGTTCTCCCACTTCAAAAGATGAGAGAGGCCTGTAATTTTCATCCTAGGTACACTTCAAATATGAGAGACAGAATGGGGGGAAAGAATCCAGGAAATCACATTGTAGGATTTTTAATGAATTAATTGGTAAATTCCTCGGTAAAATAAGTATTTGGTCACCTACAAACAAACAAGATTTCTGGTTCTCACAGACCTGTAACTTCTTCTTTAAGAGCCTCCTCTGTCCTCCACTCGTTTACTGTATTAATGGCACTTGTTTGAACTCGTTATCAGTATAAAAGACACCTGTCCACAAACTCAAACAGTCACACTCCAAACTCCACTATGACCAAGACAAAAGAGCTGACACCAGAAACAAAATTGTAGACCTGCACCAGGCTGGGAAGACTCACCCCGTGGGGTCAAAATGATCACAAGAACGGTGAGCAAAAATCCCAGAACCACACGGGGGGAAAACGCAGGAAAACCTTGTGAAGACTTACAGAAAACGTTTGACCTCTGTCATTGCCAACAAAGGGTATATAACAAAGTATTGAGATGAACTTTTGTTATTGACCAAATACTTATTTTCCACCATAATTTGCAAATAAATTCTTTAAAAATCAGACAAAGTAATTTGATTTTCTGGATTTCTTTTTCTCATTTTGTCTCTTGTAGTTGAGGTATACCTAGGATGAAAGTTACAGGCCTCTCATCTTTTTAAGTGGGAGAACTTGCACAATTGGTGGCTGATGTGATGGAAATGATGGTACTAAAGCTTAATACAGTGTAAACCTAATGAAATGTAAACTGTTGTATTCTGCAAATGTCATGTCAACGGTTTGACTGATTAGGTCAAATCCCTGGAGTGACCTTTGAATGTGTTTGAGTGATCAACAGATGTTTTTGCAAGAGGGTTTTATGACACTACAGGAAGGATGAGGGGAAGGAAGTTAGGATAAGGTGTTATCTGTATCCCTTTTGCTCTGTATTGAGTGAACATTTTGCATACTGTGTCTGAGGGGTATCTGTATATCCCATTGTCTTGTATGGAGTGATGGTTTTGCATACAGTGCCAGGGGGTCTCAGCTGGCCTAACCAAATATTGTTTGTAATGTAACTAAGCTTTGATGTCCTCCTCTAAAGGAGAGACTGTTTCACTCTGAACAGTACGTGCTCTTTTGGAGGAGACGTCATACTTGCAAGTATAAAAGATCCTTATTGCTTTTAATACGAATATTGTGTTGCTGTACGTTTGTTACAGTACCTTACCGATTATTCTCTCTAGACCACAGCTGATTTTAAAGCTGCCACGACATTTGGGGGCTCGTCTTGTTTTGTCTACTTGAGTAATCTACTGTGAGGCGTCCTCTCCTGGTAAACTGTGCACAGCCAGAGACCGGATCCTTGAGGCAAAACCTCTCCCTGTACGATAGTAACTGATCGCAGGGGAGAGCTGAAGCCGCCTGCAGAGAGGGGATCACAGATTTGCTCGGTATGACATTTTTCCAAGGGAATAATATATTTTTTTTTCAAAAAGAGGAGAAAAGGTGCGAGCACAATACTTGTATTGAAAGGGAAAAATGTAAAGTTAACTCGCTAAGGGCTGACGAGCTAATGAATGTTTGGTACATTAATCGAGTGTAACTCAAAGCAGTTTTGGTAACTGTTTAGACAAAACAGTTTTGGAAACTGTTTAGACAAAACAGTTTTGGTAACTGTTTAGACAAAACAGTTTTGGTGACTGTAGCAGTTTTGGTAACTGTTTAAAAAGCGCTATATAGAAGAGTTATTGATGGTGTTTGGTACACACAATAATTCACGACGTCAAAACAGTTTTGGTAACTGTAGCGGTTGTGGTAACTGTTTTTAGAAAGCGCTATATAGAAGATAAAGGCCTATGAGAAATATATATATTAAGTGATCACGCGTAGTAATAATAGTTATAAGAAAATTAAGATAATCTTGTGTAAAAAAATTGTAATTTCGATATATGTATGTTTTTAACCTAAGTGAACACATTTCAGGTGCTGTTTACTGATTTCCTGTATTTTAAAGTGGGATTTTTTGTTGTTTTGGGCAATATATTTCTGTATTTCTAAATACAAAAAAATAAAGATGGGAAAGTCAAATAGCAAAAAGGTAATTTTGGAGTATGAAGGGTGTGCACAGGTAATGTGCGACAAGCATGGTGCTTGGACATGTGCATATTTAAATATGTGGGTGAAAAATGGTTTTCCTGACAAAGGCAGTTCAAGTCTAAATCAGTTAGACAAGTTAAGACAGGGTTTGGAAAAAGTAGAACATCAAAAAATAGAGAGAGGAGAACAGGGGGGTGGTGTCATCAGAACTCAGTGTGCTAGGGTCCTTCTGGATAAACTGGACCGCGACCTGGACTTTCCCTCTGGTTCTCAAGTACAGAGCCCCGACCCTCCTGATCTGGATGACGCACAAGGCCTCCGCAGAACTCTTCATTCTCCTCCGCCATATGATGGACAAAAAGCTGAATCAACAACAAGGCTGTGTACAGAACACCATGCTGACAGATATCTACTCTGCAACAGTCCCTCGGGAAAAGGGTGTGAAGCCCCTCTGGAAACACGTGTTTTAACCCCTGGAGGGCCACTTTCCGGCTGGGAAACAATACGGAACAGGAAAGACAGTTGCATTTTGATGCCCATTTTTGACATTCTTGATCCTAGAGGGGATGTAAATGATGCAGGAATCACGTATGTTTTCCATCCCTGGTCTTCGAGAGAGAAGTTATAAACAACCTGCATAACCCAGTTGAGGTTTGGGAAGGACATTTGAAACCTGTCCTCACCTATGACCGCCTTGCTGGAAAAGTAATGAACAATTCTACTGAAGAATTAACGAAAAGAAAAGATAAGACTGGAAAGCGTTTGCAGACGGCACAGCTCCAAGCTTTTGAACAGCAGATTCAAAGGGGCAGAAGAACATCAAGTAGAGGAAGAGGCAGAGGGTCCAAAAGACAAAGAGGATGTTTCCGCTGTAGTTCATTGGAACATCGAATTAAAGATTGTATGGAACTGAAGGGAGGAGTAGCAATATGAAGAAGAAGAAGGTGGGACTGTTTTCAAGCCTGCAAGGTCACAGAGTGAGAGGAGGTCGGGAGCGCTGGGGCTTGGGATAACCAAAAGAGACAAGGAAGGGAACTGGAAATGAGTGAGTTTTGCACATAAACACACTTACTCTCTAATGCACACAAAAAGGGACCACATTAAAGAACTTGAACTGGCTTGTTAGATATAAAAAAATAATTATTCTGCAAGCATTAAGCAATCAAGCAAGTAAATTACAAATAGCAGAAAAGAGGATATTATTTCTAGTAAAATGAGAAAATAAACTTAGAACACACTGTAGGCACTGTATGAGTACAGGGTAGAACACATTCTTTGCTCTTTTCATCATATTGACCAATTATTATTTTAGAGCTTTTATTCATGTGTGAACTTGGAAGTGTTTTAATTTGTAAACATATTGATCTACAGTTTAAAGGGAGAGTTTATACCACGTGTAGATGCATATTCGGATTAGCAGTGGTTTGAGCATAGATATGTCTAAGAGGGAAATAACTGTTGTCTGTAGTTCGAAATGCAGTTTTTAAAGAAGACACTTTGGGCAAATAGGAATGACAAATTAAATTTAGAAGAAGCAATATAACTTGGAGCAAACATGTGGGGCCCTTGGATCACTCATTGTAATGGTGCATATTCTTGGCAACCGACATCTGTGGGGAGAAGGGGTCATTTTACCCACCCTTCAGATGTTTTCTAAAATCTTATCTGCACCCTCCTAGGGAAGCATGCAAAGCACCAGTTTATGAGTTTAAAAAGACCAGCGCCACCACCTTCCAGTGGACATCCACTTAATTAGTGATGAACTGAAATTAGAAGATGTTATGCCCAAATTGTGGGATGATCTCAAATATGGTATTTATTAAAACATACCTGCCATAGTGATAAACTCCTTAATTCGACTACAGACCATGTTAAATATAATAAGCCACACGACCAGGAAACCACATAAGGAAAGGAGTAATTGTGACATGTTCCCATAGTTCCACACATTACTCCCGCGGTTAAAAGGTTGAAAAGTTTCTTTAAGTAGACCAAAATTGAAAATAAATAAATGTAATGAATTATGAAATACATTGCAGAGTTACACGGATCCTAATAATGTTTTGACTCAAGATAATAGTTATGTGCACAAGTTTCTGAAATAGATCTATTAGATATTTTAATATAGATTAGGTGTTAATAAATTGCAGTAGTAGTACTATAAGGAAATATAGGAAGCAGCTGTCCCAATGAAAAGTTAGATCCATCTTGAAAATGATAGTTTTAATTCTGAAGAAATAAATGATGGCACTCAGCATATGTCAGGCTTTTGTAGACAAAGGATACCTGCCTGGGCTGAGATATTCAAAGTCTCTACAGAGCATGACAAATGACTTTTGACCCCGACTGACGGTGCTACTTGACAAAAGCACTGTCAATGACTGACTCTGGGGTGAACCTGACCGAACCTGACTTGACAACCAGACAGTATGAGTGTGAATGTATGTCTACATGTGATCAGTGTAACTGCATGATTCTAAAACAATAACTAACCAAGCATGTTTTGGACTAACATGATTTTGGGGCTTTGTGGGAAACGAGAGGATTCCTAAAATCCACGAGCTGGAAAACCGCACATATGCCATTTACTTCCACCGGAGGTGGAAATTCAAAAGTGTGGGGTTCAAACTAAATCTCAAGATTCTGTTTTCTTTTAGGACTGGTTGAAGGAGAGACACACGCCTTCTCACTAAAGTGTTTATTGTGGAAATAATAATGAATTTTTTTTCCTGCACAGGGTGTTTTTTGTTTTGTTTTTACACATATGTTGATGTGTAAAAGGGGGGAGTAGCCAATAATGTCAACATGGCTGCTCATATAAGCTCATATAACTGACAATTCACAATTTAAATTTTTCATTTAGGTTCAAACTGACCATTTGATGATGGATTTTAAATGAACGTGCTCCGTGTGTGGGGATAAGATACGGTTTGATGATTGTTGACATGTTTTCAAATATTGATTGAATTATAACAGGTAACACAGATGCAGAAGAAGTGGCCAAGGTGTTACTGTGAGACATTTTATGACAGTATGTTGGATTTCTGCATTCGTTTTTAAGCTTGTTAAGATCCAATCACTGACAGGTAGAAGCAGTTTTGGCAGCCTGGTGCCATTGGAGGGACTTCTGCATATGATCCAAGCTGAGAAGGGGCGGTGATGAAGGACTGCAAGAGACTGAATTGGAGAAAGCCAAGGGGGGCTGGGCTGTTCCAGGATTTGCTGTTGACCAACTCGGCTGCTAAGATGTCTGAGAGGGCAACTTGGAATCCACTGGAGACACTGCAGGAAGGCGTCACCGTTGGAAGGACACACTGCTTCAGAGGATCCACACTGCATTTAAGGGAGCTTCGACCAGAAGGAGCTTGAAGAAGGAAGCCCATTCAGGCAGATGGGGTCTGGCACAACAGAGAGAGCAGTTGCTGTCTACTCCTCAGTGGCTGCCTGATACTGATGTCTTTGTGAGGTCGGAGTCACATGAGGGACCAACAGAAATGGATGAACCAAAGTTCATAAGAGGCATCACTGTTACATCAACAGGCAAGGACAAGCCTCAGAGATGTAAGAGGCTATGTGATTGGCAGAGACGGAAGCCCTGGGAAATTGACTCTGATTCACAAGTACTCCTTCATGACATTCCTTACAGGACAGACACACCCAGGACATTCATTCATTCTGGCTGCATCATGGTTTGAGTTGTTTTTATTGTATCCACGTCATTAGTGTATCTTTACCAGAAACATGAGTTGTTGTTCACTATTACACTTTGATTTTAAGAATTTGTTTAGGAATCACAGATGCCCATCAGAAATTCAGAGCTATTGAAATGTAGTTCACCTGAAGATGTTGGAGTTTTATTTTAGTCTGTAGATTGGCACAGGCCAATCATTAAGATGTTGAAGCAGCGCTGAACAATAAGGAGGTCTATAATTAATTTAGAAAACATTAATATTATAAATTATAAGCACACCATTTATAATTTAATGTTTTGAAACAACATACAGGTGGGTTAAACATAAAGTGAAGTTGGGTTGAGTGAGTGGAGAAAGTTAAAGTAATGTTGATAATGTAACTGAATGAGGTATTCCGAATTTTTACTTTATGAAAACTAATTTGGAGAAAAGAAAGTTTCCAGTTACAATGTGGGATTTAAATAGAAAAGTACAAATGAAAGAGTATGTGTTTGCTACGTGAAAGTATGAAATTGTATTACTGTATATAATCTAAGGAAAATGAAATAATTGGGCGATAACTCAACCTAAATCTGAGCGGTTAAGCAAGTTCGACACTAATACCTAAACATTTGCATAAAATGATTAATATGTTAAACAGCTTTAGAAAGCTTGAAGACGTTTTTGTCGTGTTATTCCTTCGATACATGACAATTTGACCTAAGGGGGGTTTATACTATTCAAAAATGTTTGATATTTGATAAAGTAGTATTTGTTATTGATGTACTTCTTATACTTTGTATTGTATTTTTAACAATGTATGGGAGTTTAACTCTAAGGTGCTAAACTAAGCATGTGTGAGGATGGAGATTTAGGTAACATAAGAAAGTGTAACAGACACACAGGATGAAAAGGAACTTTTCAAATATTCACATTTAGTCCTACAAAAAGATTGAGCAATGTTCATTTTAAATACCAACTTCGGATTGATGATTAATAATAATCAAGGGGGGAGTGTGATGGAAATTATGGTCCAAAAGCTTAATACAGTGTAAACCTAATGAAATGTAAACTGCTGTATTCTGCAATTGTCATGTCAAAGGTTTGACTGATTAGGTCAAATCCCTGGAGGGACCTTTGAATGTGTGTGAGTGATCAACAGATGTTTTTGCAAGAGGGTTTTATGACATCCCTTTTGCTCTGTATTGAGAGAAGGTTTTGCATACTGTCTGAGGGGTATCTGTATATCCCATTGTCTTGCATGGAGTGATGGTTTTGCATACAGTGCCAGGGGGTCTCAGCTGGCCTAACCAAATATTGTTTGTCATGTAACTAAGCTTTGATGTCCTCCTCTAAAGGAGAGACTGTTTCACTCTGAACAGTACATGCTCTTTTTGAGGAGACGTCATACTTGCAAGTATAAAAGATCCTTATTGCTTTTAATACGAATATTGTGTTGCTGTACGTTTGTTACCTTACCGATTATTCTCTCTAGACCACAGCTGATTTTAAAGCTGCCACGACACTGAATAAATACTTTTTTGCCCCACTGTATACCCTTTGTTGGCAATGACAGATGTCAAACGTTTTCTGTAAGTCTTCACAAGGTTTTCACACACTGTTGCTGGTATTTTGGCCCATTCCTCCATGCAGATCTCCTCTAGAGCAGTGATGTTTTGGGTCTGTCGCTGGGCAACACAGACTTTCAACTCCCTCCAAAGATTTTCTATGGGGTTGAGATCTGGAGACTGGCTAGGCCACTCCAGGACCTTGAAATGCTTCTTACGAAGCCACTCATTTGTTGCCCGGGCGGTGTGTTTGGGATCATTGTCATGCTGAAAGACCCAGCCACGTTTCATCTTCAATGCCCTTGCTGATGGAAAGAGGTTGTCAGTCAAAATCTCACAATACATGGCCCCATTCATTCTTTCCTTTACACGGATCAGTCGTCCTGGTCCCTTTGCAGAAAAACAGCCCTAAAGCATGATGTTTCCACCCCCATGTTTCACAGTAGGTATGGTGTTCTTTGGATGCAACTCAGCATTCTTTCTCCTCCAAACACGGCTAGTTGAGTTTTTACCAAAAAGTTCTATTTTGGTTTCATCTGACCCTATGACATTCTCCCAATCCTCTTCTGGATCATCTAAATGCTCTCTAGCAAACTTCAGACGGGCCTGGACATGTACTGGCTTAAGCAGGGGGACACGTCTGGCACTGCAGGATTTGAGTCCCTGGCGGCGTAGTGCGTTACTGATGGTAGCCTTTGTTACTTTGGTCCCAGCTCTCTGCAGGTCATTGACTAGGTCCCCCCGTGTGGTTCTGGGATTTTTGCTCACCGTTTTTGTGATCATTTTGACCCCACGGGGTGAGATCTTGCGTGGAGCCCCAGATTGAGGGAGATTATCAGTGGTCTTGTATGTCTTCCATTTTCTAATAATTGCTCCCACAGTTGATTTCTTCACACCGAGCTGCTTACCTATTGCAGATTCAGTCTTCCCAGCCTGGTGCAGGTCTACAATTTTGTTTCTGGTGTCCTTTGACAGCTCTTTGGTCTTGGCCATAGTGGAGTTTGGAGTGTGACTGTTTGAGGTTGTGGACAGTTGTCTTTTATACTGATAACGAGTTCAAACAGGTGCCATTAATACAGTTAACAAGTGAAGGACAGAGGAGGCTCTTAAAGAAGAAGTTACAGGTCTGTGAGAGCCAGAAATCTTGTTTGTTTGTAGGTGACCAAATACTTATTTTCCACCATAATTTGCAAATAAATTCTTCAAAAATCAGACAATGTGATTTTCTGGATTTTTTTTCTTCTCATTTTGTCTCTCATAGTTGAGGTATACCTAGGATGAAAATTACAGGCCTCATCTTTTTAAGTGGGAGAACTTGCACAATTGGTGGCTGACTAAATATACTTTTTTGCCCCACTGTATGCTCCATCAAGGATGGTGCTACAGGCCGCAAGGCATTGCACTTAGAACTACAATAAGCATGTTAATGTTAATCTAGCAGCTCCGGCGATCCACTAACACCCCCCCCCATTTTGCATTTTGAAATACTCCCGATTTCTGAGGTCTCAAGGTTGGCAAGTATGCTTCCAATATCCGTCAGCTCAACAACAACAATCTCCGGTACCGGTGCTCTCTCTCTCTCTCTCGCTCACTCACTCAAACAAAATGCGCTTGTGCCACACCAAAGAGCCGAGCTTGAATAAAACACCCAGAAGTATTTTTACTGTACTGTATCATATCATTTTCGAATCAATAATTTTTCAAATTATGAATTTCACATATATACATATATATATATATATATAAATAAAAAAAAAAAATACATACATTTCTTGGGGTTGCCAAATGTTGGTGTTGCTGTAGCAACTGCAAGCTACCGCCTGGCGCCGCCCCCGAAGTCAAAGAAAAGCGTTGTTATTCATATTTATAAACTAATAGTTTAATAGAAATGTTCAAGGGTTGGATAGACATTATATATACATCTAATCTAGCTCTTAGCAACGCAGTAACATGTCCCGCAAAAACGTCCTATTTGTCCCACATGTTGCTTGTTGGCACCTGGTCACCCTAGTCATGATGTGATATGTGTTTTTCTTGCCCCCCTTCCCCAGCTTTGTCTTGTTCTTGTTATAAGTTCTGAATGTGTATACGTTTTCTGTTAGTGTTTGTTAGATCCTTGTGTGTTGCTATCTGTGAAGTTCTTCCCCCATTTGCATTTTGGTCCACCACGCTCCGCCTGCAAGAGACAAGATCTCCAAAACAAGAGCATCAGTTGTTTGTTTGTTTAGAAGAATGGCTGGATGTAAGTTTATATCAAAACCCACAAGCTTTCACTTCCAATCAAACCTTAATAATGGTGGCAAAAGATTGGGAAAGGTTCATGTGAAACCTTTGTTTAACAGTGATTTAATGGTTTAATGGATTTGAGAACCTGGCACACAAACCAATTTTTGGCCGTCTGTCAATATGGAGCCATTGGTTGGAGTTATAGACTGAAGCGTCTGTCTAGTTTTAGAAGTGATTCTGCACTGTCTGCACTTTTCGGCACTGATGTCGGCAAAATAAATCACTCTGATTGGCTGTTCCGATTAAGCAGTACTCATAGTGCACTGCAATTTGCCATACAGATGCACTTATGCACTCAAAATAGCAAACGTAAGTAAAGAAGTTCACACATTCAGACACAGCATTGCTGTTTATATCTGGATTCCCGCCTGACAGACTTGCAGACACACAAATGGCAATTCAAACACATCACTCTTACATTCAGGCACTACATGGAGGCTAATCCCGAGAATCTTATCTGCCTATTTTCAGCAGCAATGCTTCTGTCAGATAGAGTAATAGACTTCAAAAGATTGAAAAATGATGACCACCGGCACGAGCCGAGCCGCGAGATACAAGAGGCAGGCTGATGAGCGGCATCTCAAACACATAGCATTTATAACTGTTGATTGGAAACAGCAGAACAGATAGGAGGCTACGCTACGGCAGCACTTTACTAAACCCACTGTCGGATGAGTGTGAAAAAAATCACATGGTGGAGCCATACAAGCCAGACACTAAATGAAGTATAATTTTCCTAGTTAATCTTCACCATATACTTTTCAATATCTCAACACAAATGTATGGATGTCAGCAATTAAAAGGGAACTGGTTGTAAAAATGCCACTAAGGACATTTGGGTATCTTTGCATGACAACAATATTAATGAATTTAGATACTCTTTGAGAAGCAGTCTAGAATTGTTAGAGAACTGGTGCGGTGTTGGTTCCGAACACGCTGATTGCTTGGCCCCTGTAATTGCTTTTTGGAGATTTATTGCAAACTGCGTCTGGAAAAATCCAATACATGATTGTGTTGGTGGTGTTTTTCCTACATGTTAATACTTTTAAAATACTGAAATGGACACAAACTACAGCTTAACAGCTACGATCAAGTAGAAGTGCCAGTGTAGGATTTACCTGCCGATAAACAAACAAAAGCTTGAGCACTCGTGAAAAAAATAAAAAGAGAAATTGGAGATTTAAACCGTATTTGCCTTCCGTTGTCTCTCAACACGAGAGACTGTTGTGCATTACTGAGACATGGCTGAACGGGGATAAACCGGACTCTTTGGTTCCAAACTTAACAATTCCCCGTGGTGCAAGCCGTCAGAGACAAACAGATTACCCAGAAGAAAGGTGGAGGACTTGCTGTCTTTATTAATAACAGATGCTGTAACCCTGGCCATGTGACTGTAAAGGACCGCATATGTACCCCTGACATAGAGCTGTTGCCTGTGAGTTTCCATACGGGGACAGCTTTGATGTAACATAAACCTTTACATTGATTGGAAGAAAAACCACAATCCGTGATTTGAAGCTACGTTGCTATCGTCGCAGTTCTAGCCGTTGCTCGTTCTCCAGGCAATTTTTTCTTAGCGGAAGAAAGAAAAGCATATAAGTTTAACTCTATTCTATACTGATGTAGCAAATATGGACAGGGAATCCAACTCAATATTTCATTTGCACACATAGCACAGTAACTAGCAGGGCTTATATGTGAGCTAGGGTGACCAGATGTCCCGCTTTGCGTGGGACTGCACAGCATTTTCACGACTTTTGGTGCGTCCCGCAAATTGAGACGATGTCCCGCATATTTCATTTTGATTGGCTAAAACGCTTTTCTAAAATCAGCTTTATCCAATGGCTGTTGAGAAAGCAGGGAAGGCTATCATCACGGGGGTCTGTTTGCTGTCAATCAAACTGTAACACACGGGTGCTGGTCAAGTGTTAACCAATGAGAGTAACTCACTCACACACCCCCCCCCGGGGCCCCGCCAAACGACAACAACGAAAGTCAGCCAATAGCGCAGGCGACACAGCAGGTTATGGAAAATGGAGGAAACTGAAAGTACAGGTAAGAAGAAAAGAAGATGCACATACAACAAAGACTGGGAAGACACTTACCCTTGGGTGAAGCCAGTGCAGATTTTTTTGCAATCTTTGCAAGAGTAATTTTTCAATTTCACATGGGGGTGAATACGACGTCAAAAGACACAGAGAATGCGATTCTCACAAGAAACGTGTCGCTCAAAAAGAGACATCCCACTCTATGGAGACATTCCTACTCCAAAAAATGATGGCCACTCAGACAAGGTAACAGCAGCAGAAATAACCAGTGTTTACCATACAGTGCAACACTCCCAATCATACCGGTCAAATGACTGTGGTAACAAGCTCGCGGACCATTTTTCCAGACTCTGAGATAGTAAAGAAAATGTCATGTGGTCGTACAAAAGCAGCGTCTATAATAACAGATGTGCTTGCCCCTGCCTCTGTGGAGAGTTGTTTGACAGAGTTAAAGACACCAGTGGTTCTAGGTTACAAAATAGCCCACACACTGTGGGGGGGCCACCTGATGTTGCTGTGATGGACAAAACTGAAAGCTATTTTATGTATTATTATGTTTTTGTTCCCTCCTGGCCAGTTTTGATTCGTATTTATGGTTTTATTGTATCTATACATTTATGTTGTACCTACTTTTATTAGACCCTCCAGAAAAACGCAGGCAAAAATCCTTGATTATGCGATTAAACATGCAGGGTTTTTATGTGATTTTATGCGGTGAAATTGCGAAAAATAAAAAAATATTGAGCCGTCTTATTTATTCTCTCTCACACACATCCTGCCACTAACGTTAAACCCCTTTCCTATTCAATTAAACACATTCAATGTTTATTTATTGTAAAAGAAATGGCACACTGGCACACACACACACACACACACACACACACACACACACACACACACACACACACACACACACACACACACACACACACACACACACACACACACACACACACACACACACACACACACACACACACACACACACACACACACACACACACACACACACACACACACACACACACACACACACACACACACACACACACACACACACACACACACAGAGAAGTCAAATTTAATACCTTTTAAGACTTTTTTTAAGACCCTTTCCATACATTTTAAGACCTCATCGCCACTTCAAGTTCTAACATTGGCGACACACTTTACCTCACATTTACTATATGCAGTATTGATTGTAAGATAGCACAACTAAACCGTTTATGATAACTCCTTATCATAATTCAGATAGAACAAAGCACAAGAGAATGAATTTTGTGACCAACCCAATGCAAGGTTTATTAGAAAAATAAACCAGTATTTGACCAATAAACAAAACAAATGACAAAATGTTGTACTATGAAATATACATTAAACTTTGGTCAGCTTCAGCGGGGTAATGCCATGTAGGAGTTCACAAATACCCATCATGGCATGTGCCTCAATTCATTTGCTTTGCTGTCCCACTCTTTTTCGGTTTGTTCCAGCTCAATGCATTTCTCTTTGTGCCTCCTCCTGAGGGTGTTGGACTTTGTTAGCAGTTGAGCCATTAAAGATCCAGCTTTTCCCTCAGCCTGCTCAGCAAGTTGATCAGCATCTTTCTGAAGGACGCCGCACACTTCTTTTAGGATCTTCCTTTTCTTTTTGAGCTGTTCTAGCTCATCTTCAACTGCTCTTCTCTTGAGGCTCTGTGTGGCACTCTGTCTCTTCTTCTGTTGTTGATCCAGGTAAATCCTGTTCCTTGATCTTGCGAAGGCTGCAGAAGCCAGGAGCTCCTTAGTGAGTGGCACCTTTAGAACGCCCCCACAGACACTAACCTGGTCGCAGATCAACCTTTGTGCCTCCAGGGATTCTTCAAGGAGGTTGACAGTTTCAACCTCCTTGTTGACAGAGAACCCCCTTTCAACCGTGGCTTGACCATGGGACAGAAGTAGAAGGCTCTGGCAGAATCTCCGCAGCTCAGGGTATGTGTTGAGAGCTTCGTGCAGGAAAACATCGAGCCTCTGCTCAAATGGCTGGAAGGAGAGGAAGCCTTCACCTCTAGCCTCAACAGACAGAAATCTTTGAAATTGCTGGACGATCACATCACCTACAACATTGACAGAGAAAATGAAAGAAGTAATTATTCATATGTCATTATATTTCATTCCACAGTCATCTGCTTCATCATTTGTTTGAGAGATACATAGCTTGCAGCATCTGTACACATAAAAAGCACAGTGTATTGTAGATTTCCTAAAACAAATTTAAACAAGAATGCGTAATAATTAAATCCACACAAGCTTCTATTGTCCCTAAACAATACTTGTTCCTACCAGCTGAAACTCCTCCTGCCAACTGCTTGTCCTCCAGGAATCTTTGGACTACACTCTTCATCTTTCTGATGCACTACTCTGGACCCCTGCTCATGTTTGTGGGATCCAAACATGCAATGTGCCTGACGACTGGAAATTTGAGGGGGCTTTTCTCCTGCACTTTCTTGACCATTGCAGCCAGGCCCTTCATGCACTCTTTCCTGAACGTGAGCACAGAAAGCTCACCTACTCTGCCTCCTGGTTTGCTCTGAAGTGCCTGACAAATAATACATAGACTGTAAATTGTGCAGAAAGGATGATTTACAAAATAAAGTTTATATCAACCTCTCATTGAAATGACAAAATGAGTTTCAATATACATTTATTTGAAACTACACAATATGTAATGCGAGTTAATTTGATTTTTTAACAAATGTCCCTTCATTAGCATAATAAAATGGTGAAAAGGTCAATTTATCATATTAAACTGGCTGGATCAGTGCACAGGTAGAGCAAAGACATAGTAGGCCCATAACTGTATAGATCTATACATATACAGTACGTCTCTGAAAATGTATCAAAATTACCTTGATGACAGATTCAGCACCAAGGCCTATGTCAGCATTCATCGGGGACACCCAGTTCTTCTCATCAGCTGCATCGACTTTGGTGACATTCAGGGGGGTGATGTCCTCTAGGAGTTCCCTCTTCACAAACCGTCTCAGTAGACTCTACCATATTATAAAGAAATAACAAGAAATCAATGACAGAACCATTAGTGTGGATTAATCAAATTCAGTTTAATTACTGTTATTATTAACTTCAGTAACTCAGCCAAGTCGTTAGCTAAGAAGGGCATCACTGGCTCATCAGTTTGAAATTTTAACAGGAAGGGGCTGAAGGTCCTGGATATCGCAAAGAAGAACTGCAGCTTGGCTATGATGAGTGGATCCCCTTGTGCTGCCGCAATGGTGTCATAAGAGGCTGTGGCAGGGTTTGGGATCTTCTTGTTTTTGACACCATCCACGTACTTCTGTAGCATCGGCCAAATTTCAACCGCTCTCTCTGCCACACGGACATTTTCAACCTATCTGTGGCCGCAGAATGGTAGTGGGAAGCAGGAGGACCCTGTCAGACTGGTGAAGTCCTCTCTCCTCGCAGGAACGTTGTGGAAGAGGTAGTGCATTGCTCTCAGGAGCCTCTCAAGCTGCCACATCTTAAAACCGGCCTTTACTGCGTTGTGGAGAGTGTGAAGGCCACAGCTTCCAACAAGGACAAGCTGAGCACCTCCATAGTGCTCTGCGTGCTCTTTCTGTAGAAGATTCACCAATTTGAAGTTGACGTTGGGTCCATCCATGCTGACAGACATAAGCTGCCTCATCTTCAGTTGTGCACCACATTCCTGTGAATTAACAGTAATAAATTAATGACAACAATCCTTGAAAGTGTATTCTTGAAATACAGGGTCATTCAGATGCACGGTAAGGTGCAACTATAGGTTTGTCACTCATAACATTTAAATTAGTCATTTATTTGGTGTTCAAATGTCATGAAGCAAGATTGCAATATTAACTTACATTTTATAATTGAAACACATTACTGGTGGTATCTCCGTTCTCTCCTCCCACTGTGAATCGCGAGAAAGTTTCAGGGCGACAGAGACACAGAGCGTTCCCGTAACCATAGTAACTCACTCTCACCAGAGGGAGAGACGCTGTGCTGCTGCTGACCAGAGCCGTATAATATAATCTATCTATTCTATCTATACGGCTCTGCTCCTGACTGAGATTACTCTGAGCAGCATGCTAAATTACCATATAATAGATCTTTATGTATATTTTTCGCATTTCCCCCGGTAATAACTTTTGTTGTAAAAATGTGTCACTAGTCGCATCTTAAATAATACTCGCCAATTGCCTAAGAGCGTCTGAAAAGATGCCAAATCTACCAAAAATAGCCATGTGTGCAACAAAAGATTCAGTCATTTACAAAGCACATAATTCATATTCATAATATATGTTTTGAAAATAAAAAAAGACCTGGGATTGAAGAAAAAAGACCCGTGGCTCAGGCAGGCCCTAAACATGAAATGCAAGTAGACTAGAGATACACTTACTTTAATGTGATGCAGCAAGTCCTCGGCTCTTCCGTGTCCCAAAAATTGCGACCCAAGATACCTGGCCCGTACACAGCCATCATCCCAATAACGAATGTGGACGTCCATCTGTTTTTTCTTGGTGGCTTGATTAAGGCTCTCGTCAAACATCAGCACAAACGGCCCAGCCTTGTTGATGCTATTAACGAGCTGTTCTTTAAAGTAAGGGGCCAAGCCGAATCGGACTATGTACCCTGTTTTGTCTTTTCCACAGGCAAACTTTTTGGCTATTTCCGAATCTGGGAACATAGCTTGGAAAAGATCGGAAATCCCTACATTGGAATTGATGGATTGGTGTTTAATTACGGTGTTGAGGCACCACAGAACCTCTGCCTGCAGCGTTGGAGTGGCGCCCAGCATCACTCGGAGGTCAGCAGTAGCGCTAGATGAAGTGGCGGAGGCTGTAGTAGCTTCGGGGATAGTGGGTGGGGGCGGTGATGTTGCGCAGAAATGCGCGATCGAGACCTGCTGTCTGCGTCCCACAGCGGCTTTGTGGCTAGCACTTAGCATGTGGGACCGGACAGCTTTGATCCCCATCGAGGCAACACTAATCGCCTTCCGACACATGCAGCAGTAGGCCTCACGGTTATTCCCAGAGACGGGCCTCAGCCATGGTTCGAACTCCATATCCTCCAACCATTTGGATGAAAACTTGCATTTCCCCATGTTGTAACCGGCGTAAACTGACCTTCGCGCGCTATCAAGCAGTAGTCATCAGTGAGCGTGCAATGTCCTGTTCAGATGACGTAAAATCCAACGGGATGAAAAAAAAAAAATAACTACACAGAAACACCTACGCAATGACTAAATTCAGGCAAACTTTAGAATATAATTTATATACTTATTGCAAACAAGCTACAAAATGTAATACCTTGGAGAATGCAATTTAATACTTTTTAAAAGCCTTATTTTTCGCTAAATTGATTTAATAACACACACACACACACACACACACACACACACACACACACACACACACACACACACACACACACACACACACACACACACACACACACACACACACACACACACACACACACACACACACACACACACACACACACACACACACACACACACACACACACACACACACACACACACACACACACAATTCTGTTTGAATTTACTCGTTCGTTATCTGACCAGCTTCAATCTTGTAGGCTACTCACTTCGTTTCTTGTAGCCCTAAAAAGGGTTTTGGAGGTTGATGCCTCGGTGAACGTGAGTTCACAGCAGCAGAAACCATTTTCGAATGTTTGAATGAATCAAAGTGGGTCACCGTCGATTTTTTCTAAGACGTATGCTCCAACACACAGTTGCACGGGGTGCAGAATAGTTTCCCCCCACTTTCGTGAAAGACATCGGGGTACTGCTTTGCCCGGTCTTTAGCAGAAATGTTCGTCGTGTGATATCCACACGTTCACTCTACGGTGTTGTTTACCTTCTGTGATGCGCGAGCTGATGACATCACGTCATCATCATCACTACTTCACGTCAAGACGAGTTAACTTTTTTTTTTATCAACCTTGTGTGGAAAAATGCGGAGATTATGCGGCCTTTTGATAAATATGCGGCCTTTTAAAAATCTGCGCCATTTTGCTGATTATGCGATAAATTCTCACGTTTTTCTGGAGGGTCTAGGTAATACACTAGTTGAATTAGGAAGATGCATAAACTAAACACTTGAAGTGAATAATGCCTGCTGCCTTGGTTAGCCTTAGTTTACTTTTCTTTTTTAAGATAGTAAATTGTTACTGCATTTTCACTTCACTTTCTGTCATTGTTTATTGGATGCTGTTGAATAAACCAAATGAAACAGAATAGAAATAGACATTTTTTTTCCGGGGTGCTATTGAGAGGGTGTCCCACATTGTCCCACACAAACATACTCCTTGTCCCACATTTGGTTTGTTGGGACCTGGTCACCCTAATGAACACAGAAGCACACTCTGAGGAGGTTGCTCCTCTAATCCTGCCGCTGTTATCTGCTATTTTCAGCAGATAACAAAGCTGCTGTCGGAACGACTAATGGACTTCAAAAGAGTGAAGAATGATGACCACCCGCACCAATGGGCCTGCCAGATACAACGGAGGCTATTACAGCCGTATTTTCAAATAGGGAGATTATTTTGTGTGCAGTCTGCTGGTGGAAATATGAACATATGCTCCTGTGTTAACCACACAGCTGTATCGTCTTGTATCGAGGAAAAGGGCAAACTGGATAACGCTGTTTCACCGCTGTACGCGCAGATACTGTCAAAGGTGTCCTGATTTAATGCGCTGAATGGCGCTGACTGAGCGGAGCCTGTCAGGTCTTATTTACTGCTGGAAATGAGCAGAGATGTGCCGAGTCGCTGAATTTTGATGACGAAAATGAGTTGGATTTGACAAAGCAATTTCTGTACTGCCTTGGCAAAGGAAAAGATCCAGTGCAGCAGTGATTTCAGGTAGTATTTCCATTAGCATACTGGTAAGTTCATCATTTGGTATTGACTATAGTCTATAGAAGTAGAGGAACTAAGGTCCCTAAAAGTTAAAGTAACCCTAGCAGAGGTAGAACAAAGCCCAACCATGTTTTTTCATTACTTTATTTTGTGTAGTTCTTTAAATGGATGGTTGCATCAAAAATATTTTACTGCAAAACTATTATTTTTGGTCGATGTTTGGACCTTCCCATAACCAGAAACAGTGAAAATGTATTATTTTCTAAAAGCAGGAGCCACAGGAAGGATACTGGTCTGTCTGTGGACGCTTGAAGTTCTCCGGTAGGTGAGCTTCGTACAGCAGCTTTGCCCTTCTGTTGCTCATGTCCACCATACTCTGCAAGGAGAGAAGTACAAGGTTAGAACAGTCCTAATATGCTATCATGTGATGAATGAGACATCTGATTGGCAACAGACAGTTCCGTTTAAAAATAATGCATTTGTGAATCCAACGATGGGAGTCTAGATAAGATCCCACACACAAACGCAGCGAGGTTCATGCAGAAAAAGCAGTTTGTAAATGCACATTCAACAATAAGTGGATTTTTATTTGTTTAAAACAAGATATTTACGTATTGATCATATTTATATAAAGATATATAAAAAATTGTGAAATGTACTTTTATATAGGTCGATTTTTACATTTATATACAATGATTAATATTTGTGTGTGCACTGAAAACATTTTTTGTGGCGAGAGACATGTCTATATTTAAATCCAGGATTAAATGTGTGAATCCTTCTGTGTGCATTGATCTATTTCTGGACTGATCCAACCCAATAGAGCAGGAGAGTTAAAATGATATATGTGTTGTTAATACTAGCAGGGCAAGAGGTAAAATCCCTTTGAGAACATTTCAAACACAGTACGTTTTTTCATTCATATCATCTGCATTCGACTCAATTTCCCGCCAACTCCTTTCCATGCATGCTCACACACAGGGTCAGGGACACACTGGCTGCATGTGTGGAGGATAAATTAAGAGGAGGGTGATAAATGGGGCGATGATAGGAGAAGTGGAGGAGACCGAGTCGGAATAATCAGCCATCCAGAATGAATTAGTCATTGAAAACAGCGATTAACATTCAGAGTGAGAGCCTTTCCACTCTCAGTCAGCTGATGGATAGGAACCACACACACACACACACACACACACACACACACACACACACACACACACACACACACACACACACACACACACACACACACACACACACACACACACACACACACACACACACACACACACACACACACACACACACACACACACACACACACACACACACACACACACACACACACACACAGCAGTGCTTCTAAATGATTGTGTAATTAAATCAATGAGACATGCTAGTTACCCACAAAAAACGCCTTTGCAGAGCAATTACAGTAATCTATATTCCTTAAGCATGGCCGTGTGTTCCCATGTGTGTTGTTAAGCAAGCATGATGAGCATTAGTACTCCGGTACATGATTTTTATGCGAGTATTCATTCAACCTATTGTCCTTATTGTCATGTTCACATAATTATGTATTACATCTTGCGTTAGGGGTTTCACCAACTAATCGACTAGTCGACTACCTTTCCCACAAGTCGGCGCTGTAGGCCCTAGTCGACTAGTCGTGGAAAGAAATGGAGGTAAACGAGGGCAGTACTTCAACGAAGATGTAACCAACTCCACAGTGAAGTGTCAGTTGTGTACAGCTGTACTGAAGTACAATACAAATGCATCTGCTATGCGCAACCATCTGAAGATGAAACACCCGCTGCCGACAGCTAGCACTAGCAGTAATGCTAGCACCAGTGAGCAACGGACCGGCGTCAGCACTGAACAGAGGCAAACGAACAGCAAGAAAACACGGGTCAACAGTGATGCGGATGATGAGCTACGGGATTACTGCCAGTGGACACCGCATATCCCCACAATGGATAATCCACTGGAGTGGTGGGCAGAAAACGTGCACCGCTTCCCCCGCTTTCGAGGAGCTACGTGGCTATTCCAGCCACAAGCACCCCGAGTGAGAGGGTTTTTCCCTGGCAGGCAACACTGTCACCCGAAAGCGGTCAAGCCTCCTTCCCTCACATGTCGATGCGTTGGTATTCAAACCAAAAATATGGAAAGGTGGACGTTATCGTGGAGGACAGCGAATAAAGTGTTGCGCAATGCACTGTTGCGCACTGGATTTACGTGGCATTTATGTAAACAAGAGTTTTTTGCTGTCGATTTTGGTGAGTCCAGTGTTTGTTATTTACTCAGCCATGTAACACAAATTAAAATGTAGTGTTTAATGTTACTGTATGAGTTCCAATAGAAAATACAGTTGTAAACCTCTCTTTGTGTGTCTCTATTATGACGTAACGACTAGTCGACTACTATTTTGAAAAACTAGTCGACTAGTAAATATTGGTAGTTGTGAAACCCCTATCTTGCGTCCACCAAAATCTATTCAGTTCATCTTTGGGTCAAAACTTTTTTTGCGAAATGTAAAAGACATTTTCTCCACGAGTTGCCGAGATGTTGTGTTTGCATTTACACAACCATTGCCATGCTTTGGGTAATACAAAGATAAGGCGTAAATCTGCACCATAAAAGGTCATGCTGCATTGACCACAAGCAGCTCATGTCTTATTTTAAACATGGATAGAAAAAAAACATCTAAATAGGATTATAATTAGGGCAATCTTCACATCATAACATAATATATAATATAATACACTGTCATCAGTAGTTGACTATGAAGGTAAGAAGAAAGGGAACGTTTTCTGACATAAAAAGGGTCAATTTGGTTTTAAGAGTTATACATGTAAAAGGGAATCAATGCATTTTAGTGAGCTGTGTCTTCGGAATTTGCACCGAAAATTCAGTGAAACTTAAAAGTTCAATTGCCAACACACCATTCATATATTTTTTTAACCGGGAATGAGGCAGAAAATGGTGTTGAGAACAAACAAAATAACTTTTTTATTTTAATCACAGAGATGCCAAATCTACATTATCACATGCCCTCTGTGTTTGAGAAATTAAGGATAAGGTTGATTCACATAAGGAAGGATCAAATACAACATCCACGATTATTACCAGTACTGTTTTCATCTTGAGTGTCTATGAATTTACGTAAGCATTTAAAAAGTTAAACATGTTTTCCCAGCTCTATAGGTAGTATACAGTGGGGCAAAAAAGTATTTAGTCAGCCACCAATTGTGCAAGTTCTCCCACTTAAAAAGATGGGAGAACAGTCCCGATACAAAACTGTATCGGGACTGTAGTGAAGCTGAACATTGAAGCTGAACATTTCTATAAAACAGTGATAAGCCCGAGTTCAACTAAGATCTGAAATGAAGGTGGGAAAGGACTGATGGACATGACGTATCAGATGGTATGGTTATGCATATTAGGAGATGAAATTAATTATATTATGCAAAGGGAATTACTGCAGTTGTGGTGAATTGTGTATTTGATTGTTTTCTTTTAGGCCAATATCCACTGGCCTATGAGTGATCTACTTTTTATTTAAAATTATTTACTTATCAACTGTGATTATGAGTTTATTGTGATTATTATAGCCCATTAGGAGATGAAATTAATTATATTATACAAAGGGAATTGCTGCAGGTTTGATGAATTGTGTTTTTGATTGTTCTCTTAGACCAATATCCATTGGTCTATGAGTGATCTACTTTTTATTTAAAATGATTTACTTCATCAACTGTGATTATGAGTTTATTGTGATTATTATAGCCCATTAGGAGTTGAAATTAATTATATTATACAAAGGGAATTGCTGCAGGTTTGATGAATTGTGTTTTTGATTGTTCTCTTAGACCAATATCCTCTGGTCTATGAGTTATCTACTATTTTATTTTAAATTAGTTATTTCATCAACTGCGATTATGAGTTTATTGCTATTATTGGGCTATATAAGGTGTTTGTTTTTTTGTTTAAAGATGTTGAATAGAGACCAATTCTTACTGGTCTCTGGGGTTGTTCATTCCTCCTAAAATGTCATTTTGATTTATTCATTTTTTTGATTTATTGATTCATAAATAAGATCGTGTGTAATAGACATTACCATGAATGTATCTAACACATTGACAACGATCTAAAATGTTTGGGAGCTACATGCTGCTCGTATAGGTGATTGAGTGAGTGAGTATGCACAGGGATAGTAATCCTTTATGTGCAGTTAGGTGGTGGGTTGTATGTGTGGTTTTAGTTGTGTTACATGTGTGTTTTGGTTCAGCTCTCAATTTAAAAAGTAGTGAAAGAGAAACACATTTTAAATTGCCATCTTAATGTCAAATAAGTTACCAAAGAAAGGGTTTAAATTGGCTCATATCAATATTTGTAGTTTAAGGAATAAAGTTACTGAGATAGAGGAAATACTATCATCGGGTATTCATTGTTTAGCTATATCAGAAACTCACTTAGATGACACATTTAATGACGCAGCAGTTGACATTCAGGGATATAGTATATTTAGAAAAGACAGGAATGCACATGGAGGTGGGGTGGCAGTGTATATTCAAAAGCAAATACCAGCTAAAGTGAGATACGATTTAATGTCTCCTGATATTGAAGTACTTTGGTTGCAAATTCATTTACCACACTTAAGACCTTTGTTGGTGGGATGCTGTTACAGACCTCCAAATGCTAACCTTGCTTATTTAGAAACAGTATGTCAAATGTTAGATAAAGTTTGTGATCTTGATAGAGAGATTTATTTTACAGGTGATTTAAACATAGACTGGAATATGTCGCACTGTGCCCTACAAAATAAGTTGCTGACAATTACTAACACATGTAACTTAGTACAAATGGTGACTAAACCTACTAGGATAATCAGAAAGAAAGATGGATCAAATAGTGCAACTTGTATTGATCATATATTTACTAATTTCAGCCATTTATGTTCACAAGCAATTTCAATCCCGGTAGGGTGCACTGATCATAATCTAATCATCATTGTGAGAAAGACAAAGGTGCCAAAACCAGGACCAAAAGTAATAGTTAGAAGATCAATGAAATATTTTTGTGAAGAGTCATTTATAAAGGATGTTCAAAAGATATGTTGGAAACAAGTTCTTGAGAAACTAAACCCAGATGATGCTCTTGATGGCTTTAATTTCTTATTCAAGCAAGTGATTGATAAACATGCACCACTTAGAAAGCAGACTGTAAGGAACCTTAGAACGCCCTGGTTAGATGATGAGCTAAGAGAACTAATGAAACAAAGAGATGATGCAAAACTTGTAGCTATCTCATCAAGTTATGAGTCAGACGGGCACATTTATAGAAAATTGAGGAATTATGTTACAGCATTAAATAAAAAGAAAAAACGAGTGTATTATGGAAATAAAATTAAAGCTATTAATGATGATAAGAAGAAGATGTGGGATTTAGTCAATGGCATGATGGGCCGTAAGCCCAAATCCACCTCAACATATCTTGAAGTGGAAGGGAAATTTTTGACTAAACCGGTACAAATTGCTAATTATTTAAATGATTATTTTCTTGATAAAGTGGATACTTTGAGGAGAGATATGAAGCAACCTATTAACAGGAACTCCACTTTTCTAATAAATGATTTAATCATGGAAAATAAGAATTGTAAATTTAAAATAGAGAAAGTGTCAATTGCAGATGTTGAATGTCTACTAGGTAAATGTAATGATAAACCACCGGGTGTTGATAATCTAGATGGTAAATTTCTTAGATATGTTGCTAATTTGGTTGCGGAGCCTATATGCCATATCATCAATGTAAGTATTGAAAAGTGTATTTGCCCACAGGCATGGAAAATAGCAAAAATTATTCCACTTGCAAAAAATCCAGCTGGATCATTTTCTGGAACAAATAGTTGCCCGATAAGTTTATTACCAGCGTTAGGAAAGATAATGGAGAGAATAATGTTTAATCAAATACAGAAATACTTTGAAGGTAACAATCTTAATACTGCTTATCAACATGCCTACAGACCGGGCCATTCCACATGCACTGCTTTAACACAAATGACCGATGACTGGAAGGTGGAGGTAGATAATAGGAAGTTAGTGGGAACGGTACTACTTGATTTTAGTTCTGCCTTTGATGTCATCGATCATCCATTGTTGTTGAACAAGCTAGAGCAATATGGTTTTCATCTGAATGCACTGAGGTGGATAGAAAGTTATTTGACCAATCGATGTCAAACTGTTTTTTTCAATGGAAGTCTGTCAACTATTAAGAAAGTCAGTTGTGGAGTTCCTCAGGGGAGTTGTTTGGGACCACTTTTATTTTCTATTTTCACAAATGATCTACCATTGGTCTTACAGGAATCCAAAATTGTTATGTATGCAGATGACTCGACAATATATGGAGCAGGTTCATCTACAAGGGAGCTGAGTCACTGTATAAATAAGGATCTACAAATGATTTCAGAGTGGGTAATAAATAATAAGTTGGTACTTAATGCAGGAAAAACTAAATCTTTAATAATTGGGTCAAATCATCAGTTAAAATGTGAACCTAAATTGCAGTTACATTTAAACCATATTGACATTAAACAAGTCAAGGAAACTAAGTTGTGAGGGATAACTCTAGATCAAACACTGTCTTGGTCTAAACAAATTGATAATGTTGTGTGTAAAATGGGAAGGGGTGTGTCACTCGTTAAAAGAATTGTAAAACATTTGCCAATAGATGTCAGGAGACAAGTCTTGGATGCTTTGGTGCTATCACAGCTTGATTACTGTTTTGTTGTTTGGTCTAGTGCTTCAGAAAACGATTTAAATAAACTACAAGTAGCACAGAATAAGGCAGCACGATGTGTTCTGCAGTGCTCCTACAGAACCAGAGTGACTGAAATGCTGGAGACACTGAAATGGATGAGTGTTAGACAGAGTTCCATTTATTCTCTGTTAAATTTTGTAAAGAATATTACAGTGACACACTTACCACATATATTGTCACAAAAGTTCATAGCACAGTACTCTACACATAACTATCAAACCAGACATGCAATAGAAAAAAGGTTCATTTTACCCAAATCAAGATCAAATATCAGACAGAAAACAGTACTATACAGAGCAATGGTCAGCTGGAACTCGTTACCGGTCCATATCATTCAAGACAACTCAAACATACATTTCAAACATTTGCTAAAACAATATGAGAACTACAAATTAAATTTGAACTGTACTTGTGGGTCAATTAGTAATTAGTAATTAGTATTATCATGTAAATTATATTGTTGGTAAAATTTTGTTTAGGTTTTGACTTGATGATGGCTAAAATGTGATGACTATTTTTTTCTGTTTTGTTTTTGCTTTCACTTCCTTACCATGCACTTTTCATGAAATGATGAGTTGTTCCGTTCTGGTTTGTATAATGTATGTTTTGTGTGGGTGAGGACCCCAGGAAGAATAGCCAATGCTCATGCTAGTGCTAATGGGGATCCTAATAAAAACTAAACTAAACTAAAGAGGCCTGTCATTTTCATCCTAGGTATAGCTCAACTATGAGTAACAAAATGAGAAGAAAAAAATCCAGAAAATCACATTGTCTGATTTTTAAAGAATTTATTTGCAAATTATGGTGGAAAATAAGTATTTGGTCAATAATAAAAGTTCATCTCAATACTTTGTTATATACCTTTGTTGGCAATGACAGAGGTCAAACGTTTTCTCTAAGTCTTCACAAGGTTTTCACACACTGTTGCTGGTATTTTGGCCCATTCCTCAATAGAGTGACGCGTCCTTAAACCCGGAAGTAAACTTCTTCCGGTTCCTTCGTCTAAAACGCAATGCAATTTCTCCATAGGATTTTGGAAAATAGCTCGAAATAAGGTCTGTGGTTGACACATATTTAAGAGATGGATCACGTTTTGATCAGCCGGATAATATCCACATGTCAACCCTACTTTTATAATTTTTGAATAATAAATCTAGTCGGCAGAAGCAAAATGTTAACGTTATGCTATAAACGAACTACAAGCCAGTACAGCAGCAGGGTCGCACGACTTCAACGTCACGCCAACTTAAGATCGTTTCAACTGACTTGCACTGAAACTGCACTTTGAAAACTTTAAATATATTAACATTTTTAACTGTATACCCCGGTTATCTAGGCCCGTTTTGTTTAATGTATACCACGTTTATCTAGGCCCTTTTTGTTTTATGTATACATGTCACACTGTGGGAAACGATATTTCGATATTTCTGGATGTATAACACATGTAGAATTTTTGACAATAAAGCTGAATTTGACTTTCGCGTGCGTGCTTGCATATTTTAACAAAGCTTTTCATTTTAGCCACACTGAATTTAACTAGAAGTCATGGCTGTGTCAATTAACAGTCTGATATCGTTTTACAAAGATGACAAGAAGAGTGTAGATAGAGGAGAGAACCACTACAAGTCAGGACACGTTACAGTGCAGCCTAGATGAAGGTGTGCTTACCGGTGTTGTCAGGGCTAGCATGAGGGACAAGGTTTATAGTGTCGGTGAGTAGTGATAGCAAGAGTACCGTTAACCTTTTAAGACAGAGTTAATTTATTCACATTAATTCCCATCAACAAATCAATTTTATGTGTCACATGAAATCTTTATTAGGCAAGGCAAGTTTATTTATATAGCACTTTTCAACACAAGGCCATTCAAAGTGCTTTACAAAAAATGAAAGACATTAAGAAAATGGCATTTAAAATCAGTCATTAAAAAGTAAAGCTAATAAAATAAACATTAAAAGAAAAAATACATGGATAAAAGTTACAGTGCAGTCTAAGATATTAATAGTTCAATTAAGAGCAGCGACAAAAAGAAAAGTCTTCAGCCTGGATTTAAAAGTAGTAAGTTGCAGCGGACCTGCAGGTTTCTGGGAGTTTGTTCCAGATATTTGGAGCATAATAACTGTACGCTGCTTTACCATGTTTAGTTCTGACTCTGGGGACAGAAAGCTGACCAGTCCCTGAAGACCTGAGCGATCTGGATGGTTCATCATTTAGCAGGAGGTCAGAAATGCATTTTGGTCCTAAACCATTCAGTGCTTTATAAACAGCAGCAGTATTTTGAAATATATTCTTTGACACACAGGAAGCCAGTGTAAAGACTTCAGAACAGGAGTGATGTGATCCACTTTCTTAGTGTTAGTGAGGACTCGAGCAGCGGTGTTCTGAATCAGCTGCAGCTTTCTAATAGATTTTTTAGTGAGACCTGTGAAGACACCATTGCAGTAGTCCAGTCTACTGAAGATAAAAGCATTGACACGTTTTTCCAAATCCTGCTGTGACTTTAATCCTAGATATGTTCTTTAGGTGATAGTAAGCTGATTTAGTAACTGTTTTAATGTGACTGTTGAAACCAATAACTAATTTAACCCGCTGACAAGAGAGCCTACCTCCGAAGATCGTGACTGGCTGAGGGACAGACTCGGGGGCAGGTTCTCAGGAATTTCTTGGCTTCTCTCCCCCGAGCCAGAAGAGGAACACTACAGCTTGGAAACAGTTACTGTTCCTGAAATTATCAAATCTGTTGGGCATCAGGGACCTGAGGCAATTGTGGCAAGCATGGCATTGTCTGAAGAGCAACAGAGTGCAATTCAGGTGGCTACCACTGGTCAGCGAACCAACCCAAACTGGCATTTGTTCAGGAAAGGAAGGTTGACTGCCAGCAACTTTGGAGCTGTCCTGAGGTCAAAGCGTGTGACTGCTTCCTTTATTGCCAGGGTGCTAGGGCAACAACAGGCCCTTGATGGTGTTTTGTCTGTACAGTGGGGGACTATGAATGAATGTGAGGGCGTCAGGGCATTCACCACTGCAACTCAGATGGAGGTCCATGAGTCAGATTTATGGCTCTCCCAATCAGGAATGTTGGGGGCATCTCCAGATGGTCTGGTAGGGTCTTCCGCTGTGCTTGAGGTAAAGTGTCCCTACGGAGCAAGGGAAATGACAATTAGTGAAGCATTGCAAATCAAGGGCTTCTTTGTCAGTAAGGAAGGAGAAACATTCAGCCTGCGTGAGGAACATCCTTACTGGCACCAAGTGCAAGGTCAGCTTCACCTCACTGCAAGAAAGAAGAAGAAATAATAAAATTGTGAATTGTTTTTAATTTACATTTACTCGCCTTTGCAATGTTGTGGTTGTTAGAGTGTTAGGTTTTCTGTCAGCTCGTCTGTTGGGAAGATATAAAATATAGTTTCGTGGAAGTCACACCGTCACATATACTGTAAGAGCATTAAGACATACAGTACATAGGCTAAAACAAAACATCTAAAGATATAACCTTGCACTTTGATAAGTCTCGTGAACATTTTCACTATTTTGACATTTTTATAGATGAAAATTGAACTAAAGAAATAAATGGTAGATTAATCCATATTGAAAATAGGTGTCAGCTGCTACACTAATTATAATAGTTATATTTCTTAATTAATTAAGATAAGATATTACTGTATTGATCCCAATTTGGGAAATGTTTGTGTTGCAGCAGCATAACAAGAAAAACAAAATATAAGTTATTATATATACAAATTATGTGAGGGATGGAATATTAAATTGAATATAAATGTAAAATGTACATGTGATTTTACGTCCAAGAGAAGCTATGGAGCAGAGAGTTCTCTGCCAGCCAGAGGTGATTTGTTATTAGTTCAATATGTCAAACTGATTTCCCTGACTACAATCTTTAGTTACATGGTGAAACGTTATGCTGCTTGTACTAATAAGACTTATCATATAAGCCACACAGGTTTTAATAGGATGTATTCATTATCTTTACTTGTGTTGCGGTCTTTTCAGCAGCGCCATCTCTATAACGGCGATACAGTCACTACCCATTATTTACATTTCACCGTGACATGGACAAAAATGTAACGTCAGCTTACCTCATGGCACGAATCCAGACTCTCCTTTGGAAAACATTGGCCGGGAAACGATAGAACAAGCACGTTTCATGCGAAGACCTGTGGCTGCAACCCGGAGCAAAGCAACAAACCATTGCGTAGCTAACTAGTAGCGCTAGCTTTAGCTAACGTTAGCCAACGAAACGAACTGCCGAGTAAAATTGGAAAACACTGGTAATTAATTATTCTATAATTTGTAAAACTACGGTGTTAAAAACGACAATTTCAAAAATACAGATTCTAATGGTCAGATATAGATATACAGATACTAAAGATAAGCAGGTACTTGCTTTAAGCAGAACACAGGGGAAAACAAACTTAGCGGGAGTGTTTACGTGTTCGGCGTAATGACGTACAACGGCCTCGACAATTTCTGTAGTCCTATTCAGCCATTCGGTAACAACCATCGTTTTTCAGACACGTAAACTCTTCAAAAATCCCCAGTGGGGTCACTGCTGATGTATTTAATGTCGTAGAACAAAACGTCAATTACCTCTTCAATTTGTGTCAACCACAGACCTTATTTCGAGCTATTTTCCAAAACCCTATGGAAAAAATGCATTGCTTTTTGAGGAAGGAACCGGAAGTGCTAAAAATGCTAACTTACTTCCGGGTTTTACGACGCGTCACTGCAGCTCTCTATGCAGATCTCCTCTAGAGCAGTGATGTTTTGGGGCTGTCGCTGGGCAACACAGACTTTCAACTCCCTCCAAAGATTTTCTATGGGGTTGAGATCTGGAGATTGGCTAGGCCACTCCAGGACCTTGAAATGCTTCTTAGAAAGCCACTCCTTCGTTGCCCGGGCGGTGTGTTTGGGATCATTGTCATGCTGAAAGACCCAGCCACGTTTCATCTTCAATGCCATTGCTGATGGAAGGAGGTTGTAACTCAAAATCTCACGATACATGGCCCCATTCATTCTTTCCTTTACACGGATCAGTCGTCCTGGTCCCTTTGCAGAAAAACAGCCCCAAAGCATGATGTTTCCACCCCCATGTTTCACAGTAGGTATGGTGTTCTTTGGATGCAACTCAGCATTCTTTCTCCTCCAAACACGTCTAGTTGAGTTTTTACCAAAAAGTTCTATTTTGGTTTCATCTGACTATGACATTCACCCAATCCTCTTCTGGATCATCTAAATGCTCTCTAGCAAACTTCAGACGGGCCTGGACATGTACTGGCTTAAAGGCCCTGTGAAGTGTACACCTGTGCATGATCTGTTATGCTAATACGTATAGTAATGACCAAAATTGTCCATTGGAACCCATATCAAAAATTTTTGGAATAGCAACAAATTTGACGAGTTTTGAATTTTCCGGGGAAATCTGCAGTCGACCTTCGCCTTCGTGGGCGTGGCTTGCGATCTACTGCGTGACGTCACGAGATGGACGCCGCCGCACTGTTTACATTCACCACCGTTCGTTTTTTCTCTTTTTCAAAGTCGAATTTCTCAACGTTTTTGAGCTAGTATTTTCCTGGAAAGTGTGTCGGAGTCGACTGGAAGTGATTGCCAATCGAGAAAACCTGACAATGGAGGCGACAGTGAAGAAAGAGGGATGAAAAACACAGGGGAAACGATGCATTGCCGCTGGCTGTAGTAATGTCAAGTCTGCCGAAGTGGCGATGTTTCTGTTCCCAAAAGATGAAGGTGAGCCTGGCTGGTGTCATTGTTTCGTAGATTATTTGATTGATCATGATAAATAAAGGCCAGTGGTCGATTCGAGAGAGAGAGAAAGAGAGACTGACAGAGTTACAGGGTTGTTGTTAGCATCTGGTGCTAGCTCGGAGCTAACGGAGATTAGCTGTTTCAACAATAAGGAGAGGGAGAGTGCTCTCCTGTGGGACAGAGAGATAACGTCAGCTCAGGGAGGTAAACTGTAGCCTAAGTTATCTCAGTGGGTTTGGTCATCTATGTAAACAAATATTTCCATCTATGTAATATTAGTTGTATAAAATAGGTTAAGAAATCCTTCCAATGTTTTTTGATTATTGAAATATATGTTTCATATGAGTGTTGAGAGCTGTATCCATAAATCTCTTAATGTTGCCCTCAAAGTGCACCAGATTGATCACTTTCCTCATCTATCCTGTCCGAAAAGCTGTCCAAATCAATCATTTCTCTCACACTAGTATCACTTTCCAGAGTCTCCGCCATGTTTACAATCGCAACTGGGTACATCTTGTGACGTCACAGCCACTATCGTCTGCAACTTCCGTTAGGCTCAGACGGCAAAATTAATAATTCATTAATTCATTAATTATGAATTATTAAAAATTATTTTAGCCATGAACAGGCACAATGATATGTAAGGAATGAAACTGCCATTTCATTTTGGTGCAAAAACATGCACTTCACTGGGCCTTTAAGCAGGGGGACACGTCCGGCATTGCAGGATTTGAGTCCCTGGCGGCGTAGTGTGTTACTGATGGTAGCCTTTGTTACTTTGGTCCCAGCTCTCTGCAGGTCATTGACTTGGTCCCCCCGTGTGGTTCTGGGATTTTTGCTCACTGTTCTTGTTATCATTTTGACCCCACGGGGTGAGATCTTGCGTGGAGCCCCAGATCGAGGGAGATTATCAGTGGTCTTGTATGTCTTCCATTTTCTAATAATTGCTCTCACAGTTGATTTCTTCACACCAAGCTGCTTACCTATTGCAGATTCATTCTTCCCAGCCTGGTGCAGGTCTACAATTTTGTTTTTGGTGTCCTTTGACAGCTCTTTGGTCTTGGCCATAGTGGAGTTTGGAGTGTGACTGTTTGAGGTTGTGGACAGGTGTATTTTATACTGATAACGAGTTCAAACAGGTGCCAATAATACAGTTAACAAGTGGAGGACAGAGGAGGCTCATTTTACCGAGGAATTTACCAATTAATTCATTAAAAATCCTACAATGTGATTTCCTGGATTCTTTCCCCCCATTCTGTCTCTCATAGTTGAGGTGTACCTAGGATGAAAATTACAGGCCTCTCATCTTTTTAAGTGGGAGAACTTGCGCAATTGGTGGCTGACTAAATACTTTTTTGCCCCACTGTATGTTGGGTATTTGGCAGTGATGAAATATATTTTGAGTGTTTATTTTATACAAAGACTGTATTGGTTTGTACTTCAATCTCCAGGGAGCCTGAAACTTGACAGGTAAGTTCTGAAGATGGTCCGAGCATCTCTAGGCCCCTGGCCCCATTTGGATTTGCAGCTGGAGTTATCTCATCTCCAAATGGTCTCTAGGTACAGATGACTTTAGATCCGCAGGTAACACCAACCCGTGGCAAAAGGGCTTTGGAATGTTTTGTGAGTTTTACCTGGATCTGCTCAGGTGTCCACTGGTCCAGATTGACAGATTTGACTCTGGAGATGTGGACACCAAGGTTGCGATGGATGCCGGCACAGCGGATACACATGAACACCCCGAGGTTCCATGATGCCCATCGAGGACCTGGAATGGGAAAGAAAGGGAAACAGAAAGAAAGAGTGAGATGTGCTTTAAAGATTCAATGTTCAATTTGTTATGTGAAGTTCCTGCCGCGTTACTCACTAGCATTTAGTGAGCTACAGACGAGACTTCCAGCCTACTGAACATTTTAAATTCAGTATTGCAATTGCCTTTTTCATTAAAATCCAATTGATGGGAGTGAAAGAACAGGAGGACTTGATGAATTCAAATGTGTGTGTGATGAAAAAGCAAACGCTATCTTTTTGAAAATCTTCACCAAACGCCAGTGTTTCCCCTATATACTAATAGTGGCGGCGTAGGAGAAAACCCACAGTTTAAAAGGGAAAAATGGGAGAAACCTCAGGGAAAGCAACAGAGGAGGGATCCCTCTCCCAGGACGAACAGACGTGCAATAGATGCCGTGTGTAAATTGAAAAGATAATACATTTGCAACATAGGTAGTCCAAATGTTTGGAAATGTATGTGTGTATAATAGGAAGATGAATCCACGAGGATATCCATCCAGGACTTATGATCCAGGACCACAGCCACGACTCAAGATCCAGGACTCGCGATCCATGACACAGGACCGCAGGATCATCCATGACTCTAGATCCCGGCGTATATAGACACCAAAAAGAAATACATTTGGGGAAGCTGGGTTATTTGGAACATGAGAGTACACAGGTATAGACAGAGAGAAGGAATAAGTAAGATGTCCCCCGACAAACTAAGCCTATATCAGCAAAACTAGGGGCTGAATCTAATCAGCCCTAACTATAAGCTTTATCAAAAAGGAAGGTCTTAAGCGCACTCTTAAAAACGGATAGGCACTTAGTTGGCATACAGGGAACTGCTTTAGGCTGGTTTAGGTCCTATCTATCTGAACGCTCTCAGTTTGTACGTGTCAACGATGAATCTTCCATGCAAACCAAAGTTAGCCATGGAGTGCCACAGGGCTCAGTGCTTGGACCTATTTTGTTCACCCTATATATGCTTCCGTTAGGCAATATTATAAGGAATCATTCTGTAAACTTTCATTGTTATGCGGATGATACTCAACTATAACACAGGATAGAATTTAAAATTCTTCTTCTCGCCGACAAAGCCCTTAATGGGCAGACGCCATCTTACCTTAAAGAACTCATTATACCCTATTGTCCTACTAGGGCATTGCGTTCCAAGAATGCAGGGTTGTTGGTTGTTCCTAGAGTCTCTAAAAGTACAATGGGAGCCAGAGCCTTTTCTTATCAAGCTCCACTTTTGTGGAATCAGCTTCCAGTTTGTGTTCGGACGGCAGACACCCTATCCGTTTTTAAGAGTGCGCTTAAGACCTTCCTTTTTGATAAAGCTTATAGTTAGGGCTGATTAGATTCAGCCCCTAGTTTTGCTGATATAGGCTTAGTTTGTCGGGGGACATCTTACTTCTTCCTTCTCTCTGTCTATACCTGTGTACTCTCATGTTCCGATTAACCCAGCTTCCCCAAATTTCTTTCTTTTTGGTGTCTATATACGCCGGGATCCGGAGTCATGGATGATCCTGCGGTCCTGTGTCATGGATTGCGAGTCCTGGATCTTGAGTCGTGGCTGTGGTCCTGGATCATAAGTCCTGGATGGATATACTCGTGGATTCATCTTCCTATTATACACAGATGCATTTCCAAACATTTGGACTACCTATGTTGCAAATGTATTATCTTTTCAATTTACACACGGCATCTATTGCACGTCTGTCCGTCCTGGGAGAGGGATCCCTCCTCTGTTGCTCTCCCTGAGGTTTCTCCCATTTTTCCCTTTTAAACTGTGGGTTTTCTCTGGAAGTTTTTCCTTGTACGATGTGAGGGTCTAAGGACAGAGGGTGTCGTATTGTCATACTGATATTCTGTACAAACTGTGAAGTCCACTGAGACAAATGTAACATTTGTGATATTGGGCTATATAAATAAACATTGATTGATTGATAGGGTGTCTGCCGCCCGAACACAAACTGGAAGCTGATTCCACAAAAGTGGAGCTTGATAAGAAAAGGCTCTGGCTCACATTGTACTTTTAGAGACTCTAGGAACAACCAACAACCCTGCATTCTTGGAACGCAATGCCCTAGTAGGACAGTAGGGTATAATGAGTTCTTTAAGGTAAGATGGTGCCTGCCCATTAAGGGCTTTGTAGGCGAGAAGAAGAATTTTAAATTCTATCCTGTGTTCTATAGGGAGCCAGTGTAAGGCAGTCAGAAAAGGAGTAATGTGGTGACTTTTCCTAACTCTGGTTAGTACGCGAGCTGCAGCATTTTGAATCCGCTGAAGCGACTTGACTGACTTCTTGGTACACCCTGATAATAAGGAGTTACAATAATCCAGCCTTGAAGTAATAAATGCATGGACTAGTTTCTCTGCATCGTTTTGAGGCAAGATATGCCTGATTTTTGCAATGTTACGTAGATGGAAGTAGGCGGTCCTTGAAATTGATTTTATGTGGGTGTTAAAGGATAAATCCTGATCAAATATAACACCATGATTCCTTACAGTCTCACTGGAGGCCAAATTAATGCCATCCATATTTAGTATATCTTTAGATAATTTGTTTCGTAGATTCTTCGGGCCAAGTACAATAACTTCAGTTTTGGTCGTGTAAGGTCATCCACGTTTTTAAGTCGTTGAGGCAGTCTTGAATTTTATTTAGATGATTAATTTCATCAGGCTTGATTGATAAATATAGTTGAGTATCATCCGCATAACAATGAAAGTTTACAGAATGATTCCTTATAATATTGCCTAACGGAAGCATATATAATGTGAACAAAATAGGTCCGAGCACTGAGCCCTGTGGCACTCCATGGCTAACTTTGGTTTGTGTGGAGGATTCATCGTTGACACGTACACGTACACTACCTAAACCAGCCTAAAGCAGTTCCCTGTATGACAACTAAGTGCTCTAGTCTTTGCAATAGGATATCATGGTCGATAGTATCAAATGCAGCACTGAGATCGAGCAAAACAACAATAGAGACAAGTCCCTTGTCTGAGGCTATTAGAATGTCATTTGTGACTTTAACCAGAGCTATCTCTGTGCTATGATGTGTTCTAAAGCCAGACTGAAAATCTTCAAATAAATCATAGTTTCTTAAGTAATCACACAGCTGTTTTGCGACTGCTTTCTCAAGAATTTTTGAGAGGAACGGAAGATTAGAAATAGGTCTATAGTTGGCTAAAATCTCTGGATCGAGGTTGTGCTTTTTAAGAAGCGGTTTTATCACTGCTACTTTGAATGATTGTGGAACATAGCCTGATAATAAAGACATATTCATAATATTTAATAAAGAAGTGTTAATTAATGGAAAAACTTCTTTTAACAGCTTAGTCGGAATTGGGTCTAAGATACGCATTGATGGTTTAGAAGAGAGAATCATTGAATTTAATTGTTCAAGGTTTATGGCTGAAAAGCATTCTAGTTTACTATCTAGTGTAATATTAGAACTTACATTTCCGGGAGCTGTTGATAATACTATACTGGTCAAAGGCAAGAGGTCATTAATTTTGTTTCTAAGAGTAACAATTTTATCGTTAAAAAAAGCACATAAAATCATTATTACTGAGTGCTATGGGAATAGAAAGCTCAATCGAGCTGTGGCTCTCTGTCAGCCTGGCTACAGTGCTGAAAATAAATCTTGCATTATTCTTATTCTCATCTATTAATGAAGAGTAGTAGGCTGCTTTCGCTTTACGCAGTGCTTTCTTATATTCATTGAGTGTAATATGCCAAATTAAACGAGATTCTTCGAGTTTAGTGGAACGCCATATCCTTTCAAGTTGTCTCGACTTTTGCTTTATTTTGCGGGTTTCGGCATTATGCCATGGATTTTTCTTTACTTTTTTAAAATAATAATAAGTGGCGAACCCTTTTTCATTTTTGATTGTTTGTTATGTGGATTTGTAGTATTTGTGTTACTGGCATAGTCGACACAGGCGGTCGCCTAGGGCGCCAGATCTGGGGGGCGCTGGCTGGTAGCTCTGGGAGGGAAAAACATTTTTTGACCGTTGGTGCTCATCCAAATGTTCGGCCTTGATGTAACAACATTCATAATTAAAACTGCGGTCACAGACGTGCACGCAGTTGTGGTCGGGCCTTCGCTTCCGAGCGCCTGTAGGGGAGGGTGGCCGGTCGTCCCGGCGTCAAGCAGATGCGCGCGAGTCCTCCGAAATGAGCCGTGCGTAATTTCTCAAACGTTCACGTCCCGGACTCCCAGGTCTTCCGGCAGCGACCGGGAAACGTATGTGGGCGCGCCGCCTGGAAGGAAAACACATGTCTGTAAAGGCTCGCCGACGATCGATTATCGTGGAGGCTGTCTGGAGGAGCCTTAACCGTGGCGTGCGGTGCAGTGTGTTGTGCAGACGTTCTGCCCTTTACCATTTGTTTACTCAATAAACGCATCTCCTTTGGATATTAGGCCATGTATGTTCCATACCAGTGGAGTTTGCTTTTTGTTGTTGTGTTTATTGATCAAAAAGCAAACCTTCAATACAGCTGTTATGTGGTCAGTCAAGGTAAGTAAAGTAATGATTGAAGCTGTGTATTGGTTAATATTAACGTATGACTTACAATGTAGTCTTAACATATTTATTGTACTGTATTACAGGATGAAAGTCATCAGATATAATTGTAAATAGCATGCTATGTAATTTAAAAGATGCTGTTAGCAGGGCAGTGGTGTTTGTTCTCGGCATGAAAGAGTTCTCCATTCCCTTTCTAGTAAGACATGTAGGTGATTAGGTAAGGTGTGGGTGAGAAGAGAAATTAAGACAGTTTTTATGTGAAATGGAAAAAAAAATGTATTTGTGCTTGAAATAGTGTATGCAATGAAACGGAATGATTGTTTTTGTCTGGGAAGTCAGATGTGTTTGCAGATTAGGTATAGAATATGTGGGAATGTGGATTGGTGTTGATAACGTCAGAGCTTTTTGCTGACTGTGGAACAACCTGTGGAAATGACTGTAAAGTAATGGACAGTAGGGTTAGGTGCAAGATGTCACAGAGTTGGTTAGTGTTTGTTGTGGATTGAGTTGACAGTGTTGAAAGCAATGGTGTGCCTCTCCTTGTGTACGCATACATAAATACATAACATATATATAGTCACACATTACTCCTAACAAGTCACTCTGGTACTGACAACAGTTATGTGGGACTCGGCAGGGATTAAGGCAATTTGTATGCCTGTCCCTGCTTCCGTTGTGTACACACACACAACCAAATCACATCAAGACCAAGAAATTACTGTGAGTGTTCTTTGTCAGTTACAGAAATGGAACTGTTGAAGGTTAGGACTGCTTGGGTATGAAACATTGAACTGCTTCATGAGTACCGAAGTACATTGGCTTGACTTTGGTTTCTGACAGATATTGAGTTTTATTTGTGACATATAAAGATTGTAAAGATGTAAAGATTAGTAAGATGTTTATGTGATGACTTTAACACATTTAAACTCAATGAGGAAATGCTGTAGCATTCATGCTAGACTTAGCTTACATGGTGCCGTTGCCCATACTAAACAGATACATGCCTATTGCACAGCTAGCATTAGCTATAGTTACCTTGTGTACACTTAGCGCTCATGTGAATCTATGTATATTACATGTGCAAGTATGACAGTATTAAGTGCCATGCATATTGTTTTTCTAATAGTTTCTCTGTGTTTGAATGTCAGCAAAGTGCAAACAACTGAATTTACAGCATGGCTGCTCATTCCCTGCCTCTCAAATGAAGTTAGCTCCCTGTTTAATTTATATTCAGGCTGAGACAGAGAATCACAGAGACACACACACACTACACAAACACACAGGCAAAAAACAAACAGACACACTGTCACAAATAAAACATTGTGTATTCATAGAGATTTTTCCTATGTCTTCAGAGTTGGATAAATCCTTGGTGTTTGAATAGTCACGTAGAACATTGTTGTCCTGAGGCAACAAACCATCTCCTGATTGATGGTTGTGGAGGGGTAACATATTTAAATGGATATCATATCAGAACTAGTTGTTGAAATATTGAATTATAGTGTATTTTGACAAAAATGCAGTTAGTAGTATACGGTCAAAACTGGTATGTAAAGGGTTGATTTTGACACACACACACACACACACACACACACACACACACACACACACACACACACACACACACACACACACACACACACACACACACACACACACACACACACACACACACACACACACACACACACACACACACACACACACACACACACACACACACACACACACACACACACACACACACACACACACACACACACACACACACACACACACACACACAGATATATCGCCAATATATTGAACACTGTGCTGCTGTCATTTCCCCCTAATGATAACCTGAGATGGTGAATTATAACTCACAATGAAAATTGTTCAGGAAATTGGGTATAGAGTAGACATGTAGAACTAGATAAGCTTATGATAAGCCAGCCTTGTCTACTTATTAAGGAAAAGTGGGAGGTTCTTTTTAATGAACATTAGCTTCTCTGCTTTATCAGCCATAAGTCTGTTCCTCTTCTCATCAAGCACATGAGAGGCAGCGCTGAACAGTCTCTCGCTGTCAGTGCTTGTGATTTGATCTTACTCCGCATATTTGTCCGGGTGTTTTGATTTCAATTGGTGGAGTAATCCCGAAGTGGTTAAAGTCTTTGCAGTTACACCCCCTCGGGAAATGTCAGCTGAACACGTTTTACAAATCGCAATCCGCGCCTCTTTCTCTGATATTAGCGGCAGACATGTTGGCTGTGAGCCAGCCGCGAGCATGGTCGCGCGCCTTTTTAACCATTTTCGGCCGATAATTTTCGGCGGCCGAATATTCGGTGCATAGATGTATCCGCGAGAGGTAGCATGGACATGCTTCATTAGCTTAACTAGCATTAGCACTGCACACTAGGCTTGGGCGGTATGACGGTATTACGGTATACCAGGGTATTTCGAAATACCGTCGGTATGATTTTCAATACCGTGACGTCACAGACTGTGCGCCAAATCACAGATGCATTTCATTCTATTACACTGACACGGAGTTTTGACATTGACGACATTGGTTGTAATGCACAGCACGCGCCAGCAGAGGGCAGGGGAGGGCAGTCCGTCTTTCCCGCTCTCAGAGCTCAGCACAGAGCTGAGCTGAGCAAGATGGCGGCAGCATTTGCCGGCCCCGAACTCGGACAACTAGTAAAAAAGACAAATGCCTCTGCGCCTGTTTGGGACTATTTTGGGTTTACTCGTCGCCAGTGACTTCATCCAGCACAACGAGAGACAGAGGCACTTCTTTGGGAATGTTTAAGACGGGGTGAGTGAGTGTTGACATTTTTTAATCCTATGCAACTGGTTGATGGTTTTGTAGTCGAGGTGGGACGGTTTTAAAAACGAAAGCATTTACGTGCTAAACATTCACGCGAGTAATCCAATGAATCAAATGGAAATAAGGTTTTTAACACATGCACGGAATAATATTGCAAAACTAGTTAGTGAATATAGCAAACTTTATTCAATAAGTCAAGTATTTACTCCCGGAAAATGTTTATGTATGATGATATATTGTTGACTTAGCTCACTATGGAAACAACGTCGGACATCTACAAACGCGTCCTGTATCCGATCTCAAAATGTGCCATTTGCACAATGTGTCATGTATGCAGCCCTTGTTTTGCACTTGCGCGCACTTTGCAAGCGTCTACCGGCTCGGGCTGCATTTTACACCGAACATATAATATACCGTTCGAAACATCTATTTGCCGCCGTTCGAACGCCACCTCACTCAAGTCGACCCAAGTCATACCGTCAGTGGCGGTTGGTGGAAAATATCTTTGGTGGGGCTGTTGATATAGTGAGTAAAAAAAATGTTTGGGGGAGAAATTACCCCTTAAATTGGGACTGATACCGTCATATACCGTACAATTGCTATATATTACTCAAGTTTGACAAAGTGGAGCAGGGTTTCTATGTAGAAGTGGGTAGTTTAATGAGTCTGTTGACGACAAAACCTCCGCGAACACACACACAGCCAAGGCAAGCTTCCTGAATTAAGTCCTGGCAATACCGGAAATGTGACATCCGGTTTGTCCTTCACAATAAAGTTTTTCAAAATAAAAAGGTACATTTAATATTGACGTATCAAATTGATGCAAATGTCTTAAACAAGACATGTATCGAGGCAATAAATGAACTGTTTATATAGCCGATCAACACCGTGTATGTTACTCATTACAGGATAATAACATGACACTAAATCAGACAGGCTGTTCTCCTCTGTTTACATCCTGCTGGTTTAAATTATGTGTTCTATTGTATTGCATAGAGAGATTTGTTACTGTTCTGCTTGTAGTGGAAAGACTGTTTGTAGTCCTAGATCGAAAAACAAAGATGGAAAACATTTCACCATACATTGTTTTGGACTTTTATATGTATTGGGTGTTTATGGTTCATGTGGGGAATTAATAAGCAGAACTGTTGCTGGTAAATTTGTGTTCACTCATAAGTGATGGTAAAACAAATATGTCTGGATATTTCTCAAGGCCAACGCAGTGTTTTGAAGGGATTTTGTATGTAAAGGTCAGTTATTTGCTATAATGTTTAGATATATATCTAACTGATCATTTCCCTAAGAGCAGTGTGCAAAAATGTGCTCAAAACGCATGAAAAACGGCCATCTTTCTAAATTGCCATTTTTGTCGGGGGCGGGGCTAATAGAAAGCCATTCGAAATATGTGTGCCACCATAATAGCAATGTGTATACAGCGTCGTGAATATCTGGAAAACTATATGTGAGTAGTTTGGAGTCATTTGAGACATATAAATCGTCAAAAATGGTACATTCTCTGTTAGCTTACGTTCGCCCCGATTGAGCGAGCAACTATTTTATTCACAATTTAACATGATATTGGATATGGGCTGAACTTGTCCTGGACTGGAATTTTTCCGATCTTTTCCCGAGGAGGTGTTTGGGAAAATGCGCTTAAAATGCATGAATAACGCCGATTTTTCAAAATGGCCAACTTTCTGGGGGGCGGGGCTAATGGAAGCCATTTTGAAATATGTCTGCAATTCCATGAGGAATGTATGTGGAAAAAATCGGGTAAACTATATGTGGCTATCGCACAATAGGGGGCGCTACTGAGCTGATGTACAAAAACGTACGTTTTTTTTGTACAGTCTGCACAATGACGTGGGCTGTGACGTGTGTTCCAAGTTTTGTATCCGAAACTCATTTTAAGGATTTTGTGGCATTTAAATCGTCAGAAATGGTACATTCTTACGAGCTTACGAGCACCCCGTTTGAGCGATCGACTATTCATTCACAATTTAGCATCACATTGGATATGGGCAGATGTTGTCCTGGTTTGGAAATTTCCCGATGATTTCCCTAGGAGAAGTATACGAAAATGCGCTTAAAACTGACATTTTTCAAAATGGCCGACTTCATGGGGGGGCGGAGGATAATGGAAGCCATTTTGATATATGTTCGCAATTCCATGAGGAATGTCTGTGCCAAGTTGCGGGTAGTTCGGAGAAACTATATGTGACTACCGCACAATAGGGGGCGCTACTGAGCTGTATTTGCTAAAACGTATGATTTGTTTCTACAGTCTGGAAAAGGTTGTGGGCTGTGACATGTGCTCCGAGTTTAAATCCGTAACTCATTTGTTTCCCTACTTATGGCTCGGTAAGTGTTTTTAACCCTTTGATTTCGAGAAAAAACTTAATAGGACACGCCCACATTTTTTCATTGGTTGCGACCCTTTAAATCTCAGTTTATACTCACCCTGCCAGTATGTCTGACAAATATTTATTTCGTCCATCGGTTCTTGAGATATAAATTAGTTGTGTTTTTGGCGCCCCCTATTGTCCGAAATGAACATGCTTTTGTGTGCCTATTCCCCAAGACAGACTGAACCTATCCACCGAAATCTGTGATATTTGGATACATTTCGGATTAATTGTGAGCATTTATGTCTAGGCCACACCTTTTTGCTAATACGTTTTGATTGATGTCGGCCACATTTTTCTACATCTCGTGCTCATTTTCTATGGTAATGTGTCTGTGCACAGCATCAGTGGAGGGTCAAAGTTTGGTGTGGAAAATCAAGAAATTGAAATTTCAGTTAATATTTCACTGTTTTTCACATTATGCTAATTAAAAAAATTTAAGTAGGCGGAGCTTCGGGATTATATGGAGGATAGAGAAAAATATGTAGAGCTGCTCCACCCGGATAAGTGTGCAAAATTGCAGGTCCGTCAGAGTTACGCTGCGGCTATGTACATTTTTTTTAAAACATCATTTTCACAGGTGGCGCTAGAGAGCAAGTTTGAAATTTTTCACCCATCGAATCCAGAATGTAAAATTTCTCACCCGTCCTGGCAGCGTTGCCAAATTTCGCTACATGAATAGTGTCGTAACCCCCTCAAAAACAGGTCCAATGTGCAGGGCAAGAAGAATAAGAATAATAACGACGCCGATTTCAATAGGTCTTTGCACTTCGTGCTCAGGCCTTAATTAAGTAAATGTAACACCATTTTCACCCCGGTTACACGTTTAATTTGCCTAGTACGGTGGGCACTGTAAGTGATGAAAGTGGGGGATGTTGGCTTATCAGGCGCCCGCAGCTCACAGCCAAAGTGCGAGCGTGGTAGCGAGAGAGCGAGCAAAGGAGAGGGCGCACCGGTACCGGCGCTGTTGTTATTAGAATCTGGTGCTAGCTGCGCTAACGGATATAAGAAGTAGATGTTTCTGCAACCAGGGTGGAGGAGAGCTCTCCTGTCAGACTGAGAGGCTCAGTGAGGTTAAGGACTCTCTGAGTATTTAGATAGTTAATTTTAGTCTAAGTTATCTCAGTGGGTCTCAAACGTTTTGACCACAAATTATGTAAACACATATTTCCAAGGCACTCCTTTATAATTATTAGGATAAATAAAAACAGGTTTGAAATCATTCCAATGTATACTATAGGACAGTTAACCAAAAATATTGTTTAAAGTTGGAGAGATACAAAAATGTGCATAAATAAATAAATGTTAACTAGGTAAAATAAGATATGAATGAACAACAAAAATAAAATAAGCTACATTTATTTGTTATTGGCTATGGTAGGTTATTGGTTATGTTCACATACTTATTTGATTATTAAAATGTAAACCGATCTTTTTCATATGAGCGTTTTAGAGTTGTGCCCCCTAGATCAGGTCTCTAGTAATTGTGTGCTCAAAGTGCACCAGATTGAAGCATTTTACTGTAAAATGTTCAAAAATAAATCTTCGCAGGGGGACATACCCCCGGACCCCCCTAGAGGATGTGATGTCCACCCCCCAATTCAAACATGTTCATACAATACTGAATACATTTGAAGCCATTTTAACGTCTATTAGCTATGTCAATACATTTCGGTTTTTGCAGTGTATTTGTCTTTTGTAGACATTTTTCATTTATTCTTTACACATAAAATATCGCCTAAAATCTCACCTAGGGCAGCAAATTGTCTAGAACCGGCCCTGGTACTAGGCCTCAAGAGCCTTTCTTGTGCTGACACATAGAAACAAATTGGCGGGGCGCACTTCGCACGCACTAAAAAATTCCACGCGCTCCGCGCTCACATTATGCTGGGCCCACGTGCCTTAGCACCACTGCTATGACTCCATCCTAGGGGAAACACTGAACGCAGTGCATCAAAAACGTGTTTGGAAATTCAAAAAGTAACCTCCACAAACTGGACAAACTGTTTGACTGACAAGGGATTTTGTAATGCTTTGAAAAAGAATGCCCGTGCAGTACACAATCAGAGATGAACAGAAACTCAGGAAGTTAATAGGAAAACATATAGAACAAATATTCAAAAGCAGAGATTCCGTTAGAATTTCTTTTTGCCGGACAAAATGAGAAAAGTGCCGGTCAAAGGTCTTCTTTGTTATGTATTGAGCTTTAAAACAAATTGATATGATTCGATATTAAACAAACTAATTATAGTAGATTAACTAAATTATTCAAAAGTGTACAGTAATTTACAATAACACGGGAATAATAAACGGAGCGCTCTCCCTCTCCTGACAGCCCTTCGGGCATCAGTATCATGCAGCTCACGGATCAGTAATGAGTCACCCGACAGTAAAACTAAACATATCTATAACTAGTTTAGGTAGTTTGAGAGGTAATTAAAATAGCTACGTGTGATATTCTAACCTGAAGTGTGTGTTTTGTTCCGCTCACCGCTGCATGTGATCATGCAGAGCTGCGTGTCGACTCGTCATCACCTGATGTCTCTCTCCCGTCAGATTAGACTTCACTCGTGTTTATCTCCATATCGATCAGATCTAGCTAGTTCTAGCTAATGATAGGACTACCTGCTTATCAAGACACCTAAACAATAAGCGTTGCTATGCAACCGGGTGAGGCCGCAAAGTATAGCGCAGCATTATGCATTTGTTTACATGCCCAACGGAACCCAGAGGCATTACCAACAGATCAACGCATAGATCAATAGATCAACGCATTATTATATTTGGGAGGAGTCCAAGTTCGATTTTGAATATTTGCATGCTAGAAAGAGCAAATATAACCGACATGGGGTTACATAACATTCCTGGTAGAGAATAAGAAACAAGGCCACAGGCTTGGTTGGAGAAGCAGAAGAAGAGAAGAACCTCCGGGCAGAACAAGACCCGCTTTCACAGTAAGTACTTTGCCATACTTAGTGCCCAGCACTTAGTGCCCCCATGGAACTAAGTACAGATCACGTTCACACCGGAAAGAGTTCCCTGAGGGAAGATTACACAAATTAAGTTGCTGACGTCACTTCTTCTTCTTCTGCTGCTGCTGCTGCTGCTTTGGGTTTACTGGCAGGCCGCAAACAACTTCACGGCGTATACTGCCACCCGAAGTCCCCGGCCGGAAGTCCCCGGAGTTGGGCACTGGCTTCAGTAGAAGCTGCTGGGAGTCCCAGCAGCTTCTACTGAAGCCTTCTAAGGAAATCGCCAGATCGCTGACACCTCATCTCCACCGTTCCCATGTTTTGTTTTTTTTGCCATAAGTTATTCTCTCTCTGTTGGTGTGCGGGGCTAATGCTAATAATGCTAAGGCCAGCAAATACAATGGCGGTTTCAATTTTATTTTATTTTTTTAAATGTACGGGCCGTGGTTTGCAATTCGCCCAGCCAATCAAAAATTGGTACTTTTTTTCTCCCCAGGAAAGTACCACCTCTCTAGCAGGCACTAAAGATGGGGGTAAAAGTTCTCTGAACTAAGTTCTCTTTTCGTGTGAACGCAAAATTCCAGGCACTATCGGAACTAAACGGGAAAAGTATAGGTAAAAGTACTCCGGTGTAGGGATGCATATTGTTGACTTTTTTACGATACCGATACTCAACCGATACATATCGTGATATTTTGAAAATGTATCATCCCACAATTACTCCCATGAAGCGCTTTACGATATAGTCAGGGGTGCACATAACTTGTTTGCTCTGGTTCTCAAAGGAGCACCTGGAGATGTTGCTTGGTGCTCATCCTAAATATGAAAAACCGTAACTTTTGAAAGGTCTTGACTTTATTTGCCAGACACACGGCACTGAACACACATGCAGAGGTGAACACAGAACACACATGCAGAGGTGAACACAAGACAAAATTAGCACGACCAGTAATCCTACAAGCTGTCATCACTACCCCCTCCTGACTGTTCTCCTCACTGTCTTCCTCTCTGTCAGACATGGTAGCTGATGATGTAGGCTACTACTTTCTCTCTGGTTGAGTCTGCGATTAGCTGCTTGCATCCACAAGTCAACAGCTGATTTTGGGTCGAAAGTCTCTGTTGTCATCTTAGACAAGTGGATGTAATCAAATAAGTATGTGAACATAACCAATAACCTACCATAGCCAATAACAAATGAATGTAACTTATTTTATTTGTGTTGTTCATTCATATCTTATTTTACCTTAACATTTATTTATGCATTTTTTTTTCTCTTTAGTTTTAAAGGATATTTTTGGTTACTGTCCTATTGTATACATTGAAATGATTTCAAACCTGTTTATCCCAATAATTATAAAGGAGTGCCTTGGAAATATGTGTTTACATAAATTGTGACCAAACCGTTTGAACTTCGACTAAAGGTAACTATCTAAACACTCAGAGTCCTTTACCTCACTGAGCTGTAGTTATCAGCCTCTCAGTCTGACTGGAGAGGACTCTCCCTCCACATTATTGTAGACACATCTTCTTCTTATATCCGCAGCTAGCACCAGATTCTAATAACAACAGCGCCGGTACCGGTGCACCCTCCCTCTCTCCCTCGCTCACTCGCATTTTGGCTGTGAGCTGTGGGTGCCAGATAAGCCAACATCCCCCATTTTCATCACTTACAGCGCCCATCGTACAGGGCAAATGAAACGTGTAACCGGGGTGAAAAGGGTGTTATATTTACTTAATTACGAATATTGTTACATCAAGGCCAGCTGTATGGGCATTGCACTATGGTAGTTGTTATTTGCACATTGTTAATCATGCGCAATGCATCCTTAAATTGTTTAACTGTGAGGTGTTATACAATTGTGCTATACTCTGGAGAGCTTTTTAAGGTAAAAAAGGTCAAACATAAACAGCATGATGGGATGCGCAGTATCCCATCATCCCATCACTTTTTTGTTAATGTATGATTTGCTGCATATAAGGAATAAAACAAAAATCCTCTGTCGTACCATATTGAAGTATCATTATGTTGTATCGTGTTGAATCATATCTATTGCCCTGAATCACATCCGTGTTTCCCCTACCATTGTCTTGGCGGGGCGCTGCGCCCTGCCAACGGAGCCCCGCGCCCTGCCTGAAATTCAAGGTGTTTTTTGTTTTTGTTTTTTTTATTTAAAAATATATATATAGCACCAAATTGCAACTGAAGTAATCTATCTACGGTCACTTTTCACATTGAACATGTGCTCTTTTATTAAATAAACTAAACGCCTATGTTATTTATCCAATGTATGTGCATGTTTCAGTGTCCACTGCTTTGCGTATTCACATTCTCCCTCTGCTCTGTTTCGGAAGGGTGGGGCTCCCCCCACACACACGCGCATGCACACATTCACAATCAGAGACAAGAGCGGAGGAAAGGAGGAGAACAACAAAGCGTAAAAAAGTCAAACAAATCTGCATTATTGCTCCCCCGTTTCAAATTAGTTTATTATTATTTTTTAACCGCAAGCCGTTATCGTCACGGGAGAAGGACACAAACAGCCTGCCCAGGGGGACGCGCGCGAACGCGACAACGAACGTAGCGTGCGCATTCTAAAAATAGCTCACAGATGGTGAGCCGGTACCGCGGTTTTGAACTACAGTATTGAATTTGACAGAAAACAACAATGAAACGCCAGCAGAAGAATAGTCTAATGAGTTGGGTGAATACAAAGACAGGAGATGTGAGTTGGTTTATTCAGTAAATTAGCTCAGGATAATTGGATGTTCTGTCTACACCTGTTGATGTGAGACTAATGCAGGATTTGCTAGCTTGATGCTACCGGCATTTAGTGGCCGTGACTCAACAAATTGCCTCTTAAAATGTATCGTCAGCAATGTATGACAAGCAGACTGCTTGTTTAATGTTAGACTCACACCAATAGCTCAATATGATCATAACACGATTGCTTTCATATCAGAGATCAGATGAGGTGGAGCTGCCTCCAGCAATAGAGGATGAGGCAGAGAGAAGCAGCAGCAGCAGCAGGTGTGTTATATGCTGTAGATGTAATAGATATAAGTCATGGTTGATGACCTTCCGGGTCTGTCCAGCAGAGGGCGCGTGTTGCTTGCCGCGGGTGCATAATACATAAGACTTGAAGCAAGCTAACATCGTCTCTGTTTCCTTTGTCTTATATTTTCCCCATATTAGGTGAGTTCATCCGTGAGAAACGTTATATATGTAGACTGACTGTGTATAATATTAATGTGAATAGTGATAGTTGTTAGAGGTATTTTTGGAGGGTTTCTCTAGGTTCTGTAATTGTTGTAGCTGTGTATGCTAGCTTTGCGAGCGCCGTTAGCTATGCTAGCGCAGCTAGCCATGATAGTGTAGTTTAGCTCCAAGAAGGGGAGTTTGGGTGTTAATTTGGATATGTATGTTTGTACTGTGCATTTAAAAAGTGACATCTTGTGTGTTAAATTGGATGTATGTTTGCAGTACGCGCATTGTTAGTGGTTGTTTTATATCAAGAATCCATGTTCTGTATTATACAGCGTGCTATGTGTACCATGTTGTTGGCGGATATAATACATAAGACTTGAAGCAAGCTAACATCGTCTCTGTTTCCTTTGTCTTATATTTTCCCCATATTAGGGGCATAACATTTGGAGGCGCTGCTGGGAGATTTGATTTGAGGACCATCCCTGAGTTGTTAGTGGAATCCTCTGATCAATCATCCCCTTAAACAACCCAGTCATCGGAGAAAGGAGCTTGGAAAGGCAGTCGAGGTCGTTTTCAGACAACGTTGGTAACCTGCATCCTGAAGTGTGAAAAGTCACCACTAGGGAGCAGCAAAAAAAACTAATTAAGTAAGATAAACCCTCATTTGCTATTTCTGCCCACTTCTCTGATACAATGGAGGCTGAATTGGAGAAGCTGCAGCTGGACATTACAGGTGCATTGTATACACTGACTGTAGAACAACTGATTAAAGTGTGCAATGAACTGGAGATTTCAGGACCGGATAATGTGCATGTGACTGGTAAATCTCGCAGTCAATTAATTTCTCATGTCACAGAGCATAATGAACGTGAAGAAATGGCCGAGCTAGAGGATGAAGGCATGTCCGAACTTCTTAATGTGCAGGATATCATAGACAAAGCCAAAATTACAACAAATGTACATGACAGTGTCAAAAGGGAAGATCTCCAGAAGGAGGTAGAGGCACTAAGGTTGTCATTACAAGAAAAAGAAAATGCAATGCATGACCTAATGAACACAAGCATGAACCACCCTGCCGGGTTCAGCCCCCCAGAAAGAAATCTGGCCCAAGTACTCCCCAGTAGTTCTATGTGGCGCAAAGATCTTAAGATCGCAGGCCAAATAGGCGAGCCAGGACAAAAGGATAGGCTCACATTTTCTAGTCTGGCCAGACAAATTGAAAATGGCTTTAGTAAGGGCTACCCAGAGTCAGAGATCATTGATGCTGTAATCCGTGCCATCACACCAGGCCTGCAGTTACGGAGTTACCTTGAAGGGAAGGAAAACCTTACACTGCCTGCCCTTCGCCGAATTCTCAGGTCTCATTACCAGGAGAAAGGTGCCACAGAGTTATACAAACAACTCACCTCTGAGGTTCAGAGTAGTAAAGAAACGCCTCAAAACTTCCTGATTAGAACTATGGACATGAGACAGAAAATCCTGTTTGCTTCTCAAGAAGCCGAGTCAAACCTAAAATATGACCCAGCACTAGTCCAGAGTCTCTTCATGCATACTGTCCTGACTGGTCTACAGAATGACAATATTAAAAGTGACCTGCAGCCTCTCCTCATGCAGATAAGTACTTCGGATGAGCTGCTGCTGGAGAAAGTGAACATTGCGTACACCAATGAAAAAGAGAGACAGGATAAAAAGAAACTTGCTGCCCCATCACGAGTAACAAATGTGAATACAGTCAAGTCCACTGAAGTTCCGGTGGAAATGAAAAGCACCAGCCAGCAAAACACAGTTACTCTGCCCACTGATCTGCTGTCAGAAATCAAAGGAATGCGCTCTGACATGGTGCTGTTGCAAGCCCTGAGAGCTGAGGTCTCCCAAATCAGAGAAACGATCCAAACGGCCACATCTGCACCCCCACAGCATCCCTCACCAAGCAGAGAACCAGCTAATATTTCCGCCCCTTATCCTGTGTTTTCACCCCAACAACCCTCTCCCTATAGGGCTGAATTCAATGCCAACAGCGTGTACCACCAGCAGCCACCAGCAGCAGTGCAGGAGTACCGACCGGCATTCCACCCGGCACGAGTAAGAGAAACGGCTCAGTTTCAACAAGGGTATGCACCGCAGCGATACTACCCAGCACCACGCCCCCGACCTAGGTGTGTTTCCTGTACTCATGCAGGCGAAGAGTACTGTCAGCATTGCTTTAGGTGTGGAAGCAGTGAACATTTCAGAGCAGGTTGTAAGGCACAGAGGGTAGAGGGACCCACTAGGCGGAGCCCTTTAAACTAAGAGGGGTTGCTCCCATGGGACATGCAGCAACCGGCCACTATAAGTCCCAATCTTGTGCAAATTGCAATGAAGAGAAAAAGAGTAGGGAACTACAATACTGTTCAACTTGCAAAATTACACTGTATTGTTCTAAAGAATGTCAGGAGAACCATTGGCCTGCACACAAAAGGCATTGTAAGACATACACATGTTCAGGTATTAAGAAAGCGACACAGTCACATGACAAATCCAAGCACAAACAAAATATTGCAAAAGAAAAAACAGCTACTGTGAGAGAGTTAGTAGGGAAAAAGTGCCTCATCAGGTGTTTCCTACACGAACAGAAAACTCAGGCCCTCTGGGATACAGGCTCACAAATTTGTGCTATAGATGAGGTATGGAAAGAAAGCCATCTAACTGATGTACCGCTAAGAGATGTAGCAGAGCTAATTGACCCTATAGACTCTTTACAAATTGAAGCGGCCAATGGTACAGAAATGCCATATGTTGGTTGGCTTGAAGTGTCCTTTAAACTTACTGCAAGTGATACCGAGTTGCTAATACCCATGCTAGTGCTAAAAGGTAACCAACAGCAGTGTCCCATTATTGGCTTTAATGTCATTGAGCACCTTGTGATAGCCAGTCAGCCAGGCCAGAAAAGACATGGGGATAAAGAGAAGCTTGTACAGGCAGTAAAAATTGCCTTTCCTCATCTTCGAAAAAACAAAGCAAAAGCCTTTATTAATGCTGTGAGTGTAGGACAGACATGTGACTATAACGTAAGAACAGCAAATGAGAGAGTTAGTGTGCCTAAACGTAACTCCATTCAACTCGAGTGTCGAGTACAGGCTCCATTTTTCAAAGAGGATAAAACTCTGGTTTTTGAGCCAAATGAGAACCCACAATGGCCTGAAGGATTAGAGTTTTGTGATACTCTTGTGTCCGTGAAGGCAGATACAGTCCCAAGAATTATTGTTAGTGTGCAAAACACAACAAATCATGACATTACGATGGCAGCAAGAACTATTATTGGAACTGTACAGTCAGTCAGATCAGTATATCCTGCAAACATATTTAAAACAGACCAAAAACCTGCTGCATCAATCCACCATGTCAACGCCCAGATCTCCAGTGAAAGCCCCCCTGTGCATGAGCAGTGGGATCCTCCTGTGGATTTGACTCACCTTGATGAACACCAGAGACAAATAGTCAGTCAGATGCTAAGAGAAGAATCAGACTCATTTTCCAAGTCTGATGACGACATAGGCTGTGTGGAAAACTTGCAAATGAAGATTTCACTACAAGATGCTGAGCCAGTGTCAAGAGCCTACCGCTCTGTTCCAAAACCCTTATACAAGGAGATGAAAGATTACTTACTGGACTTGATAGCACAAGGGTGGGTTGAAAAGTCCATGTCTTCCTACTCCTCTCCAATCGTCTGCGTAAGAAAAAAGGACGGAACTCTACGTTTATGTATTGACTACAGGGAGCTCAACAGGAAAACCCACTCAGATCGCCATCCCATCCCCAGAGTACAGGACATTATGGATAACCTGGGAGGAAACACACTCTTTTCACTGCTGGACCAGGGTAAGGCATACCACCAGGGTTTCATGGCCAAAGACAGTAGACACCTAACAGCCTTTGTGACCCCCTGGGGCCTTTATGAGTGGGTACGAATCCCGTTTGGACTCATGAATGCCCCTGCAGCATTCCAGCGCTGCATGGAAGAGTGCTTGGAGGGCTTAAGGGATGAAATATGTGTGCCATATCTTGATGATGTTCTTGTGTTTAGCAGGACATTTGAGGATCATATCAATGCTGTCAGAAGGGTGCTGCAACGGCTGAGGGAGCATGGGATAAAACTAAAGCCCAGAAAGTGTGACCTGTTTAAAACACAAGTACGTTACCTTGGAAGAATTGTGTCTGCTGAGGGAAATAGAGTGGACCCTGCCGATACTGCTGCAGTAACGGCCCTGAAAAACAAACACCCAGGAACTATCGGTGAGTTAAGAGCAATAATGGGACTATTAAGTTATTACAGGCAGTATATCAAAGATTTTTCACGTATTGCCTGTCCCTTGTATGACCTGCTTAAAGCACCTACAGAAACTGAAATGCTGAAAAAAACGAAAACAAAAAGAAACAGTAGAGGAGTTTCATCCAACACACCCATCAAATGGACTGACATGCATCAGTTAATATTGGAACAGTTGATAGACTGTCTCTCGCAGCCTCCTGTTCTAGGTTTCCCAGAGTTTTCACAGCCATTTGTCCTCCATACCGATGCTTCCAACCAGGGATTGGGGGCAGTATTGTACCAAAAGCAAAATGGAAAGCTTCGTGTGATTGCTTATGGTTCACGTACTTTAACAACAGCAGAGAAAAATTACAATCTACACTCAGGCAAATTAGAGTTTCTTGCCCTCAAATGGGCAATCACAGAAAAATTCCGTGATTACCTATACTATGCACCATTCTTCACCGTCTACAGTGACAATAACCCACTTACATATGTACTGTCCACTGCCAAACTGAATGCAACAGGTTGTCGATGGGTAGCAGAACTGGCAGACTTCCATTTCATAATTAAATACCGTCCTGGTAAGGAAAACATTGATGCTGACAGTCTGTCCAGAATGCCTTTGGACGTGGAAGTATTCATGGATGAGTGTACAGAGGAAATGTCATATGATGTGATTGGAGCAGCTACACAAGCAGTGGAGAACCAGGATGAATCCAGTGTGTCATGGTCCATGGGTGTCTCATTAAGTTGTGCAGCATTAACTGTAGACGCATCCATCATTCCATTGACAATAGGACAGATCAAACATGACCAAAGAAATGATCCCAATGTTGGAGCAGTGATTCAGTACAAGCTGGCAGAAAAGAAGCCATCAGGCTCAGAACTCAAACAACTCAGTTCACAAATCTTATGTCTGCTAAGAGAGTGGGACAAGTTGGAGATGAATGAGAGTGGAGTGTTGTACAGGAAAACTTCAAACAGAACACAGCTTGTGCTTCCAGAAAAGCACAAAAGTACAGTATTAAAGGAGCTCCATGATGAAATGGGCCATCAAGGTGCAGACAGGACTACATCTTTGGTACGGGACCGGTTTTACTGGCCCTACATGCAACGAGAAATCGAAGATTATGTCATGAGGAGATGTGTGTGCCTCAAGCACAAGAAACCAAGCCGTCAGACAAGAGCGCCACTGACGAACATTGTCACCACTCAACCGTTTGAGCTTGTCTCAATTGATTTCTTGCACCTTGACAAATGTAAGGGTGGTTATGAATATATTCTTGTAATTGTTGACCACTTTACACGTTTTGCCCAGGCCTACGCCACGACTTCCAAATCAGGAAAAACAGTTGCAGAAAAAATCTTTAACGACTATGTGCTGAGATTCGGCTTTCCGACAAGAATACACCATGATCAGGGTGGTGAATTTGAAAACCAATTGTTCACACAATTGAAAAAGTACTGTGGAGTTGCTGGGTCGAGAACCACTCCCTACCACCCACAAGGAAACGGACAGGTCGAGCGGTTTAACCGAACATTACTCCAGATGTTAAAGACCCTCACAGAGAGACAAAAGACTAACTGGAAAGACTCACTAAATAAACTGATTTACTCCTACAACTGTACTCGTAGTGATGTAACAGGTTTCTCACCCTTCAACCTGTTGTACGGACGCTCTCCACGGTTGCCAGTTGATATGCTGTTCGACTTGACCGTGGAGCAAGGGGACAGTAATCATCATCGTTACATGGAAAAGTGGAGGCAGGGCATGGAGGAGGCATACGAGATCACAAGAGAAAATGCTCACAAAGCTGCTATGAGAAGCAAGACACATTATGGCAGTAAGGTGAGAAGCTCAGTATTACAGCCTGGTGATCGTGTATTAATCAGGAACATGACACCTCGCGGTGGTCCTGGCAAACTGAGAAATCACTGGGAAGATGCTATTCACACAGTTGTGCGTCAAGTGAGTCAAGATATCCCTGTTTATGAACTCAGACCTGAGAGAGGGACAGGGAGATCAAGGGTTTTACATCGTAATCTTCTCCTCCCATGTGACAACCTGCCGCTGGAAACTCAAGTACAGCCACGTGCAAAGAGAAAGAGTGTGGAGAGAAATGAGGAAGCGGAGCAAACAGGGGAGGAGGAAGAGGATGATGAGTATTATCTAGCACCACTTAAGCAGCAATCAAATCCATGCCCACCTGAGACAGTGAATCCTGCGTGCACTAGTACACCTGTGGAGCTTGAATGCATACACTCTGAGGAAAACCTGTCAGCTGAGCCAGAGAAAGAACAAGAAATGGCACACGAAGTTGGGTACTTGCCGGAGGGGGAGGACAGCTACGTTGAGGACAGCTATGTTGAGGATCTACCTGTGGAGAATGACAGCTACGTTGAAAACAGCTGCGTTGAGGATCTACCTGTGGAGAATGACAGCTACGTTGAGGATCTACCTGTGGAGAATGCTGTCCCATCACCTGCTCAAAGTGACCCCAGTAGTAAGGAGCTTCAAGGGCATCGACGACAATGCAGACGACCAAAGGTCTTCACATATGATAGGCTTGGCTCACCAGCCTGCTACAACATAAAAGCAACACCTCTGCATACAAACTTAAAGGTGCCATGGACACACACTGTACCGCCATACCACTTTCAGCAGTACTATGGATATGAGGGTAGTGACATTGCACACCATTGAACTGAGTAAATGCACATACATTACACTCAAAGAACACATAAAAAGGAAAATGGACGGCAGAGGTCACATTCAAAGTGATTGTTGACATGAGATACATTTATGGGCTGTGTTTTCACACAATATATCATTACATGACACTGTTACAGTCAATCATATCTCACTCACCTGTTTTAAAGGAGTGTAGTTCACTTGGACATGCTGCACAGGCAGAACTGTTAACAAGGTAGCAACGGACTATGTTGAAACTATGTGTGACAAAGGAGGTCAAAAACAAATGTATGAAAAGAGTTCCAGACTGTAACATTGCACTTTATAGTTAAATGTACTAAACATGTTTAGCCTGAAATAATGCATATTCGAGACCGTTTCTTCTGGCCACATATGCAGCAAGAAGTAGAGCACTCACACACACAACATACATTCAGGGACTGTAAAAAACAAAAACAAACGGAGAGCTTGTGAACATATGTTTGTCATACAATGATGGACTTTCTACTAAGCCAAGGGCTTAAATGTGTAAATTGAGTGTGTGCACTTTTGCCAGACTGAACAGTGAGCGTGGTATGTGTTTAATAAATGTTATAGATGTTGCTGACATGTAGGCATAATATTGTGGATTAGAATGTCGGGACGACATCTGTTTTGAAGGGGAGTGTGTAATAGATATAAGTCATGGTTGATGACCTTCCGGGTCTGTCCAGCAGAGGGCGCGTGTTGCTTGCCGCGGGTGCATAATACATAAGACTTGAAGCAAGCTAACATCGTCTCTGTTTCCTTTGTCTTATATTTTCCCCATATTAGGTGAGTTCATCCGTGAGAAACGTTATATATGTAGACTGACTGTGTATAATATTAATGTGAATAGTGATAGTTGTTAGAGGTATTTTTGGAGGGTTTCTCTAGGTTCTGTAATTGTTGTAGCTGTGTATGCTAGCTTTGCGAGCGCCGTTAGCTATGCTAGCGCAGCTAGCCATGATAGTGTAGTTTAGCTCCAAGAAGGGGAGTTTGGGTGTTAATTTGGATATGTATGTTTGTACTGTGCATTTAAAAAGTGACATCTTGTGTGTTAAATTGGATGTATGTTTGCAGTACGCGCATTGTTAGTGGTTGTTTTATATCAAGAATCCATGTTCTGTATTATACAGCGTGCTATGTGTACCATGTTGTTGGCGGATATAATACATAAGACTTGAAGCAAGCTAACATCGTCTCTGTTTCCTTTGTCTTATATTTTCCCCATATTAGGGGCATAACATAGACAGGTGATTTAAATGTATCAATGAAAGGAAGAAGTGTAGGCTACATGATAAGGGAATACAGTTTGAATAAAAGTAATACAGTACAGTGTAACACTGTACTGTATTACTTTTTAATGTACAAATACTTTGTTACTGTACGATATCAATAACAATAATCCAAAGCTCCTCTCTCTGCTCCAGAGGATAAAAAACAATTCAAATTTTCTTTTCGGGGCAGGTACCCGAGCAGCACCCTGCCAAGGCAGTAAACCTAGGGGAAACACTGCACATAATGTTGGATCAAATCGTATTGAACTGTATTGCATCGCCTGGTGTTTCCAATGTATCGTATCGTGGCAACGTATCGAGATGCGCATTGCATCGGCCTCAGTGATGGAGATGCACATCCCTATCACTGAGTGATCCAAACTCGCGAAAGGGGAAGCAAACTGAGACATCACAACACGTTTACGGAGCTTTTACAGGAGATCGCCTCACCGTAGCTGTCAATCTGATCAAAAGACTTCAATGGCATTAAAACGAAAAAAAAACGCGGCTGAATCGGTTAATCCATAGGTTGATAATGTTTCTGCTGAACTGAAATAATTATTTATAATCCATAATTCCATTTTTATGTAAAAATCGGAGAGTAAAAGTTAGCTGCTAATAGTAGCCACACACACATTACCAAATAAGGAGTATGTGGGAGTTCCCCTCGATTCCATTGGCTCTGACGGTTATAAAGAGATGTCAATCAGCAAAATCGAGTAAAGGGGGCCAGAGATATGGAAAATCCACCCAATTGACCCAAGAAGTGGGTTTTTTTGCTAAATCTCTCTAAAAAGGTCAAATTTCACTTGTTTTGCATCAATCTTGATACAGGGTATTTTTTCTATGTTATAGTTTGGATTCCTAAAGCTTTTAGTCTACCATCCTATCATTCAAGGTTGGTTTTCACTATAAGTAAAAAAATGTGGACGGACACAATCATTTACATTTTTGTACTGTGTTCAATCTGAATTTACTTTAAAATAAAAACATCTATATTGATTCTGATACTTCTACATCCAACTCACAGATGTAACCTTGCTTTGAGAAAAAAGATTATTAATTTAACCCTTGTAGAAGGGAAGATATGGTCATTTTCTCTGGGAATGTCATTTTTGAGCCTGAGACCTGAAAAACAGGCTCGGGGCTTAACAGGTTTTTAAAGAAAAAAATAGATGGATAAAAGTTACAGTGCAGTTTAAGATGTTAATAGTTCAATTAAAAGCAGCGGCATAAAGAAAAGTCTTTAGTCTGGATTAGAAAAGTCTTTAGTCTGGATGCAGCTCACTGATCAAGTAATGAGTGACCCGACAGTGAAGAATAAATATATTTATATCTAGTTTAGCTTGTTCCAGAGGTAGATAAAATAGCTAAGTGGGTTAGGTCTAACTCTTGAGTTTTCTGCTCCGCTCACCGGTCCGTCACAGGGGGCGGAGCTGCAGGACTTCTGCTTCACACACGTTGCATTCCGCTATTTTATTGTCATTTTCGGGCACCTTAAAGTGGACCTATCATGCTATATTTGAATAATATTGTGTAGGACCATACCTATATAAGGCATATTTATACTTTTCATTTTTCAAAATACCAAACAGATGATGCATTTTAGCCATTCCTCATTTCTCTCAATTTAACACTGCCTTTCATGCTCGGATTCAGTGAGAACAGCATCATCTGGTGGCCTGAAATATGTACTACAGCATTTCCAGCGCTTTCGAACGGCAATGTCCGTGGCTATCTCCTCCTGATTGGTGGAGTTGGCCCAATAGCCGTAGCGCAACTTCTGTGACGACATAAAAGTGTTCAAATCTGGATCAGTCTGTATCAGATCGGTTGCAGCCCCTTTTTTAGAGACTTGGGTATGGAGGAAAATAAAGAGGGTTGTGTTTTCTGACACTTGGTGAGTTCCCTGGAACACCGGGGACACATTCATGTATAAAAGACGTACAAAAGTGCATTTTGCATGATAGGTCACCTTTAAAATACTGCCAGACTGGTGAATCCATTTTGGCGAGCTTGTTTTGCCGCGCAAAGAGAAAAGTGTCATGTATTTTACGTCATGTGATCGGCTCTCGCGATTGGCATTTTTAGAGAGCACCGATCGATCGGCAGAGAGTGAGTATTGGCCGATATCGATCAGCGGTTGATCGATCGGAGCATCCCTATCTTACATGATGCCGAATTTAACAAAAAAATGTAAACAATTGGTTTAAACAGCATAATAATAAGGACGACCGTCCGTTCTGTGATTCTCCAGAACATGTGTAGCATGTTATTTCGATGAGAGATGAGCAGATCGCCACTGGGCTTTCAACTAAAGACACAGCCTCTGTTTCCTCTCTGGTGAAATGATCAGCACTGCACTACGGAGGAAAGTGGCAGAAAGTCGCCTGGAGTTAAAGAGAGCGGGGCTGCGTTGCGTGCATGGCTTCCTTCTGCAGGTAACGGGGAGACGCGCCCTGGCGGCGGTCTCGTTCAGGATCCCAAAATAAAATTTGAATATTTTGCACACTTATTCCACTTATTCCTAATGTGCCACTGGTTACGATGCCGCGTGCCACTGCCAGGGATTGCCGACCCCTGATCTATGGAAGGCAGTTTGGGAATCGGTCCTTTTTTAGCCATAATTGTTACTCTCCAGATCAAATCACTACTTGTTAGGTGACGTCCAACTCGGCCAATAGCCTCAGTCTTTGGAACGATATAATCCCATCATGTATTTAGCCAACAAATTTGAATGTAGGAGCATATTATAAGATTACCGTTTTAAACAATTCAGCTGGAAACATTAAAAAGTCAGAGACATGTCAACTGAGTAATGGAGCTAAAGTAGGCCAAAATAGCTAACCAGCTAGAGCTGTTAAAGCTTTCACTCCAGCAAAGGAAAAAAAAGAACTTAAAAAGCCTGCTTATGTCTAACTCAATCTGGGATCAATGACCCGTTGTTGCAAAAGTATCAAAGGGGGTAGGGGCTTGGAAAACTATCAGTTTTTACGCATTCTTATCCAATCAATAAGATGCTAAAGAAAATACTGACTGACTTATTCAGACAATCACAAGGCCCATGTTCTTGAACATGTCTCAAAGAAAATGTTTTCAATCTGTTTCTCAGAATGGTTACACTTAAACCATAGCCTTTTTTATTCTCACATCAATTTGTTTTACATGTACCGGTACTATTTTTATTTTTGTAAAGACAGAAAATTAAAGTACTTTTGAGACAGAAGTAGTTTAAACTTTGCCTTTTCCATCCCTGCAAACCTGACCAATTGCAGCATGAAGTGGGAATGATTGTCGTATTTTCTGTTATGGATAGTTAACATTTTTACTTGGCAGCTCCTTTAAAAGTTGATGAAAAGGGGTTTAAAACGCTGTACGACATTATGAACAGCCTTTTGAAGCATTTTAAGTTCATTAACCTGACTGAAAGTGAGAATTAAAAACACACTTGTGCATTTTTACAGAATCTCGTGTTGCATGTTCAGGTTAGGAGCATCTTGTAGAAAGCTGTTGTCCAAATGCATCACCCATGATACTTAAAGTAGCAGAGAACAACCCTAGCTCTGCCAAATCTCCATGGGGACAAATGGATAGCAGATGACAGAAATGAAAGTCAAATCATTTTAATGGGATGGTGGCTACAGCCTCTCAGCGTCACTCTTGGCTCCATCCCTCTCCAGAACGTTGTCAATTTGACGATTGAAAGTGACTTTGAACGCAGCAAGAGCAAAGGATCAGCTTTTATAGATCCGGGCTACATTGCTATGGTTCAGCCGGGACACTTGTATGGCAGCAGGGATGCACACATTCTAGTGGGCTTGTTCCGTCTCGAGTAAGAGCATCAGTGTGTTAATGCAGTGGCACTAATGCGCTAGAAGGCCTAAAGGAGCATTAAGGCAGGGATGACTGAGTGTTAAGCCTTAATAAAGCAGCTCAGCCTTTGTAAGCTGAGCTCTATCTGCAGCGATTGGACTTCCCGTTGGTCTGCTCTTAGATAACCTTTTAAAACACGCAATAAAATAAACATGTAGGTCTCGTTTACATATAGTGTCATAAAAAGCACGTGTGAAACATGTATGCGTGGCTGGAAATCATTTTTTATTACACCGCAGATCACCCAAACACATTTATACTCTAAATCTTTAGTATGGTATTCTATAAAAAGTATTTTAGCTAATCTGTGCTGGGCTTTTCCAACCAGCCAATCACATTCCTCTCTGAGATGATAAGGACTGATAACCTTTGCTGCACTGACTGACGCGTTCCCTTGCCTGTAGATAATGATCAGAAATCCCTCCGAGCCACTTAGTGTAATCTGATTACTGCTGACAAATGAATTCCTTTATTACTTTAAGAATCCCTGTGGTAGCGGTGTAGTACATTTTGTATCGAAAAACATTTTTGAATCATCCCAGGACCATCTCTGTTGGATCATTTCAAATGTTCTGGCCACAGACATTGGTATGGGTCAGGCTATAATCTAGACCAATCCGTCACAAATACATCAGTCCTCAAGAAGCCAATTGTCCTAGAGAGAAATATCTCACTTTGAAGTCAATACAGGTGAGATTACAGAGGGTACTATAATGTGAAAAACAGTGAAGCTTTTAAGAGCTCACCCTGGTTAAAATGCCCAATAATAAAGATTCTGACAAATAAAAGGGGTAGTAGGGGGTTTAAACTACATCAAAATCTAAATGTTGCCGATTGCCCCTGATTTTTTCCGATTTATTTACTTCGCAACTATCAAGTATCGATTCATGGTAGATCAGTCTAAAGTGCCAGATTTTGCTACCTGAGAACAAGGAACAACCCTTGAGTTTTTTCAAGTCAAGATGAGCACGACAATGGAGACTCCAAAGCGATTGCAGGTACAGACTTTGACAGACACTTGTTAGGACGAGAAGGAACATAGGAAAGGGTTTTATTGTATTGTGGTTTGTGAAAAGTTCTTTGTTTTTAGTCATTACAGAGAGAGTAAAGAACTGAAAAAAGTTGGGTACAGGTTTTGAATCAAATGTGAACGGTTTCTAACAATGGAGTGAACAATACTTGGGTGAACAATGTGTTGTTATCTAATGACATGCACTTGGTGTAATGTGGAGGCATGTGCAATATGATAGAGATTGCTTCAAAGTGGAGCCTTGACTTCGGTTGGTAGAAGCCCTTCTGGTTTATGACTGCTGACCCACTGCACTGGTCTATATTAACCTACAGTTTACTGCATCATTGTCTGTTTGGATGCATTCATACTGTGTATCAGTTGATTATCTCTTGACCTTTCTAAATGTGATAACTCAGAGATAACTTCCAGAGTCCATCAATCATTTTGGGGTAGAAACAACATTCCAGCATGGATTTTTATTTTGCCTGCATATACAAAAACACACAGACACGAGCAGACAGAGTCCTCCAAGCTGACACACAGACTGACAGACAGTCTGGGTGAGTGACAGTGGAACTTTCCAACTGAGAGAGGAAGTGGGGGGGGGCAGCCAAGCATGAAATGAAAGTCCCAACTGTCATCCTGAGGAGAGGATGAAGACACATGCTGTACTGTACTGTGTGGAAGGGAGAGCTTGCTCTCTTTCTGTTCAAAATTAAAATGATACTGAGTGATGTTTCATTTAATAACAACCATATTTGCTAAAGTATTCCAGTTTTTAGAAAATGTGCTAAAAAAAATATTTGCTCAAAGTAGAACAGTGGAAAAACAATAGGGTATTTGTTTCAAATAAACCTGAAAAAATGTTCAGCTTGTTCTCTAGGACATGAAATATCAGTTATTACCCCACTCAAGAATGTAAGTAGCTAAGTGACTAAATGAGACGACTAAACATTCATGCCAAAACATTAGCCGCCTTTAGCTTAGCCGTGGTGATGTGCAGCCAAGTGACCTTGGTGTAGCCTAGCGTGAGCTTTTACTTGTCGAGATTGCATTTACGCTTACAAAAATTACAATGTGGTTTCTATATGTGGAGATGATCCTTCTCGGCCAGACGCAAGTATAATAAATGTGTGTTTGCCACACAGCTTATTTTCTGCAACATTCCAAAATCCAATGGTAAAATCCCATTAGATTTAGTCGAAGGGAGCCCTTGCGATACTATCTTTCAGGTTGGCATACAAATACGTTGTCCCTGCAGCAGACTATAGAGGCCAATATAGGCATTATCATTTTCACTGAATAATTTTTAGGGATGCACGATTTATATTTGAGAGCAGATAAGGGAAATCTATAATTGCACATTTTGCCGATAATGAAGCCAAATTGCTTTCGGGGACTAGAGCGCACCATGTACACACTCCAGTAGAGAGAGTGTGATAACAACATGCATTACACGTTTTTTGGATGTTCTATACTAGAAAAAATAAATGAACATTAGGAGAATTAGAAATGTTTTTCGTTGTGTAGACAGATTTGGTGAGGTCATGGCTTTGCATTAATAAATCCCCCATCTTCACTCACTATGTGTCATAGTGTTTCTTGTCCTTATCTTGCAAAACATACGCTGATGTTTTTTGTGAAAATGCTCTCAAGCAACAAATAAAAAAATAAACAAGGAACGTCTGAATTTCCTGATGTGATTCCTGCAAGCTTGTACGATAAATATTAGAGGAAAAATAATAAAAAGTCTGTAGCGGGATAGGTCAGGGAGTTCAAAGTTTAAAGCTTGAAGGCTTTGTGAACTTGAACTTGTCTGAATGGACTCATCCATGACTCAATTTAATGTATCTACTTTCTACTTCTAGGAATAAGCAACAAAAATGATTAAAGCATCTCAAGGCTGAATGGTGCCACCGGCCAGAAAATAAACCCTCGCTGCGTTGATTCAGTGTTATGCTCCTTTAAAAAGGTTAACCAGTTCCTAATTAATTAAACATCTTGTTAGTTAATCACTGAGAGGAAGGCTGCCAAAATCTACAGAACATGCCGGAGAAGAGTGGAGAAACATTGAGTGAGGAGCAGGACGATGAGGGGAAATAAAGAAGCGCAGTGCTGCTCTCTGCTGGTCCAATAGTGTGATTCAGTGAGGCTGTAATGGGGATGATAGACTGCTTTTATAAAAAGGGACTAAATGCTTTTCTCTCTATTATTACAGATACAAACTCATCATCTAGTCTCATTGTAACAAATGGAGGAACATTATGGTCAACACAGTTTATAAATCACAACTCATGGACACTGAGGAAACATTATCGGAGGAAATAAATACTGAAACAGCTAGAGTGTTTGAGGGAATAAAATAACTTAGTCTACAATCTGGGACATGGTTTATTATGTCTATAAGATTCAGGGGCTTTTCTAGAAAAATATAGTATGAGGGCAATACTGTGGCGAAGATCTTATTTTTTTTTTTTGCATATATTTTTTTGACGAACAGAAATATTGTTTTCTGGCATCACTTTAGGGGGAAATGTTTATTTTGTTAAGAGGACGCCCCTGTTACCTGGTTTAGACAAAACCCTGAGAATGTTTTCAATAGGAAGGAGATGAATGATACTATAGCAGCATTAGTGAGCCTGTGGGCCACAGGATTCAGCATCTTGGATGGATGCATAGTGATAGTTCCACCTGCTGCTTAATACAGAAAAGTGGATAAAGCCAGACTATGTTTACCCTGGACAGACAACCATAAACTCAAACCATGTGTCAAATACTGATCAAATAGTCAAAACAACACTAAAGGTTTCAACAAAAGCTGATTATAATAATCTAAAGGAAGGGCTGATGTGTTGGCTAGGTGTTAAGCTCCTTACACACCAAGCCGATTTTCGGCGTCGATAGATGTCGGGCCGTCGATGAGCATCCTGTCGCCCTACTCAGATTGGTGTGTAGTGCACCCAGGGCCGTGGGAAGTAGGGGTGCTGAGGCAGAGTCCTGCATCGGGTCGGGTATCCGCGGGTACCCGACGGGTGACCCGCAAAAAAGGTGATTTGCGGGTGGTATTTTTTCTAACGCTTTTTTCCGGGTTCGGTTCTGGGTAAAACAAAGATGATGCGGGTCGGGTTGCGGGTGTTGTATAATAAATATATTTAACTAATAATAATTTAGTTTAATGTTTAAATCCTCAGACCTCTCCTCCGCGGGACCGAGCATAATCATAACCTCTGCAGCGCATCTATCTGTTGCTGAGCGCACCACATTCTGAATGGCTGAGGTGAAGTTCTCTAGCGGAGAATACAGCATTTTCAATAACTCTTCCTCAAGAGCGAAATCCAACGTCTGGGAGGCTTTTGGTGTCATCCTAGATGGAGAAAATAACCAACATCCCAGGCTTTTTGAGCCAAATATGCAACTGCGTGTGTTAATAATTGCACGTTTTCACTGCTCATATATATGCGGGTTCGGGTCGGGTTGCGGATCTTGTGCGGGCGGGTCGGGTTGCGGAACTAATTGGCAATATGTGCGGGTAGCGGGGCGGGTTCGGTATTGCACGTCGCGGGCGCGGGGCGGGAGCGGGTCTTGAAAATCAGACCCGTGCAGGACTCTGTGCTGAGGGTGCTGCAGCACCCCCTGGTGGAGGACAGGGGACATGCACTTCCACAAGATTAAATACAAATATAATTTTTTTTTAAAACAAATGTTCAGCCTTGATGTAACAACATTCATAATTAAGTAAAGAGGCACACCTTTATAATTATTAGGATGAATAAAAACAGGTTTGAAATCATTCCAATGTATACTATAGGACAGTAAATCAAAAATATTGTTTAAAACTGGAGAGATTTAAAAATATGCATAAATAAATAAATGTTAACTAGGTAAAATAAGATGTAAGTGAACCACAAAAATAAAATAAGTTAACCTACATTTATTTTTTATTGGTTATGGTAGGTTATTGGTTATGTTTATATGATTTGATTAATAAAATGCAAACCGATCTTTTTCATATGGGTGTTTAGAGTTGTTAATTAATTGGGCGCTCAAAGTGCACCAGATAGAAGCATTTTACTTTAAAATGTTAAAAAAAATCTTCCCGGGGGGCACCCCCGGACACCCCTAGAGGATGTGAAGTGAACCCCCCAATTAAAACATGTTCATGCAATACTAAATAAATTTGAACCCTTTTTATATAAGCTGTCCACCATGTCAATACGTTTCTCTATTTGTAGTGTATTGGACTTTTGTAGAGGTTTTTCCATTGCCAGCTAAAATCTTGCCTAGGGCAGCAAATTGGTCAGAACCGGCCCTCGTGTCATCCCCACAGCACCCCCCATTGGAAACATGTTCCCACGGCTATGCTGTCTTTTCGGCCGTGCCGACACCTTCCGCCGCCGATTTGACATGTTGAATCGGGAGGACGACGGCCTTTTATGGGCTCAGAACAGTCTCATAATACACACATGCACACAGAAGGATTCACACTTCAATTTCATGATCCGCAAAAGGATTCACACTTGTGTTTTTCAATGCACACACAAATGTGTTCCGTTTCATATACATGTAAATAAAATCAAAATACAGAAAAAAGGTTTACATATGCATTTTTGATCCACACATTTGTTTTCCGTTTAAAACCTCTGAACCTGCAAACACAACCCGTTTTCTGTGCATGGATCGCTGTGCTTTCGTGTGTGGGTTTTTTGAGACTCCCCTGACTGTCACCCGATTCGTACTTGTAATTTTTTCTATCTATAGCCAATCAGATGTCTCCTTCATTCTAAGCCAATCACATGAGCGCGCCCCCACGAGGGTATGATTTATTGCGTTCATGACACTTCATATACGCATTTTGCGTATTCAGCTCGCTAAACAGAGAGCTGAGCTTCAGGTGATCATGCAGAGCTGCGTGTCTTCGTCAGACTCAGCAGCTGATCTGATCTCTCTCTCTCGCGTTCACTCGCGTTTATGTCCATATCGATCAGATCCAGCTCTCCTGATCGGCCTTAATAGAGAGCACCGATCAAACTATTAAGAGTGAATATCGGCCGATAATGACCGGCGGGGCTCCCACCCGTTGACAGTTCACTGTCTAGCACTGGCTTCGTAGTGCACTGATCGATTAGGCTAAGCTAACCTGTAGCCGCTCCCTCCACACTCACAACAACTTCAAACAGACATAAATTGTATAAAGCAGCTGTATTCGCCATACAGGAAACACACATTTAAAACGGTTTTGCCTGCCGTTTTTGTGTACACACAAGCATTCATCAATGGTTCGGAAAGCGGCGCTGTACCTTAATAATATAAATGCTTGTATTTGCGTGCATTTCCTGTTCGGAAAGTGGCAATGTACTGAGAGTGGAGGTGTCCTGAGACTAGCGCCTGTAGGCAGGCTCCATGGACCCGTCAGCTCCGGACTGCGCAAAATGCGTACATGAAGTGCTACGTCATGAACGCAAGAAATCTACCCTCGTGGGGGCGCGCTCACGTGATTGGCTTAGAATTGAGGAGACATCTGATTGGCTATAGATAGAAACAATTACAAGTAAGAATCGGCTGACCGTCAGGGGAGTCTCAAAAGACCCACACATGAATGCACAGCGATCCATGCACAGAAAGCGGTTTGTGTTTGGAGGTTCAGGGGATTTAAACGGAAAACAAATATGTGTGGATCAAAAATACATATGTAAAACTTTTTTCTGTATTTGGATTTTATTTACATGTATATGAAACGGAACACATTTGTGTGTGCATTGAAAAACACAAGTGTGGATCCGGAAATACAAGTGTGAATCCTTCTGTGTGCATGTGTGTATTATGAGACTGTTCTGAGCCCATAGCCTTTGGCTCTGAGTGGCTGTTCAGCTTAGCAAATCAGTGCATGAGAAGCGAAACGAGGGACCCAAACAAACTATTAAGAAGGCAAATCTGAGATTTCATTTAACTCCAGCTCTCGATACAGGTTCGGGAAAGCCCCATGAGCTTCTCGTTGTAGAGTGAAAATGGAACACACACGCTATTTGTTGTTTGTTTACATCACGCAGTCTGTTCTTCTTCTCTCGGTTATCACGCAGTCTGTCTTCCGGTTGTTGCCTCTTTTGAATGACGAATACACACTACCACCGCCTGCTGGTAAGGAGAGTTATTGCCACTCACGCATAGTTAGTACGAGCAACTTGGCCGTCGGCTGAAGTCTTTGCGGTGTGTTCCAGTGTGAAACATGGCCAAGACGCAGGAGACGTCAGGCGACGCGTTCTTTGGTGTGTAAGAGGCTTTACTGAAAGCAACTGGGTATAGAGCTAATTTGCATGGAAGAGACCAAAAAGACCACAAACTGTCCACTCACCACAAATCTCATCCAAACAACAAACAGGTTTGCTCAATGTAGTATTATTATTAGTTCAAAACACAACATTTCAAAAAACAGAACAAAACACACACATGGTGTTAAGTCTTTTTTAAAATTTTGTATTTTTAAAATGTTACAAAACACACACATGGTGTTAAGTCTTTTGTAACATTTTGTAATTTTAAAATGTGTTTGGTGCCTTGGGAAGGAAGTTTCATTTTCACCACTTTCAACTTTTAAGTGTTTTGGAAATGTTTGCGTTTTTTTTTAGACCTGGCGAACAATGCAAATGAGTCATCTTCTTTCTTTTTCCACAAGCTATCCTCAAACAAAGTATCAATTACAGTAGCTTATTAGTTGGTTTTCCTTCAAAATATTTTCAAACCTCATACTGTATAAGTTTAAGGGCCTTGTAAGCACACTTTGTTATATTAAGTTAAGAAACATTTCAACATTTGGAAATATTGATATAATATAATACACTAGATTAGTATATTCATAAAAACTGTACTTAGTACGGTGTTTTACTAAATGCTGCTACCTGTATGCGTCTTAAAAACGGTGGTTGCCAACAATTGACTAAATGAGACTACTCAACGTAATGACAATAAACATTAGCCGCTTTTAGTTTGTTTATAGCCTACTGTTAGCCTCTTACTTACTGTATTGTGTTTTCATTTACTATTTGACTAATATAAATGTGATTTTAATATGTGGAGATTATCCTGCTGAACAAAACGAGTGAGCTTGATCAAAGTATCTTTGCAGCAGATGTTATTTTCTGCAATTCTCTGAAATCTAACGGAAAAAAATCTCATTGCTTTTTTTCAAGGAAACCCTTGGGCTGCTAACTTCTGGGTCGGCCAACAAAAATAAATCATCACTCATCTCATGTGCCAGAGCATCTGCACGACTCTGCTCTTATAGTGTTGTACTCGTGTTATCTTTGCCAATAATGAAACATCTGCCATGTCCCTGTAATTTATGATAAAGTTGGATTCATCATTCAGCACACCTGGGTAAAAAAAACACTGGGATGGTCTCTCGAGAAATCTCCAGATGTGCCATATGATCTTAACTAGCAGTACCGTTTAATAATGTTGCAGCATGAACCCTGTTGAGCCTTCCAGCCTCTATCACAGCCTGTCACAGATGCACGTCTCTTCCCTCGACAGTGCCAGGCTAACTCGTCCTTCACGCCTCTAAAGGAAACTCCATTGATAAACTCCCTACAGGTGTGTATCAAGCTGCTCGCTCCACATTAGCGTGTGAAGGCCGGTGGCAGTGTTCCTGTGTGTGTGACAGCAGAGCGGACCAAGGACGAGCCGTCAGAGGGCCTGCAGCGGCAAGATCTGCTGAGGCAGCACAGAGGGGGCATGTGCCAGCTCACAGCCCCCCCCCCCAACAAATCCTAACAGCGTGTGTGTGTTTCTTCTACTCTAGCCCAATTTTGCAACATTTAATGTATTCAGTATTTTATTATACTCTATTGATAAACATGTTTACTGTTTATCTTTTATTTTTATTTCTAACTTATTTATTATATTTTAACTTTTAATGTGTGAAACATGTTAACTTTCTGCCGCTGTGACAACAAATGTTTCACATTTGGAAAGAATAAAGTATATTTTATCTAATCTAATTTTACAATAAAAATAAAATGTGATAAACTTTGATCAAAATGCATCTTTAAAGATGAAATCAGTGGAATAACTGTTGGAGGTACAAAGAGGTAAAACTGTTCAATAGTTACCAAAAGTCTACACACACACACACACACACACACACACACACACACACACACACACACACACACACACACACACACACACACACACACACACACACACACACACACACACACACACACACACACACACACACACACACACACACACACACACACACACACACACACACACACACACACACACACACACACACACACACACACACACACACACACACACACACACACACACACACACACGTAGAGTAAACAGTGAGGGTGGAGAGCAGTGTCTCAGGTGAGTCAGCACTGACTGCAGTCTGAGCACTAAATCAGCCGTTGAACAAAAGCTTGTTTTTAAATCAATTAGGTCTATGACTGCCTGCTGTGTTTGTAAAACTCTGCTAAAGGGCTGGGCAGCTCCCTCATGCCTAACTTCACATGTTAACTCATTTTAATTCCTGAGGCTTCTACACAACATAAATTATTGTTTGGATAAAAATAGCAGTGACATATAGAATATGACTCATCAGGCATGGCTGGATGCTGCTGCTGCTGCTTTGTGAGTAACATAAGTAAACATGCCTCAGGCTGCACGATGAATTCACTGACCACTGCAGAGAACACTTATCAACTGATATCACTTTTTATATACAGGCTTTCATTATTAACCAAACCCTTTCAAACGGTGCAAATCAGGTACATCTTGTATTAATACTAATGCTGTCAAAAATGATCGCGTTAACGGCGGTAATTAATTTTTTGAATTAACTGCGTTAAAAATATTTAACGCATGCGCAGAATGGCCCGCCCCATACATCCCACCAGTGGCAGCGCTGGGGTAGGCTACAGCCATACCAAGAAATGGCTTATCCCCACCTTGAAAAAAGATATTAAAGTAAGCAAAATAAAGTCTGCCAACTCGTGCTGAGTAAATTGCACAGACAGCAGTTAGTAAGATTGATTTCAGTAGCCACTTGTCTGGAAATACCGAAGACTAGAAACGTTTTTGAAAACTTTTGTCACGTAGTGATCGTCTTCTCAATAGAACATCTCTGATAATGTCTTCTGGCAAATCAGAATCAAGATAACGGCGTGGTGTTGTTGCAGGAAGTCCTGACGGAGAATACTTTTGCGGTAGTGCATCTCTATATAGGCCTACATCGATAGAACATTACGTGTTGATAGAAATCAACACGTAATGAAATAAGACCCCACGGTTTGATGATTGATAGGTGTGTGGGCTGTCTTTCATTTTGACACACAGAACAATGTTATAATAAACATACATACTGTATGTTAAATGGATATATCCGCCTTCTTTCATTTATCTTTCCATTCCCACAACAATATACATAAAGAAATGGCATATTTTAGACATAGTTCAAATGGTGATTAATCATGATTAATTAATTTTTAAGCTGTGATTAATCTGATTAAAAATGTTAATCGTTTGACAGCCCTAATTAATACTAATCACCACTGTGTATATTGTATTGACACATTTTTACTTTAACTCCCTATGTTTATAAAGATATTTTTATTCTATATTTGTTGTTATTGTAAATTGGAGCAACTGTTACAAAACTGAAATTCCGTCACGATAAATATAGTATTGGGATAATCCATTGCTCCATGCAAAGTAAAAGCATGTACTAGAGATTTTGATAATGACCATTAACAAAAAGCTGTAATATACAGTATAAAAGGAAAGAGGGAGTGAACAAGGACTTGGGAATGTATTGGCAAGACAACAACCAATATAAAACAAAATCACAACGTATAGAAAAAACCTACATATTTCTTGTGAATCCATTTCTTTATTAGTATTACGCTAATGTGACTTTCTACACCTTGGGCACAATATTTTAATGTTGATAATCTAAAAGTCCCCCTACAGATGATGTCAATTAACTTGTTGTCTCGCTGATTCCAAACACATCTTCATCTTCTTATTATAGACACATGCATTTCCAAACATTTGGTCTACCCAAACATTTGGTCTACCTATGCTGTAAAATGTATTATCTCTTCGATTTACACACAGCATCTATTGCACGTCTGTCCGTTCCGGGAGAGGGATCCCTCCTCTGTTGCTCTCCCTGAGGTTTCTCCCATTTTTCCCTTTAAACTGTGGGTTTTTCTTGTAAGATGTGAGGGTCTAAGGACAGAGGGTGTTGTGTTGTCATACTGATATTCTGTACAAACTGTGAAGTCCACTGAGACAAATGTAACATTTGTGATATTGGGCTATATAAATATTGATTGATTGATTGATTGATTGATTGATTGATTGATTGATCTCATGGCATGCTGGCACTTTCCAAGGTCATGAAGTCCAACTAACAATAGTATGAGAACTGAGAAAAGTCAATATGTTGAGGAAGGCTGTGCGAGGAAATATTGAGTTCAGTAAAAAGCTGGACTTTGAACAGGTATCTTTTGTCATTATACATCTTAGTTGAATACTCGATTCTAAATTTGGTCTATTTGGACATTCCAGAGGTTGTTCATTTTCACTAACATAAAGCTGCTAAGGCAGGGGTGTCAAACTCAATTTCAACTTGGGCCACATTAGCATCATGGTTGCACTCAAAGGGCCAGTTTTATATAAAAGACTATATAAGAATAAATAGATAAATATTTAATATATATAAAATAATGTATTATATAACATTATTGCCTCTGCATTGGATTATTAACGGGTAGGGTAATAACTTCATAATCAACCCGCAGAAAGAAGTCCAGTCAATATAACACAAACTGTGGACAATACATTTGTTTTTTTCTCCATCAGAAAACTCCATGAAATAGTTTTTGGGAAAATACATTTTGGTATTTGTGGAGAGAACTAAATGTTGGATTTTTGATATTTAAACTGTACCAAGAAAATAAACAACAGAACGAAAGAGGTTACAATATGGTTGATTTGCAATACCTGAAACTGCACTAAATATAAGTCTGAAACGATTATTGAACTATATTCTGGGCTGGGTGATTTACGTTAAATTGCCTTAACCTTCCACGTTGTGCCTGCTGGTAGCTACATCACCAGCCTAGCATGTAGAAATGCTATGGGATGAACATGAAGGATGAGGGGGAAATTAACAGATAATACATCAACAAAAAACGCATCTTCAGCAGAAGTCACGATCCTGTGGCAATTTGCAAGATAAATTGTGGAAAGTGTATTTACAATAATATGTTATTTTTAAGTTGATGCCGCTGATATTTGGGAATTCTCAAATTATGGCTTGCAAATTCTAAAATGTAAATGTATATACAATGTATTAGATGTATGCTGAATCAAACGTGGTTCCTTAAGATTAAAGCACACTCTTTGAGGAATATTTTTGGCTTATTCCTGTCCCAGCTGGACTACGGTGACACCATTTATAGATTTGCCTGTCCCACTGTCTTGGCCAAACTTGACCCACTCTACTATGCTGCACTGCGTTATATATCAAATGCACCCTATAGGACTCATCATTGCACACTGTATAGCCTAACTGGATGGTCCTCACTCACTATGCGTAGGATGCAGCATTGGTTTTTATTAATGTATAAAGCCATTTTAGGAAATCTTCCACTCTACATATGTGCCAGATTTGCTCCAGTTTGTGACTTTTACAACCTCAGATCCAGTGCCTTGATACGGTTCCAGGTTCCTGCTGTGCGGACTGAGGCTGGAAAAAGGAGTCTCTTTTATTATGGTCCTTGGTCTTGGAATGACCTTCAATCACGCCTCAAACTGACGGCACTTGTTTCTATAGCCTGTTTTAAATTGAAGTTGTCAGAAGTCCTTACCACCACCTGCTCTTGCAGTAATAAGTAGTGCCTTTCTTACTGTCCTAATGTGCACAATGTAGTAACTGCTTTTTTTCGTCTTTTGTTTTCTTAGTTATGTTCTCTGTATTTTATATGTTTGTGTTATGTGTTATGTGTAACGTTGCTGCCTTCTTGGCCAGGTCAGCATTGTAAATGAGATTTTATCTCAATGCTTTTTATCTGGTTAAATAAAAATAAAATAAAATAAAAATATGTTATGAATATCTGCGTTAGAATCATAAACTTTTAATGGGGTTTTGGGGTGCATATGCCAAGGAGGGAATGTCAGATGCAGAAAGGTGTTGGCTGCAGCTGCAACACACCAACAGCATCTCATGTTGGCTGCAGCTGCAACACACCTACAGCATCTCATGTTGGCTTCTGCTTCTCAAAGAGAGATTCAACGAGAAAACGACACCTTTAATTTAATGTTGCCAACGCAACACACGCACGTTTTCCGCTCATAAATAAAACAGTCAAGGACATGACATCGATACCGTCAGCAACACATTCATCAAGTTAGCCGCAGCCCTACAAACACAAAAACGGAAGTAGAGGCCATCTGATTTCAAAATAAGAATGAATTGTTTAGTAAACATTTTTGAAAACCACAAATGCAAACATGGTGAGAAATAAAAAGATAAACAAAGTATGCTTACTGGTCAATCCAAATCCCAACATTGCTTAGCATATATTATGTAAATAATAATGACTTGATAAACAACAAAAAGGACAAACAAGGTGTTAATTTTCCATCTGAATTGTATGACACAATTATGCAGATAACATCCTGTAATAGCTCATGTATTAAAGTACTGATTGCCCTAAGATTATTATTTGTTCTCCTAACTATCAGATAAAATCAAACAGCAATGGGTATTTTATTTTGAAATTGTTAAACGGAAGTTGTTGGTTGTTGAGATTGCTTGCACAAATGTCGCTCAATAATGTGCCTTGTGATTCCCTAACTGAACGGCAATGCATTTGTTTGCATTGTACAACATAAATATATTGAAAATAAAAATAAAATAAACATGTTTAATCGAAATGACACATTCTGGGTATTAAACAATAGGTTAAGAGGAAAGCATAGCTCCTCATAAGTGACTCCCATCTGGAAAGCGTTATGATATTTCTAGCTTGAGCCGTTAGCTGCCACATAATTTCACCTGTTCACATTTCTAACATGGAGTTAACAGAAAACACTGTCTTCCTTACCTTTCGCATCACAGTCAGCACAGTGCTTGTTTGCTTCCTCCCTCAGCAGCTGAGACAGAATGACCTGATGCTGCTCGTTCAGTTTCTGGGCTTTTTCTCTCTCCGAGCGTGTCGTCATTTCGCCAAAGTTTGGGAGTGAGTCCCGCTTATTTAGAGCCTGTAAAAACACCTTGGAGTCCTCAGCCTGTGTTAACACGACAGCGGCACATCCCCTGTTAGCTGCTCTGCACCGCTTGCTAGCTTGCAACCTGCTCACAAGTTAATATCATGAATGTAAGGCAGCATCATCCCTGCTGCGTTCACGACCGTCGGAATTCATCTATACCAGCTCGTGAATCAGAAACAGAATCAGCTTTCACTATGTTTGAACCTGGTTTGAACACAATTCATATGTTTCCAGGAGCTCTGAATGTATACTACATGCCTGTCAAGGACACACATGCAGAAGACCTTTAGATAAAACAAGGACAGCAAGATAAAAGAGACACCCAGACTAGCCTAGCTATTATGTGCAGGAATTGTTACAAATATATGGCCAATTTATAAAACACTGAGCTGCATTTTAAGCGGTACATGCATTTCAAAAAATGCATTATATATAAGATAATATGTTATATATTATTGATTTGCAATCTATGTAAAAGAAAGTATTCAGAATGAATGTATGTATGTATATACCTTAATTGTACGTTATACAGTGGTAACTCAAATTAGCTCACCACACACTCCGAATGTCTGAAAAGAGAAAAAGGACACGTGATTCCATGCTTCCCTCTGTAACATACACTGATTGTGTAAATGTCTGTTTTTGTGTGTCTCTTCAGGATTAAGTTGTCACTCTCAGCCAGAGCTCCAGTAGATGTACTAATTAGGGAATTTTTTTCTAAAATGCTGTTCCTTCATGTCCTGATTCAAGGATTCAAAGCTTTAATTGTGAAACGGAGAAAAGCATTGTAATGTTGGCAATGAACACCTTAAGTCCCTCAAACAATGCAACATAAAATATACTTAGGACATAAAAACAAGAAAAACAAATAACATAAAAAATAAAACGTTTAGTGACACAATATCCAATTACATTTAGAAATAAGTCCCACAGTCTGCTAGTCTTTGGCACACGTTCAGGTATAATGTGGTTAAGCTGTTAGTGACTGTTTTGAAAATTACTACTCATAGAATCTCATCTGCAACAACTTTTAACTAATTTCGAGCCACCAGTGAGGCAACGCTTCCCTACACTTATAGGACTAGAACTGAGGAATGGCATAAATTATTGTTTATGAGAATATTGATGATTGATTTGCTCTTAAAGGACCCCTATTATACTATTTTTCAACAATATATTATAAGTCTCAGGTATATACAAAACAGGTCTCTGAAGTGTTTGGCTGAAATGCCAAACAGATCATTGCAGCATCCCATAATCCCCTCTGTTTCAGCCCTGTTCCAATTACATTACATTACATGTCATTTGTTAGATGCTTTTATCCAAAGCGACTAACATACATTCAGTACTGTGGAAAATCCCCACAGGAGCAATTTGGGGGGAAGTGTCACCAGGGAAACAACGACATGCTGACTGTCGAAGTCCAGCACTCTATCCATTGAGCCACAGCTCAGCTCCAAAAGGGCTGATTCTGTGCCTGTAGCTTTAAATGCTAATGAGCTGCTGCTGACCACGCCCCTCTGAGAAGTGATTGGTTTAAAAATACACAATGATGCTCTAGGAGGAGATTCAAGTGTTACGTTGGTTGGTTATTGGTTAATGTTTGCACAACCCATAAAAACATTGTGACATCACAAAGGGGCAAAATCTGATGAGCTCATTTTCAGACAGGTTTTTATATAGATGAATCATGACAAAAAGAGATAGAATCGAATCTTTCTTATCAATCAAACGTTATTTATATAACCCATTATCACAAATTGCACATTTTCTCAGGGGACTTAACAGTGTGTACAGCGTATGTCTTAATATCCTTGCAGTGTATGAAGCCATGAATCCCCACGATTATTGTGGAAACATTTTAGAAACCTCAGGGCGAGCTACAGAAGACGATCCCTCTCGCAGGATGGACAGACGTGCAATAGATGTTGTGTGTAAAAACGGAAAATAGAAAAAACATTTACAGCATAGACAGTTCAAATGTTAGAACAGATAATGTGTAGCATAAGAAGATGGATATAAGTCGATGTCATCAATCTTCCAGGTGCTGCCAAAAGCATGTGTGCCATGCATCAGGCAGGACCACGGCAACAGGCACTGCCATGACTCATAACCACAACCTTTAAAGAGCCTGTGACAGCATGCCGACAACTGTTGTGCAATTAAATATTGGGCTACAAGTCATCTCGAACCGTCAGTTTAAAAAAGAAGGTGCGATACCTTTCCAATAAATATCAATAATTTCGAACATCGCGGGGAAATTCCTTCGACTCATTTTGAAGTTTTGGGGGAAGCCGGAAGTGACGTCAATGCGGGAACACTTCACTGTGCGGCGAGAGAGCCAAACACGGACAAAGTGTGTTGTCATGCATAGAAATGGTGAATTACTGAGTTTAGGCACGTTAATAAGGTTTTAATGAAGTTGACTACAGTATATTCATATTTGTCAGTGCTTTCATGTGAATTCGGCGAAAATAAACATAAATGATCGTGGTGAAGATGATGATTAGGATTAAAAATCGGTGGTGAGAGCTGCTAGGCTTGTTTGAGACAAGCGAGACCTGCGCAGACCTGCGCAATTGCGATCAACGTCTTGCTAGTGCATTGCATGATGGCTAGTCATTTTGTCCGACTTGCTCTGGAGGCTCGCCTACATGAGACGTTGAAATCTCGCGCCACAAAGATGCCCGCAGCCTTGAGAACGAGGCGCGGCGAGCAAGCCCCCAGGAAGTGCGCCGGACTCAGATGAAAATATTCGTGCTGGCCAAACGGCGGTACTTCACTTTCGTTTGGTTGACAGGCCCGGAAACACTTTTTCCCACTTACATGGGGAAAGAATGGTCTGTAAGTCGTTGGATTTTTTTTTTTTAATTAAATAAACTACCCAGTATGAACACTTGTATAGCCCTTATTAAAAACATTCGTTCCTAAATTTGTAAAAATGTGCTAATAACATTATTCTGAGAGTTATTTCCCTCTGCATTATGAACGTGCGTCTAACCCACGGGACCGCGCCGCCCGGCGCGTTCATGTGATGTGACGTGTCCAGTGGCGGCTGGCCCATAGGGTCGCTAGTGGCGCCGCCCCACCTCTTCCCACATACAAAAAAAAATATTTAAAAAAATATTAAATTTAAAAGAAAATATTAAATAAAATATATATTTCAAAAATATATATATTTTATATATTTTATTTTTAATGAACAAGGTAAATATCATACAATTAGTATCAGTAAAATGTATAATCTACAATCAAATCTTGTTTAAAATTGTGTTACGATGTCTAAAGTTACTGATAAGTCACATGTTTCCTGCCTGGCCTTGCACTCGGCATTAGTTTATCATTACGGGGCGCTGCCCCGAGCCAAACAGCAGCAACCAGCACGTTGCAAAAGTCTCAATAGTCAACTGTGCCGCCGAAACATAATTTCAGCCCATCAGCGCCGTCAAATATTTTGGTCACGAGGGCGCTCACGTTGGCGCCCACGTTGCTTACGTGCGTTGACGTGAGTTGTTTTTTAGACTCGTGAGGAACTGGGGTAGTATCTATAGTAACGCAGTGTAGGCGGAGCCGTGACGTCATCTTCAATGAGCTCCCCAGAAAAAAAACACAGCCGTTAGCTCTTAGCACTCAGAGCTCACAGTTCTTCATATCTGATCAGAAACTAGACAAAAGTTAAACAAGTACAAACCACATACTGTCTGTGTCATGGCGAATACAGTCGCTGGTTTATTTATGTCTGTATAGGCCGTTGTTGTGAGTGTGGACGGTCGGAGCATTTACAACGTTAGCTTAGCCAAATCTCCATTAGAAAACACGCGTTTTAAAAGGTTTTTCGCCTGCCGTCTGTCTGCAGACTTGTCAAAGCCTTAATTCATGGTTTTTACGATCCGGTATCAGTATGTTGTTACTTCGGCATAATTTTGAAACGTGTATTACAATTAAATCACGGTCAAATATGTTCATCTTGTTGTAGTTGTAGCCCCCTTGACAGCGATTCTCTCTAGTTTTAGACTGCGGTCAAGCCAGCCTCCACTCGGAAAAACCTAGTCAAGCCAGCCCTCACGTGATATTGCGGTGCGCGAATATCCTATGCATTACGTTAGAGTAAAAAAAAATCCTCCCTCTGTGTTTAGATGAGAATAAAACAAAAACTGTCCAGTATCATAGATCCATCTCACTCCAGGTTGATAGCAGGACACCCCATCTAGTCACTCAGAAAAAATCAGGACATTCTGATGTACAGTTTCAAAATAAAAGACCTTTGAAGTCTCATATATGAGCTATCATCCCTGTGTTTAGATGAGAATAAAACAAAAACTGTCCAGTATCATAGATCCATCTAACTCCAGGGTGATAGCAGGACACCCCATGTAGTCACTCAGAAAAAATCAGGACATTCTGATGTACAGTTTCAAAATAAAAGACCTTTGGGGACAGGGATGATAGCTCATATATGAGACTTCAAAGGTCTTTTATTTTGAAACTGTACATCAGAATGTCCGGATTTTTTTTTGAGTGACGACATGGGGTGTCCTGCTATCACCCTGGAGCATACTTGCCAACCTTGAGACCTCAGAAATCGGGAGCATTTCAAAATGCAAAATGGGGGGGGAGGGGGTGCTAGTGGATTGCCGAAGCTGTTAGATTAACATTAACATGCTTATATTGTAGTTCTAAGTGCAATGCCTTGCGGCCTGCAGCACCATCCTTGATGGAGCATATGTGTGGGCAGGAAAGGAGTGAGCAGAGAGTAGAGTAGTTGTCGATTTTTGTTCTGTTTTCTGTGACTATCTGCCTCACCCTCTCAGACTTTCAGTTGTGCGCGCTACTAAAGAGACGTGTTTCCATGGAAACCAGACAATGGTGTAGCTGTATTAAAGTCCGAGTGGAAACAGTCCTGAGTAGATCTGATTTAGTCAGAAATCGGGAGAAATGCGGGAGAAATATGACCCCGGGAGGAAACCGGGAGAGGGCAATGAAATCGGGAGTCTCCCGCGAAAATCGGGAGGGTTGACAAGTATGCCCTGGAGTGAGATGGATCTATGATACTGGACAGTCTTTGTTTTATTCTCATCCAAAAACAGGGATAATAGCTCATATATGAGACTTCAAAGGTCTTTTATTTTGAAACTCTACATCAGAATGTCCTGATTTTTTCTGAGTGACTAGATGGGGTGTCGTGCTATAACCCTGGAGTGAGATGGATCTATGATACTGGACAGTTTTAGTTTTATTCTCATCTAAAAACAGGGATGATAGCTCATATATGAGGCTTCAAAGGTCTTTTATTTTGAAACTGTACATCAGAATGTCCTGATCTTTTCTGAGTGACTACATGGGGTGTCCTGCTATCACCCTGGAGTGAGATGGATCTATGATACTGTACAGTCTTTGTTTTATTCTCATCTAAAAACAGGGATGATAGCTCATATATGAGACTTCAAAGGTCTTTTATGTTGAAACTGTACATCAGAATGTCCTGATTCTTTCTGAGTGACTAGATGGGGTGTCCTGCTATCACCCTGGAGTGAGATGGATCTATGATACTGGACAGTTTTTGTTTTATTCTCATCTAAAAACAGGGATGATAGCTCATACAATAGAGATTTCAAAGGTCTTTTATTTTGAAACTCTACGTCAGAATGTCCTGATTTTTTCTGATTGACTACATGGGGTGTCCTGCTATCACCCTGGAGTGAGATGGATATATGATACTGGACATTTTTTGTTTTATTCTCATCTAAAAACAGGGATGATAGCTCATACAATAGAGATTTCAAAGGTCTTTTATTTTGAAACTCTACATCAGAATGTCCTGATTTTTTCTGAGTGACTAGATGGGATGTCCTGCTATCACCCTGAAGTGAAATGAGTCTTTGATACTGGACAGTTTTTTTTTATTCTTATCTAAACACAGAGGGATGATTTTTTGTTTTTACTCTACCGTAATGCATAGGATATTCGCGCACCGCAATATCACGTGAGGGCTGGCTTGACTAGTTTTTCCCAACTGGAGGCTTGCTTGACCGCAGTTAGTTTAGCATACTCAGCCGACTCAGCCTGGTTGTTCCTGGCCCAAGAACCACGATTTTATGGGGCCATTACATCACCAGAGGTCCCAATTTAAGGGGTAATTTCTCCCAAAGAAAATGTTTTACTCACTATATCAACAGCCCCACCAACAATATTTTCCACCAGCCGCCACTGGACGTGTCACATCACATGAATCAACAACTTTGACAGTTTGCTCCAAAAGGTAAGAGGCGGAAACATATTGATTTTGTAACCTGCCTCCTTAATGTCTGTATGTAATGTAACATGTTACAAATAGTAAAATAAGCCAAACTACTCAACAGCAACCGCTACTGTGGCTAAGCTAATGTTGGGTGTTTGCTCAGTAGTTTTCCATACTTTTCATAGTTAACCAAAATGCTAGAAATGTATGCATGTGAGCAGTTCTGCAATATTAACTCTGTATGCATTAGCTACATTTCTAGAAACCAAACTTTGAATTTATAATCCGTTTTATATATATTTTTTAATTTAAAATCTATAAAATGTGAGATGAAAAACTAAAAATGACATATCTTTGTCACAACAAATGTCCAATGCAATGTCCCTACCATTGTAAACGACGATGCATACAGAATCTTCAAGAACACATATTATTTTTAAAGAGGCGTGAAGAGCTAATCATTTGTACTTTATTTATAGATGGCAGAAATAGCCGGCTCAACATCCAATCTAATCCTGAAGGAGAGTGGGCAGCCCGTCAATTCTTGGACAAGGTGCTGTATAGTTCTTAAAAGCATTTGTATTCATTTTGTTTCAGTAAATTGTTGATTGCATACCCTTTAATTTCATATGTACCTTATTTTTATATCTGATAAGTGAAATCAGTTGATTGTGACCTTATCACAAAAAGTCAGTGACTTAATACATCCTGCTTCGTAATAATGCATGCAATCGTCATGAGTCATGCATTAATTAATATAATAATAATATTAATATATAATCTTAATCCTTATAAAGTTTCATCATGATTCTATATACAATTATAGAGTTATATGTAATATAATATAAACATTAAACTTGTGTAGTCTTCGTAAAACAATATGACAACTCGCCTTTTCTAAAAGATGATCATCAGTAACCACTTTTTTTTCCTTTTTCAATATATTTTATTCTATCTAGGTCCCAATGTGTGGATAATAGGGAGCAGCTACGTTCGACGTGGGGAAGAAAGAGCCAGACACACCATGGGAAGCAACCTGGGTCTCAATTGCCGTGTGTGGTGGTTTGGCAAGGGTGGTCTGAGGTGGAGGAACCTTCTTCCCTTTTTCTATCAGTCCTTGAGAGGAAGAACAGTCCCGGATGTCCTGCTCATCCACCGTGGCGGCAACGAACTTGGCAACATCAAAGATGTGGAGCCTGTCACAGCGATGAAGCAGGACCTGCTTTCCCTCAGTGACAACTTCTCAGAGATGAAGATAATTCTATCTTCTATCAATGAGAGATGTCACTGGAGGAAAGCCAATCCGGTAAAGCTGAACAAGGCCAGAATGTGGGTGAACAGAAAGATGGGTAAATTTGTTAGTGGTTTGGGTGGAGAGAGTGTAAGGCATCCTTGCATTAAGTTTGACTGCCCTGGCATATTTCTAAGAGATGGAGTTCATTTCACCAATTTGGGAAATTATATGTTTTTAAGTAACCTTAAACAGTCCCTTGAGGCTACAATCTAAAGTGGTTCTGCATTTTGGATTCTAGCCTCAACAGGATATAATATTTAACGAAAAATAACTTTTAAATTTGACAGGGCAGTCCTTCTTGTAAGGATGTCTTCACTTACTCACACTATTTTTTTTAAATGTTTAATTGAATTAAACTGTTCACTCACATTCTGTGTTCTTCCTCTCTATTAAACTTTAGTCCCCCTGTCTTGTTTCTCTCTTTCCCTCACTCATCTTAGTCCCCCTGTTTTGTTTCTGTCTTTCCCTCACTCGTCTTCCCCAGCCTCACCCAGCTGTGGTGTGTCTGTTCTCTTTCTTCTCAATTTTGGATGTGGTCCAGGAGGAAGCGCAGCCACTTCAAGACGGGCCTGTGTGCTGACGACACGACCGTCATCGGCCAGATCACAGACGGCGACGAGACGGCGTGCAGAGAGGAGGTCGAAAACCTGACATCTTGGTGCCAGGATAACAACCTCCATGTCAACGTAAGCCAAACCAAGGAGCTGATTGTGGATTGCAGGAAGTAGCAAAGAGAGGGACACGCCCTCATCGCCATCAATGTGACTACGGTGGAGAGAGTCAGCAGCTTCAGGTTCCTCAGTGTCCATCACGGACACGGCTGCATCACGGCCTGTTACGGCAGCTGCACCGCCCTTAATCGTAAGGCTTTACAGAGGGTGGTGAAAACTGCACAGCACATCACCAGGACGGAGCAGCCATCCATGGAGGACCTTTACTCCCAGCGGCTCAGGAAGAAAGCCCTCAGTTTATGTTTATGTTAGAAATATTTTTGGCACATTTGTTCCTATTCTGCTAATGGTATATTGCAGGATATTTAAGTTTCCCATGTACTTTTTAAATTAATAATAGTATGTTCATCTTGATGTTTAACTTGTAATATTTTAATCATCTTAGTTAGAAATGCTGTTTCCACCCCAACCTCTGCTGCTGAATGATTTTATATATTGTTACTGAAAGTGCTTGACTTTGACATTATAATGATTACACCAGAAAGTCACTCTTTGTGAGATTTATTTTTTCACATTTTTCCCAGCCACAAGATGATTTCATTCATTGGAGGCCTCAAAGCTGGGTGAAGGTATTGATGCAATCCTTTACAACAGCATTCCACTATGGGTGGGGATGTCTGTAAAAAAAAGGAGAAATAATGTTAAACAAAACAAGTTTCTCAATATAGGGAAACAAACTGACAAAAAAATATCAATTAGATCAGAATCAGAATACATTTACATTGTTACATCAGAAAAGAGCCTAAGACAGCCTAATGTTAATTAAAGTATGCATAAAAAAAAGTATTAAAGATTAAAAACAAGAAATTATAATAAAAAAAGTTACACATTTTACAAAATACACATCCTGTAACAGTTTGGAGGATTTAGCAGCCAGCTATATTACACAGTTTTAGTGGCATATATATACATGGTTGGTATTTAACAACAAGGGGTGTTCTCCTGTGATATTGGTATTTATGGAAACATTTTACACCTTTCCTTTAAGTATTACGTTTTAGTTACTTGTTGGGTACTTAACATGAATAATCAAAGTTACTATCCTTTTACTTTAAATCAAATTTCAAAGAGAAATAGGCTATTGTTATTTTAACTCCACCACAGTAATCAGCTTTACTTTTTAGATAAAGATTTAAATCACAATTGATCATAATTCAAAATACATATATTTGTATATATTACCAAGTGGTTTCATGTACAACCCACACAAGTATCATGCTAAATTCAGCTCTGTTGCTTGGATATCACTAGATCATGTTACATCAGCGTAATATAAAAGTACATAACGATTGATGTGTACATTAGCCTAATTACTAGCTAGCTGCTAACTGCCGCGGCCGCCTCGTTAATATCAAACTCCATCATAAAACAATCCAGTGCCATGCTGTCATGAACGTGCGGTGCTGTTACGTGTACGCAAATTGACGTGCTTGATGTGAACGAGAATTTTGGGGGCATGGTTAAAGTTGCGCATGTGCTATGAGCGCACATACGGGTACTTCTCAGGCATGCTGGGTAATCTGTGACGTTTCGCTCTCTCGAAAGTTGGGCCATTTTATCATGCGCTAGCAACTCTCATAGGAATGAGGCCCCGCCTCCCACGCTGTATCCTGGGTTGCGTTCCGATAATCAGCTCCTAAATTCTAACCATAGACTGTATATATGGAAACCTGTATATATATAACCTGTATATATGGTTCTAACTCTATCTCCTATTCCTTGACCTCTGAGTGAAACGTCACGGGGTTAAGGGATAGTGGATAGGAGAATTCAAAAGGACTTAGGAGAAGAGACTGCAGTACTTTAGAGAATCCGAATGCACTTTCAGTATCTGACGTGTTTATGATAGGCCAGCGGACGTCATTGTGTGCGTCTGCTGCTGTGGTGAAACTATGGAAACTACAGTGTTCTATACAATGGACTACATGGATGTTTAATAAGAACGAGGGACTCAGATACTCTGCACCATGCTCTGATGCTGTTGTTTTATGCAGTGAAAAGGGAAAATGACTTTATTTGATAATTTCAGTAAAAACTAACGTTCATATTTCTCTTTTTGATTATAATACTGATGAACGTTCAAAACAAAGCACTTTGGCAAATTACCACATACGTTTTAAAATGCTTAATAAGCACCGTAACTTTCATGATATAATTTCTCCGTCATAATCGTTTGTTTCCGTGAACGGCCGACTGTTGTGTGACGCAAATGCTGCGTCTGCAAGGCATTGTGGGGCAGCATTTTCTCCTCTCCTTTCGGTTAGGGAGGTCCAGTGGTTCCTAAGCTAAAGGAGGTTATAAAGGAAGTTTGAAACCTCCTTTCCTTTCATTTGGAGAATTGGAACGGCACTTAACGTGGCTGCCACTGACGTACTTCCGGGTCATTTTACTTGGTTAGGAAGGTTCCGAAGCTAAATGGACTATTGGAACGCAACCCAGTTCTTATTATACATCCATGGCGGCGAGGGGCGAGGCGGCGCAGTTCCTCTCCACGGGCTGCGGAAGCGAAATGCTTGATGGGAAACGACTCGCTGGTATCTCGAGCTGAGCGCTCATTGGTAGTTTTTACCACGTGAGCAACAACTGCGTCCGAAATTGTTCCTCATGTGGCTCAGGATATATCATGAGCTATGACGCGGCTCTCAGCCAGCAGGTCGCTTGCTCACATTGTGCCCGTCTCCCATCAGCCGACAGGAAGCGAAGAGTGGACGCTCTAGCTGCTGCGGCCGACTAGGACAATTGGCCCGTCCAGCACGTGGACGGCAGCATGTCCGTGGAGCCGAGTGCCGGGCAGGAGTCGGACGACTCCTACCCCGTCTCCCTCCATGGTTCACCGTGCGGTTCTCCCCTCCCTCCTCTCCCCCAGACGGGGGAGACAGAGTCGGAGCAGGGCGCTGGTTTGGCGGCCGAGCATGCGGTCCCCTTCTCCGTCGCCACAGGATGGCGCCCTATGTTGAGCTCCCCCAGAGAGTATGTCGCCCGCCAGGCCGACCGGGTGCACCAGTGTGCCTTTCTGGCAGCGGCAAATATCATCGCGCTGTTCTCCAACTCGGTGGTGACACTGGTAGAGCCTGGTAGACTGTAGCACTGGTAGAGTCCGTCGCTGTCTCCCAGGCAAGGATTTCCGCGTGGGCAGTGCTTAATTTGTAAATCATAAGGTGCCGGAACGCAAAGTACATATGACAGCTCCGGGATGACCAGACGCGTACAGGTCCCGGAACGTATACAGAAAAGGTGCTGAAAACAACATGAAAATGTCCACTTGCAACGCTGTGGGACTTACAAGCCTCAATTTCAAATAGTATCTATGGTATAAATGTTATGACGATAATTTATAATTTTTTAGGCTAGTACGCACAACATAGGCAAATGCCCACATCACCACAGGTGGGACTTCAGTATACAGCCAGCAATTAATTTCTCAACAGGTTTAACGTGTAAAAAAAAAATTTATTAGGCCTATTCAAAGATTGGCACGGCGGCCTATTAATAGACAGTATGTTTGCTCACCATATTTAGTTGTTTAAAACACCCCACATCACGAGCATGTCCGGATTGTCCTCTATCTCTTTTTTTCTGCTTTTACTGCGTGTGTTTGTGGCAGTTCTGTGTCCTTTGGCCACCCAGGACCTCACGTACGGGACTGGATTGAATTTAGCCAGGGGGGGTCCAACAAGAATTAGGAAGAGTAAAGATGACATGGTGGATGTGAGCAAAGAGCTACGGTTGGGAGTGCAAATCAAGTTCATTTGAGAAAATCCACGCTCACATTCAGCACTTGCAATGGGAATGCTGTTGACAGCAACAAGTAACTCCATCAGCTCATCGGGGGTGTCTTTACCATCTGAGTCTCTGTACGTTCTGTAGGCCCGTATGACTGCGCGCGGGTTGGCAATGTTGAAGCGCTGACACAGTGACTCGACCTCAGTCTCTCCATACAGCGCACCTGCGTCCTCGGGCCAGTATTGTGCGTAAAGCACCTTCAACTCCTCAATGAACTTGTTATATCCAGTTTTATCTGGCATCCGGCCTCCTTGAGATAACATACGGTCCTCCAAGTTCTTGGCCACAGTTAGAAAAAACTGACCTGTCGCTGGACGTCCCACACTCTTCTACGCTCAATGCGCTCTCCTCTCCTACTGAATCTTCCTGCTGTAAGCCAGCTGATGTCGCGGTTCCGCTCGCCTCTTGCTCCGGCTGTTGTACCGGGCTAGTTGATGCCAGGGTACCCACCCGTTGCTGTTGGTGGTCCACCTGGCTGACGGTAGCTGGCTCCTGTTCCGGCTGGCGGTGAACCTGACCCGCTGCCCGGGCTTGGCTAGCTGTCGGTTAGCTAGCTGGCTAGCTGTTGCAGCGCTAACCTCCTCCTGGTTTTGACCATCAACATGACCGCTGCAGCTGCCCTCGTCGCTGCTTGTGGAGGCTTTTCTGACTCGTTTTGAAGTGTCTATTACCTCTTCCTTCTTTTTGAAGAAAGACAGTAAATTTAACTGTCTTTTTGACATGCTTGCATTGAATCACCGTTTCTTCCTCTCTGCGACGTGCTCCTCATGTGGCAAATTTCAAAAGTGAAAGACGTTTGTCCGTTGGTCCAGCTTTTCAGTGTGTCAACACAGATCTCCGACTCTTTCAAATCTTAATCTTAATAAACGACATGAAATTCTTGGGATTTTTTCTGTAAATTAATATCTGCATATTTTATTTAATTTTAACCATTTTTAATTTTTATTTTTTGTGAGAGGTACCGGATCTGCCCAAATAGGTGCCGGAACACAGGGTGGCCAAAATGAAGAGGTGCCGGATCCTGTTCCGGCAGGATCCGGCTCAAATTAACCACTGATCTTACCGTTTACAGTCATAGGGAATTATATGGTTTCCATTAATAATTTATTTCCATTAACCTATGTTACCATAGCTCCAAACTGTCTTTTTGTAATCATGCCATGTTGATGTTGTTAATTATTTGATAAGATAACGCCACTGTAAAATGTAAGGTGTTCAATTCCTAATTGTTGTTTCTTCTCTCAACAGATTTTTCTGGGATATAAGTGAAAGCCAAACACCGTTATAAGCTGTAGCATCAATCCAAAGGCACTTTTAAGAGCCACGTCCCCGTTGTTTCCCTGTCGTTGCTGTTGTGAAATTGTCCTATCTTTGTTGCTGTCTGTGTATATCTGTGTATGTGTCTTATCTGTCATCTTTCTGTTGTTAGTCCATTTCTGTGTTTTTTTTTTTCTATACTATACTATACTAAGAAAAAGCGGCATCCCTGGATAGTGAATGGGGCCAAGATGTGGTGAAAAACAAAAATGTTGGACGGATACTTGATTCTGCCCATATTGCAGTAAGTAACAATATTTCATACGTTTGTGGTAATTGAAGTGAAACTCCCTGTTAGAGCCAGTATTTTGATTTGATAAGAAAGGCCACCTAATTGTGACGTCTGTAGTCAACGCACTATAAAAGGACTACAATTCCCACGGCGCCGGTGCTAAAGCCACAGTGATGTGCAACCTGTTGAGAGACGCCGTCGAGGAACAGTTTTTAACCGTACTTATCTTACTGTAACGTACTCTTACCGTACAAGTACCCTTTAAGTTATAAGCATTATCAAGACAGAAAGAATACCTAAGTTGTTTTGTTATTTTACTTTGAGTTTTGCCTATTTCTTTTGAATATTGTAAAGGCCTATTTTTCTTTGTTGCATGCGCAAAAGTTTCTTATTTTATTTTGAGCAAACACATCGCAACATCTTCTAAACCATCGGAGGCCAAGCAGCACTTCAAAGTGTGAGTAATTTAAGGAAAGAAACTAGTTAGAACTGTCTGTTTAAGGCGTCTAGTGGCTTGATAGAAATACAAGGAAGGAAGCCACGACATTGTTAAAAACTCTCGTGACGGACAAATACGTGTGGAATTAAATGGTTGCCACCATATTATTATAATGAATGAAATACTCTTGGAAATGAATGGATACGAGCGGATGTGAATCGTGAGTTTACAAATCACGGACTTCATAGTGATAAGGAAGGACCGCATTGACTTTCTGGATTGTGACAACTTGGATTTCTGTGGAAAAAGGCTTGTGCCGCATGTTGTGGATGTTGCAATACAGTACAGTCTAAATGCTGGAAGTGGAATAAATTCGCTTATGAATAAAGTGTGCAACGTAACTCAAGGAGCGCATCTTGAAAAGCGCTTTAATAAGTTTGTCTATCTGGCTCACTGCCGCGGATCCAAGCCGCACACTAACAAAGCGCAACATTAAAATAAGGACAGCTGTTTACAAGTGGATGTTTAATGACAATAAAGCATAACAATGGCTGAAAAGGAAAATGTGGAAACGAATGAAACTCCTATGGACCCAAACGGGAATGAAGGTGAAGTGCCTGTGGAAAATGCTGACGTCAGACCAAAAAGAACAATAAGACCTACAGAAAAGGCTTTAGAAGATAAGCTGGCACAGTTAATTAAAAAAAGGAGAACGAAATTGGGTCAAGTCTCAAGGGAAAAAAATTAGATTGATTCACTCATGATTGATTATGGGAATATCATTGAGATTATCATTTACTCTCCAAAGAGTTTTCAAACTGACATTACTCAGTGCAAGAAATGCTGTCGGAGCAAGAACAAGAAAGTGATCATGTTGACTGGTATTTCCCAAAAATTGCATATTTCAATGAGTTTCAAGATGTGATGAAGAAATGGTTAGCTAGAGCTGCCTCCTTTGAGCATGTGCCTCCTTCTGACCATGGTTCATATACTGCACATATGTCAAGTCCACATAAAGCAATATCAGTGGGCATGATAAGCAAAAAAGGTAAAAGTTCTAGTGGCAGCAATAAATCTTCAACAGCTTCATCAGTAAGAAGAAAGGCAGAGGCAGAGAGAGCTGTGCTCATATCACGCGCTGCTGCCTTATCACAGAAACACTCACTTGAAAAACAAGAAGCTGACCTGGAAGCAATGAAAGCCAATATCAGAGCTAAAATGGAAAAGCTTGAGCTTCAAACTGATATTGATGCTGCAACAGCCAAAATTAAAACATTGGAAGCTTCTGAGTATGATGACTTCGATCCTGACCCTCGTGTGGGGGAGGAGCAGACACGGGTCAGCCAGATGAAAAGGATGATTTCCAGGATGAAGAGAGCCAAGGAAAACCTGTGGAGAAGGATAATAAAAAGAGTTTCATAGACTTCAATTCAATGAACTCAAGTCATGCAGCCCCTAGTGGACATGTTCAAGTATTACAACCAGGGCCCACAACAAGGACAGCAGCATCAGCACAGCAGCATCACTCCATCCAAGTCAGACAAAGCTCTCGGACAGAAAGCAATGACTTTATTCAAGTAATGCAGCGACAAAACGAAATCACTGAAATGCTAATGAAGGAGCAACGCTTAACATTACTCCCATCCAGAGAAATACCCATCTTTAAAGGAGAGCCATTACAGTACCTTTCATTCATCAGAATGTTCGAACATACAATAGAAGATAAAAATGACAATTACAAAGACAGACTGTTCTTTCTAAAGCAGTATACTGAAGGCCAAGCTAAAGACTTGGTCAAAAGTTACCAATACATGGATTCTAAAAAGGGCTTTTTGGAAGCCAAAAGACTGCTCCAAGAACTATGGACATCAACTCTTAATCGCAGCAGCTTGTTTGGACAAAATGTTGAATTGGAATGCCATCAAGAGTGAAGATAGAAAAGCATTGCATTCTTATGCTATCTTTCTTTGTGGATGTTGCAACACAATGGAAGATGTTGAGTTTTTGGATGAAATGAATAGCACATCAAACATGAGAAATGTGATCATGAAACTCCCATTTAAACTTAGGGAAAAGTGGAGAACAACTGCATATGCATATTATGAACACAATAAGACAAGAGCAAAGTTTCCAATATTGGTCGACTTCATTGAAAAGCATGCACGCATTGTATCAGACCCCATGTTTGGAGACATACAGGATGTCATGCCAAAAAGGGATATTAAAGTGTACAAATCACCCAGCAATAAGCCTGCTCATGGTTATAAGGGAAGTAGTTTTGTTACTGTGACAAGCCCAGGAGTCAATGAAGAGCAAAAACCTTTCCAAAACATCAAATCAGACCATAAAGGCATTACTTTTCAGAAGCGCTGTGTATTTTGTGCAGGAGAACACACCTCTGAAACATGTAAGATGAACAACAAATCTCACCAGGAAAAGATTGACTGCTTAAAGGCACAAGGAATTTGCTTTGGCTGTCTAACGAAAGGACATCTAAGCAAAGACTGTCAGAAAATAATGAAATGTGAAGTTTGTTCAATGAAACATCCAACAATATTGCACATCGACAAGAAAAGGAATGAACAAAAGGACAACTCTGATAAATACACCCAAGCAGCTTCTGTAAGCAGTGCATTAGTCTTTTGAAATGGCAGAAACCACACTGGTGGTCAACAAGCCCTACCAATTATCCCAGTTCAAATAAAGTTGTCAAACTCGAACCAGACTGTGCAGACTTAAGCATTTATGGATCAGGGAAGCACTGCAAGTTTTTGTACTGAAGCCCTTCAACAAGATTTGCATGCCAAAGCCAAGAGAACAAAAATCCTCTTAAAAACAATGGGTCAGGAGAAAATGATTGACACTTCCTTTGTCAAAGGTCTTGAAGTGAGTCACATTGAAGGCAATGATTTTTATCAGCTGCCTAAAGTATACACACAAGAGGAAATTCCTGCTGAAAAAGAGCACATTCCCACTCAAGAGACCATAAATAAATGGAAATATCTAAGAGAGATTAATTTGCCTGAATTGGACTGTGAAATCGGGTTGCTTATAGGAACAAATGCACCAAAGCTAATGGAGCCGTGGAAAATAATAAACAGTCAAAATGGAGGACCCTTTGCCGTTAAGACAGTCCTAGGTTGGGTTGTGAATGGACTGAATCAGGAAACCACTGAATCTGAGAATACTTCATGTGCTGTTAATTAGGCATGGGCGGTATCATTTTTTTCATACCGTCATACCTTGCTGACATCATACCGTGGTATACGGTATATGACGGTATCAGTCCCAATTTAAGGGGTAATTTCTCCCCCAAACATTTTTTTTACTCACTATATCAACAGCCCCACCAAAAATATTTTCCACCAGCCGCCACTGACGGTATGACTTGGGTCGACTTGAGTGAGGTGGCGTTCGGCGGCAAATAGATGTTTAGAACGGTATATTATATGTTCGGTGTAAAATGCAGCCCGAGCCGGTAGACACTCGCAAAGTGCCGCGACGTGCGCGCAAGTGCAAAACAAGGGCTGCATACATGACACATTGTGCAAATGGCACATTTTGAGATCGGATACAGGACGCGTTTGTAGGTGTCCGACGTTGTTTCCATAGTGAGCTAAGTTAACAATATATCATCATAAAGAAACATTTTCCGGGAGTAAATACTTGACTTATTGAATAAAGTTTGCTATATTCACTAACTAGTTTGGCAATATTATTCCGTGCATGTGTTAAAAACCTTATTTCCATTTGATTCATTGGATTACTCGCGTGAATGTTTAGCACGTAAATGCTTTCGTTTTTAAAACCGTCCGACCTCGACTACAAAACCATCAACCAGTTGCATAGGATTAAAAAATGTCAACACTCACTCACCCCGTCTTAAACATTCCCAAAGAAGTGCCTCTGTCTCTCGTTGTGCTGGATGAAGTCACTGGCGACGAGTAAACCCAAAATAGTCCCAAACAGGCGCAGAGGCATTTTTCTTTTTTACTAGTTGTCCGAGTTCGGGGCCGGCAAATGCTGCCGCCATCTTGCTCAGCTCAGCTCTGTGCTGAGCTCTGAGAGCGGGAAAGACGGACTGCCCTCCCCTGCCCTCTGCTGGCGTGTGCTGTGCATTACAACCAATGTCGTCCCTGTCAAAACTCCGTGTCAGTGTAATAGAATGAAACGCATCTTTGATTTGGCGCACAGTCTGTGACGTCACGGTATTGAAAATCATACCGACGGTATTTCGAAATACCCTGGTATACCGTAATACCGTCATACCGCCCAAGCCTACTGTTAATCGGATATCAGTGACAGATTTAGGTGAGCTGCTGGTGCAGCAATACAACCATGACTTTCCAGAGAAAGGTTGTGATGAGAAGAAAGAGATGTCAGTTGAAGACAAACACTTTTTAAAGATCATGTCAGATTCAGGTCAAATCAAAGATGAACATTATCAGCTTGAACTTCCATTTAAACAGAAGAATATCATGATGCTAAACAATCGCAAACTTGCAGAGCAGAGAGCAGAATCATTCAAAAGGAAATTCAAAAGGAACAAAGTTTTCCATGATGAATATAAAACATTCTTGGAGGCTGTGATAGGAAAAGGTCACGCTCAGCCACTGCCCCAAGAGCAGCTCAAACCTGAGAGTGGAAAGGTGTGGTACATACCACATCATGGGGTTCATCACCCAAAGAAGGGAAAGATTTGTGTAGTGTTCGATTGTTCCGCATCTTATCAAGGATGGTCATTAAATGACAAGCTTATTCAGGGTCCCAATCTTACCAACACGCTACTTGGTGTGCTCATTCAATTCAGACAAGAACAGATAGCTTTCATGGTTGATGTCGAGGGGATGTACCATCAGGTCAAGGTAGCTCCTGCCGATCAAGATTATCTTCGCTTTCTTTGGTGGCCAGGAGGAGATATCAGTTTATCTCTCGCTGAGTACAGGATGACAGTACATCTATTTTGTGCCACTTCATCAGCAAGTTGTGCGACCTATGCTCTCACTAAAACCGCTGAAGACAAAAAAAGATGATTTCTCTGCAGAAGCTGTTGACACTGTCGGAAAAAAATTCTATGTTGACGACTGCTTAAAATCTGTGGCTTCTGCTGATCAAGCTGTGAAGTTATGTGAAGAACTCAAGGACCTTTGTGCAAAGGGAGATTTCAATCTGACAAAGTGGACAAGCAACAGTAAAACTGTGCTGGCATCCATCCTAAAGAGTGAAAAGCCCAAAGAGGTAAAAAACCTCGACTTAGAGACCCAAGACAATAGAAAGAGCCCTAGGGATACAGTGGCATGTGGAGGAAGATGTTTTCAAGTTTCAAGTCTGCTTAAAATCTCAACCAGCCACAAGGAGAGGCATCCTTTCAACAGTCTGCTCTGTGTATGACCCACTTGGATTTATTTCACCATTTATCTTCACTGCAAAGCATGTCCTACAAGAGTTGTGCAAACTCAATTGTGGGTGGGACGAAGAAATCCCGGAGGCTCTCAAGAAACAGTGGCAAAGATGGCTCATGGGATTAAAGCAGATAGAAAGCTTCAAGATTGATCGATGTATCAAACCAAAGAATTATGGACAAATTAAATTTGCACAATTGCACCATTTCAGTGATGCAAGCGAGATTGGATACGGTGTTGTCACCTACCTTAAGATGATAAATGAAGATGAAGACGTTCACATATCCTTCATGTCAGGAAAGTCACGTGTCGTGCCTCTGAAAAAGGTCACTGTCCCAAGATTGGAGCTCACAGCAGCAGTACTGGCAGTACGCATGGACAAGATGATCAGAACCGAGCTGCAAATCCCATTATGCAAATCTGTTTTCTGGACTGACAATACATCTGTTCTGAGATACATCATGAATGAAACGCTAAGGTTTCAGACATTTGTAGCCAACAGAATAAGTCTGATCAGAGAAGCAACAGCAACATCACAGTGGAAATACATCAACACTAAACTGAATCCAGCAGATTATGCATCTCGGGGATTGGCAGCAGAATCGTTCCTGAAATGTGAGACTTGGATAAATGGTCAATTGTTTCTGTAAAAACCTGAGGACAAATGGCCAGAGTTTCCGGACGCACTTAAAATGGTCAATGACAGCTATCCTGATGATCCAGAGGTGAAGAAGGAAAAATTCAACGTGAACCCAACCATTGCAACTGACCTAAATGCCACAAGCAAGATAGTGCCTCACTACTCTGATTGGAGGAAACTGAAAAGAGCAGTTGCATGGTTCCTTCAAGTAAAACATCTCATGCTGCTTTTAAGTAAGAAGAGGAAGGAAGTTACTTCTACTCAAGCAAAAGAATCAAATTGAATAAAGCTGATTGAGAAGGAGATGAGTGTTTAAAGACTCTATGAGAGGTCTCACACTCTCTAAGGATAACTTGGATAAGGCTGAAGCAGCAGTGTTGTGTTTCTGTCAAAAACAGTCTTTTCCAGAGGAAGTGGAAACTTATCAAAGGAAGCAGCACACTTTATAAATTGGATCCAGTGTACGAGAATGAACTGGTAAAGGTTGGAGGAAGGCTAAACAAAATGGCAATGCCTAAGGAAGCAAAGCACCCAACCATTCTTGGGAAACACCACCATGTCTCTAAAACCATACTTCAAGATATTCATCAACAAGTTGGTCACAGTGGAAGGAATCATATGTTATCCAGGTTAAGACAAAAATACTGGATACCATGTGCCAATGCATTATCCAGAAAAATAATATCTGAATGTACTGTGTGCAGACGCATGCATGGAAATGCAGGAGAACAAAAAAAGTCAGATCTGCCAAAAGACAGAATTACACCAGACCTAGGCTACCACCATTCACATATGTTGGAGTGGATTACTTTGGCCCACTGGAAGTGAAAAGAGGACGAAGCATTGTGAAACGATATGGAGTTATCTTTACCTGTCTAACAACCAGAGCGGTGCACTTGGAAGTAGCTCATTCGTTAGATACAGATTCATGCATTAATGCCTGCAGACGTTTCATCAGCAGAAGAGGACAAGTATTGGAGATGAGGTCAGACAATGGGACTAATTTTGTTGCCACTGAAAGAGAGCTGAAGGAATCTATAAAAGAGTGGAATCTGAGCAAAATAGAACAAGCCCTCCAGCAAAAGGATGTGAAATGGACCTTCAATCCTCCTTACGGAGCACATCATGGCGGAGTATGGGACAGACTAATCCGGCTTGTAAAGAAAATTCTGCTATCTATCACAAAACAACAAACACTTGATGACGAAAGCTTTTCAACAGTTCTGTGTGAAGTTGAAGGAATTCTCAACAGCCGACCAATAACTACAGTGTCAAATGATCCAAATGACTTGGAACCTCTCACACCCAACCATTTGCTGCAGCTCAAGGTCAAACCTTCGTTACCCCCAGGCTTATTCCATCAGAAAGATACATACTCAAGACGCCGCTGGCGACAATTGCAGTACATAGCAAATTTGTTTTGGACCAGATGGATCAAAGAATATCTACCACTTTTGCAAGAAAGACAGCAATGGAATCGCATTAAAAGGAACTTCATACCTGGAGACATCGTAATAATCATGGATTCAAATGCACCTCGTGGATCCTGGTTAATGGCAAGAGTTATGGAGACGCGTCCTGGATCTGGAGGACTGATTCGGAGTGTTCTTCTTAAGACAAAAACCAACACGCTGGAAAGACCAATAAGCAAAATATGCCTACTGGTGCCTGCCTTAGAATAAGGAAATAACTGAAGATGGACAATTAAGACACCCTGTCTATCTCAAATAGAATATGAAGACTGACTTTGTCTGGCTCTTTGTGAATTTTTGTTTATTGTTATTAAAGATGCCCATAACAATAGGGGCCGGTATGTTAATGTGTTTTGATTTGATAAGAAAGGCCACCTAATTGTGACGTCTGTAGCCAACGCACTATAAAAGGACTACAATTCCCACGGCGCCGGTGCTAAAGCCACAGTGATGGGCAACCTGTTGAGAGACGCCGTCGAGGAACAGTTTTTAACCGTACTTATCTTACCGTAACGTACTTTTACCGTACAAGTACCCTTTAAGTTATAAGCATTATCAAGACAGAAAGAATACCTAAGTTGTTTTGTTATTTTACTTTGAGTTTTGCCTATTTCTTTTGAATATTGTAAAGGCCTATTTTTCTTTGTTGCACGCAAAAGTTTGTTATTTTATTTTGAGCAAACACATCGCAACATCTTCTAAACCAGAGGTGCCCAGTACGTCGACCGCGGTCGACCGGTCGACCGCGGGGGCAATGCTGGTAGATCGCGAGTCATTCATAAATTTAAAAAAATCCAGCTCCGTTAAAATAGACAAAACAGGTTTTGATCCCTCCTCCTTTGGCCTCCCTGCCACTTAATTCAGGAGTTGACTTGATTGACAGAAAAAGCGACCTATTGCTTTCCAGTCTGTTAACACAGAATGCAAAGCGATACAAAATCAGTCAAGTGCCGGGAGAGACAAACAACAAAATGAGTGCGGGAACGAGCAAAAAGCTAAAGACATACCACTTCCACACAGAATGGGAGGGAGAATCTTTTTTTGTGATGTCACATTCAAAGGTTATTTGCCTTATTTGTAAAGCAAGCGTCGCTCTGCCAAAGAAAGGTAACGTGGAGAGGCATTATCGGAGTGTTCACAAGGCATATGACAGCGACTTCCCTCCGAGTAGCGAGTTGAGAAAGAGAAAGGTCATGTATTATTGCTACACAAACATTATCTCTTAGTCTTAGTGTCGCCAACTCGTTTCTAACATGCAAAAAGACAAACAAATGCGTCTATGGTCGGTGTATTTTCTATCTTTCCAATCCAGAAGAGATCTCTCTCTCCCCCATCTGTTTGCAAGGGGGCGGGGCAGTTTACACACACGCATCCGCTACATGCAGCAACACACGGAGGAGATGGTGGAGAGAAGCGCTTCAAGGTGTGGTTACATGTTACCCGTCTTGAGGTGGACAATGCTCGTCACCAAAAGTGTTTAGCATGTAAGGGCGGTAACACGAGCAATTTGTCTAAACATTTTGCAAAAGTGCACCACATTCAGACGGAGGAATGCACCGGGTTCGACTGTCTTTCGAGTAGCTCTGTAGCCCCATCCACGAGTAACGTTTCCACGTCAGGTGTTATGTATGCTAGCAGCAACACACGGAGTTAACTACATTATACAAACATGGGTTAATGATTAGAGGTAACTGAGTTATTTATTTTGTTAAAGTTTCAGCTATTCTCTTTCCAGTTCTGTCATCAGATTATTTAATAAGATTTGTTAAAACATTGTTGTTTCTTTTGATGTGAAATATTATTTATTTAATTCAAATAAAAAGCAATGTTAATTTTGTTCACAATTTGTTAAGTTAATTTAATAATATATGTATTTTTGGCCTCTCTGAAGAACCAGCACCTTACCGTGGTAGAGAGGTTTGTGTGCCCTGATGAACCTGGGGGCTGTGTTGTCTGGAACCTTGTGTTCCTGGTAGGGTCTCCCATGGCAAATTGGTCTCAGGCAAGGGGCCAGACCTCATGAAAGACGACACACGAAGTGAGGATACCCGGCCCGGAGGAAGCCCGGAGTCCCCTTCTGGAGCCAGGCCCAGAAGGAGGACTCGTCGGCGAGCGTCTGGTGGCCGGGCTTGCCACGGAGCACAGCCCGAAAAGGCGACGTGGGCAACACCTCCGCTTCTCCGTCCCGCGGGCCCACCACCTACGGGAAACAGCGATGGGGTCGGGTGCACTGCCAGAAGGGTGGCAGTGAAGGCAGAGGGTCTCGACGGACCAGACCCGGGCGACAGAAGCTGGCTTTGGGGACGTGGAACGTCACCTCTCTGGGGGGAAGGAGTCGGAGCTTGTGCGGGAGGTGGAGCGTTACCAGTTGGATCTGGTTGGGCTCACCTCTACGCACAGCGTCGGCTCTGGAACCTTACTTCTGGATAGGGGTTGGACTCTATTCTTCTCCGGAGTTGCTCAAGGTGTGAGGCGCCGGGCGGGTGTGGGGATACTCACAAGTCCCCGGTTGGGTGCTTCGTTGTTGGAGTCTACCCCAGTGGACGAGAGGGTTGCCTCCCTACGCCTGCGGGTTATGGGGGGGAAAACTCTGACTGTTGTGTGTGCTTATGCACCCAACAGCAGTTCAGAGTATACGGCCTTCTTGGAGACCCTGGAAAGAGTCCTGTATGGGGCTCCTGAAGGGGACTCTTTAATCTTGCTGGGAGACTTCAACGCACATGTGGGCAATGATGGAGACACTTGGAGGGGAGTGATTGGGAGGAACGGCCCCCCTGATCTGAACCGGATTGGTGGTTTGTTACTGGACTTCTGTGCTAGTCATGGATTGGCCATAACAAACACCATGTTCGAACATAAGGATGCTCATAAGTGTACGTGGTACCAGAGCACCCTAGGCAGAAGGTCCATGATCGATTTGGTTATCGTATCATCGGACCTGAGGCCGTATGTTTTGGACACTCGGGTAAAGAGAGGGGCGGAGTTGTCAACTGATCACCATCTGGTGGTGAGTTGGGTCGAGTGGCGGGGGAAGCCTCTGGATAGACCTGGTAAGCCCAAACGTGTAGTTCGGGTGAACTGGGAACGTCTGGAGGAGGCCCAAGTTCAGGAGGCCTTCAACTCACACCTCCGACGGAGCTTTTCGGGCATTCCTGTGGAGGTTGGGGACATTGAACCAGAGTGGTCGGTGTTCAAAGCCTCTATTGCCGAAGCCGCGGCGGGGAGCTGTGGTCTCAAGGTCCTAGGTGCCTCAAGGGGCGGTAACCCTCGAACCTCCTGGTGGACACCGGTGGTCAGGGAAGCCGTCCGACTGAAGAAGGAGGCCTTCAGGGATTTGTTATCTCGGGGGACTCCCGAGGCAGTTGCAAGGTACCGACAGGCCCGAAGGGCAGCAGCCTCAGCCGTGGCCGAGGCAAAGCAGCGGGTGTGGGAGAAGTTCGGAGAAGACATGGAAAAAGACTTTCGGGCGGCACCAAAGTTGTTCTGGAAAACTGTCCGACACCTCAGGAGGGGGAAGCAGGGAACCATCCAAGCTGTGTACAGTAAGGATGGGACGTTGTTGACCTCAACTGATGGAGTGTTAGGGCGTTGGAAGGAGCACTTTGAGGAACTCCTGAACCCGACAACTCCGCCCTCTATGTTAGAGGCAGAGCTGGAGTATGAAGGGGGATCGACACCAATCTCCCGGGGGGAGGTCACTGAGGTCGTCAAACAACTTCACAGTGGCAAAGCCCCGGGGGTGGATGAGATCCGCCCAGAAATGCTGAAGGCTCTGGGTGTTGAGGGACTGTCATGGTTGACACGTCTCATCAACGTTGCGTGGAAGTCGGAAACAGTACCGAAGGAGTGGCAGACCGGAGTGGTGGTTCCCCTTTTCAAAAAGGGGGATCAGAGGGTGTGTGCCAATTACCGAGGCATCACACTACTCAGCCTCAGCGGGAAAGTTTACTCTAAGGTACTCGAAAGGAGGGTCAGGCCAATTGTCGAACCTCAGATTGAGGAGGAACAATGCGGATTCCGTCCCGGTCGTGGAACGACGGATCAGCTTTTTACTCTCGCAAGGATCCTGGAGGGGGCCTGGGAGTATGCTTATCCAGTCTACATGTGTTTTGTAGACTTGGAGAAGGCGTATGACCGGGTTCCCAGGGAGTCACTGTGGGAGGTGCTGCGGGAGTATGGGGTGAGGGGGTCTCTACTCAGGGCCATCCAATCTCTGTACTCCCAAAGCGAGAGCTGTGTCCGGGTCCTCGGCAGTAAGTCGGACCCATTTCAGGTGAGGGTTGGCCTCCGCCAGGGCTGCGCTTTGTCACCAATCCTGTTTGTAATATACATGGATCGGATTTCGAGGCGTAGTCGTGGGGGAGGGGGTCTGCAGTTCGGTGGACTAAGGATTGCACCACTGCTTTTTGCAGATGATGTGGTTCTGATGGCTTCATCGGTCTGCGACCTTCAGCACTCACTGGATCGGTTCGCAACCGAGTGTGAAGCGGCTGGGATGAGGATCAGCACCTCCAAATCTGAGGCCATGGTTCTCAGCAGGAAACCGATGGACTGTCCACTCCAAGTAGGGAATGAGTCCTTACCCCAAGTGAAGGAGTTCAAGTATCTCGGGGTCTTGTTCTCGAGTGAGGGAACAATGGAGCGTGAGATGGGTCGGAGAATCGGAGCAGCGGGAGCGGTACTGCAGTCTCTTTACCGCACCGTTGTGACGAAAAGGGAGCTGAGCCAGAAGGCAAAGCTCTCTGTCTACCGGGCCATTTTCGTTCCTACCCTCACCTATGGTCATGAAGGATGGGTCATGACCGAAAGAACGAGATCGCGGGTACAAGCGGCCGAGATGGGTTTTCTCCGCAGGGTGGCTGGTGTCTCCCTTAGGGATAAGGTGAGAAGTTCGGTCATCTGGGAGGGACTCGGAGTTGAACCACTCCTCCTTCGCGTCGAAAGGAGCCAGTTGAGGTGGTTCGGGCACCTAGTTAGGATGCCACCTGGGCGCCTCCCTAGGGAGGTGTTCCAGGCACGTCCAGCTGGGAAGAGACCAAGGGGTAGACCTAGAACCAGATGGAGGGATTATATCTCTTCTCTGGCCTGGGAGCGCCTTGGGATCCCCCAGTCAGAGCTGGTTGATGTGGCCAGGGAAAAGAAAGTTTGGGGCTCTCTGCTGGAACTGCTACCTCCGCGACCCGACCACGGATAAGCGGGAGAAGATGGATGGATGGATGGATGGATGGATTTTTGAATCAAGTATTCATCTTTATTGTCTTCATTGTTAGTTTCCACATGCCTAAAACAACCTCAAACTAAATCTAAAAGTTGATGGCTAAATAAGAGCGTTTGAGAAATTGTGCAAGGCACACAGTAGTACTCCGAATAGTCGATTAATCGTTTCATTAATCTATAGATTAATCGATAATCAAATTAGTCGTTTGTTGCAGCCCTATTGTAGTTATCCCATGTAAAAATAAAACGTGTTATTCAGCAACCCTTGCAATTTGGGTTTTTATTTTTGGTTGGTAGACCTCGGTTAGCTGGTCATTTCAAAAGTAGCTCACCAGCCAAAAAAGTGTGGGCACCCCTGTTCTAAACCATCGGAGGCGAAGCAGCACTTCAAACTGTGAGTAATTTAAGGAAAGAAACGAGTTAGAACTGTCTGTTTAAGGCGTCTAGTGGCTTGATGGAGATACAAGGAAGGAAGCCACGACACTCCCTTTTTAGTACAATATGATCAGGGGCCTCATTTATAACGCCGTGCGTAGGATTCACGTGGGAAGGTTGCTTACGTAGTGCAAAGCAAAAAAATAGGTACAGAAATGTTACGCCATGTTCCAATTCACAAAACATTGCGTACCGGCGAGGGAAGTGCGTACCGCACATCCTACGCCTATTTCCCTTTATAAATCACAATCAACTCGAAATGCGGAGCAGCTTTTGCGGGCTTCCCATCACACCCATATTTGCCCATAAATAGTCAAAGAAACGCCCATTCATTCATTCATTTTGACTGACTGCATGAAGAAGATCGCAGGAAATGACGACAGAACAGCTAAAAAAGACATCTCACACCCTGTCAGATTTAGGTTATTTTGGGGAGGTTGAGATATATTGTTTGGTGGATGCAGTTTGAACCAGAGTAGCAGCATGGATCGGATCGTCACCAAAATAAATAAATAAGTGGTTCGAAAAAGGATAATGACAAAAAAAATACACATAGCCTAACTTTCCTCAGGCAGTGTGTTTGTACTGGGGACAGGAGACCCCCCCCTTGATGAGAAACTTTAATAAATGATGGGGGAATCCCTCCGGAGTGGAGTCGTGACGACTGGATCTGAATTATGTTTTTGTATTTAGTGGTTTGTGTCCCAGCTGTCAATCTGTGCGCAGCGTCTCCACTGCAGCCTGTGCATCTCATCCCCCCTGCAGCAACTCTATATCCATAATCCACCAGTTAAAGGAAATAAAACTAATGTGTTGTGTTATATTATCTGTACAATTTACCACATATGGTGTTCTTAGTTTCCATACCTCCTGTGTTTTACGAGCGACTTATCAAGTCTTGGCAAACGGCATAAAACACGATTAAACGTGATAGTATATAAAACCATGCTCGTAGCTATACAACCTATAGAAATGCAAAACGGCGTCAGTTTAGACGTAATTCTATCCTCCTACATTTAATAACATTAACACAACATATTCGATGTGGTTTTAAATAACATATCCATATTTATTTATTTCTTAAGTTATGTTTTTGTGTGCACTGAGGAGTCTCAAACAGGCGTTTGTTAAATCATTTTAAGATTGGCTTTAATCAATGTTTGAAAATGAATTCTTCATATGATAAATGAGAGGTAACATTTTATTTATGGTATTATTTCCACATATTTCTCTCCATTCTTCCTTCTGCCAACGGTGTTGCAGTTTCTCGTCTCTCCTGTATTAGTGCGTACGCATGGGTTAGAGTTTGCGTGGAGGACAGCACGTTTTCCCGTCAAGTTAGTATTTTATAAATCGCAAACATTGCGTAGAAACTGCCGTACGCCATTTTTTGAGAATATATCGCTTTATAAATAAGGCCCCTGACCTTTGAAAATATAATCTTATTGTCAGATGTTACATCTTACAGTGATCGTATTTACCTCTTTGACCCCGTCTGATTGTGATGCTTAAATGTTGTAAATATTTTGTGAGAGCCCCACACAGTGTTTTTGGTCCAAAAAAAGAGCAACAATGCGTATTGTTCTTTGTAAAATAATGATTTTGTTGTAATGAAGGCAATGGCAGAAACAGCAGGTGTACCTTATCCCTTGCATGCAAATAACAATTAATCTTACACAATGCAAGATACCTTCATGTTGCTTGTATAATAATCCAAAAGAAACAGTATTAATGGGTTTAAGATAGCGGGTCAAACTAATGTGTGTCCAAGATCCAAGAACACCATACCTACTGTGAAACATGGGGGTGGAAACATCATGCTTTGGGGCTGTTTTTCTGCAAAGGGACCAGGACGACTGATCCGTGTAAAGGAAACAATGGATGGGGCCATGTATCGTGAGATTTTGAGTGACAACCTCCTTCCATCAGCAAGGGCATTGAAGATGAAACGTGGCTGGGTCTTTCAGCATGACAGTGATCCCAAACACACCGCCCGGGCAACGAAGGAGTGGCTTCGTAAGAAGCATTTCAAGGTCCTGGAGTGGCCTAGCCAGTCTCCAGATCTCAACCCCATAGAAAATCTTTGGAGGGAGTTGAAAGTCTGTGTTGCCCAGCGACAGCCCCAAAACATTACTGCTCTAGAGGAGATCTGCATGGAGGAATGGGCCAAAATACCAGCAACAGTGTGTGAAAACCTTGTGAAGACTTACAGAAAACATTTGACCTCTGTCATTGCCAACAAAGGGTATATAACAAAGTATTGAGATGGACTTTTGTTATTGACCAAATACTTATTTTCCACCATAATTTGCAAATAAATTCTTTAAAAATCAGACAATGTGATTTTCTGGATTTTTTTCTTCTCATTTTGTCTCTCATAATTGAGGTATACCTAGGAAGAAAATTACAGGCCTCTCTCATCTTTTTAACTGGGAGAACTTGCACAATTGGTGGCTGACTAAATACTTTTTTGCCCCAGTGTATATACATGTACATGTACATGTGTGTGTACTGTAGAACATTAGTACACAGGACCTACAGACCCTCAGCTGGAGTGCATACAGCAGCTCATACACATGAATGGGCTATATACTGTATACAGAGGTGGAGTGTAGTACTCAGTACTGAACTGGAGTACAATGTTCAGGTACTTTAGTTTACTCTCTCTGATACTGAATACTCTCCTGTACTGCATCACATGGATATTGCAGTACTGTTACTGTACAAGAGTACACGTGTACTTTAACTGTAACAGAGTATTAGTATGTAGTATTAGTAGGCTACTGTTACTGCAGGCCTACAGAGTTTATGTAAACATTGGATAGTAGTGAAACAGTGAGTCAGTACTAACATCCACCAGTAACACACACATATATATATATATATATATATATATATATATATATATATATATATATATATATATGTATATTTATGTGTATAAGAATGAACTCAGCTCGTCCCTCCTGTTTCGTCCTCTCAGTCTCGAGAACATTCTCCTCAACAGAGGCTCTGCCATCACTATCAACCCTATTATCCTCCCTCTCAACCCTCCTGTGGGTGAGGGTCTCTGTGGGATACTATTGGTGTTGTGTAAACTGTAATTACTAAGTCGGCAGTTATAGATATTTGATATTTTTGGTAGATATATAATTTCTCAAACTTATTTCTTATAAAACTCGAAAACTACCACTATGGTGCTGATTTGTAATAAAACAGCATGGCACTGCTCGAGGGAAATGTAGTTTAAAAAATACAATAAATACTACATTTTCATACTACATACACATACTACTACATTGTAAATACTACATTTAGAGTACACATAGTAGTATAGAGGGCTGGTTAAAATATATATCTAATTAGATTGTAAATATATATATATATGTAATTGTGACAATGATTTTTTTTACTATATTCTCCCATATGTAACAATGCCAAACCTTTTGGTTATACACCTAGGATAGCTGAGGTCAAGAGCTCTCTATAACAGTTGGCCCCATGTCTGTAGTCCCTTTTGTTGCTGAATTAATGTACTGAGCTCAAGGTTTAAAGGTCAATTTTTCAAAGCAGGAGGCATGGAAAACCTTCATACTGACCTTCTCTGCCACTCTGCAGATCAAGGCCTTTCCAATTATGTATTTGGCTTTGCTCTAACACAAAGTTTTAATTTTCTCATTTCATGGGCACATGCCATCCTAGGTGTAGTTTCGCAGAGCGCTTTGAAGGCCCAATACCAACAAAAATCGAATTCGCCTTTTTCAATGAAGATAGTAACAAGAACTTGGGTGTTTGATCCCAAAACATAATAATACAAAGGACATGAACAAGGTAATATTACAATAAGATTCAAGTTCAAAAGGATATTTAAATAATGGACTAGTTAATGGAATTTCACTTCTTACATAATGTGAATAACAGAATAGTTAAATCTATCAATCAATCACATTTTATGTATATAACCCATAATCACTAAATATACATTTGTGTCAGGGGGCTTTACAGTTTGTAAAGAATATGACACCCTCTGTCCTTAGACCCTCACATAATTCAAGGAAAAACTCCCAAATAAACGATGAATGAAGAAACCTTGGGGAGAGCTGCAGAGGAGAGATCCCTCTCCCAGGATGGACAGGCGAGCAATACCAAATGTGTATACATTCAAAATACATTTGCATCATAGACAGTCCTGATGTCTGAAAATATAATATATCCATATATAAAGGAGAAGGAATGTGGATCAATGTAAACAATCGACTAGGGGACGCCAAAGAAATAGCAGGGGGAATTTAAATCTATTTACATAACCCAACAACCAAATATTCTGGTAACACTTTTCTGGTACACAAATTCACTTGTTAATTAACATGCATATTAGCAGTATATTGGCTCTTTATTAGTCATTATAAAACACTTATTAATGCCTTATTCTACATAACCGTATTCTACAAGTAATAAGCCATTAGTTGAGATTTTATCTCTCTATGTGTTGTACTGTCTCAGTGTGAACATAGATTAAACAGCCAGCCAATCTCTTTTGAGAGCCAGGGATGAGCAGCCATGCTCCTTTATTGACTTATTTGCAGTCCACTGACATTCAAACGGAGTGAAACTATACAAAAAGAAGTTACAAGGCACTTAATGATCTCATACATGCAAGTGTTACATACACAGATTAATACAACCGCTAAGTGTAAACAAGGTAAATATAGCTAATGCTAGCTGTGCAATAAGCATGCACTAGCCTGTATGCTAACGCTAGCAAGAATTCTAGCATATTAAGACCAAAAGTCATGTACAACAACTTCCTTTCTTGCAATAAATCAGCACTAATTAGAGGGTTATTGAGGAAAAACTCTCAACTAATGGCTTATTACTTGTAGAATACTGTCATGTAGAATAAGGCATTAATACGTTTTTATAATGACTAATAAGGAGCGAATATACTGCTAATATGAATGTTAGTTAACAACTATTTGATGGTTAATTTGTGTACCTTAATATAAAGTGTTACCAATATTCTATATTTTATAACAGGTGGTTGACTATCATGATTGAATGACTTTCTGCCATCCAAAACTAGCGAAATCAAACAATAAATAACTTATTTGTTTTTGTACTAAAGCCCGACAAACCTATTAAACATGTGATGCGAGACTCGGTTGCAACAATCAACTTTATTTACAAATTATGTGTACAGATAGAAACATTGCTTTTTCATTGCTCTCAGTATAATATACAGAAATAGATATAACTTAGGCCTATATATAATTTGTTGTATTTATATAACTGAATAAATCCTAATTATATCTACACATTCTAAATTTTACAAACAACGCAATACAAGTTTGAGTGTTTACATTCATTCTTAACATAACAACTTGTAACAAGGATTTAGATTGAATGGATATACATGGAGTACATGATTATGTACAGTATGTATGAAGCAAATAAATGTCTATATACATTATATACAGTATGCAGGATTTATATTGACAGGCATTATGATTTGTGTATTTAAAAAAACAAAGATGTGCATTTAACCTTAAAAATGTAATCTATAATCAAATGAAGCAGTGTTTTAAGAGGCTATTCATAATGTTTGAAGATGTGTCAGGAGTGTTCTTCTGAGCCTTTATGATGACTTATTATGATGGTTATGGTTGGATGAACATTTTGGATCTTGGGAAATAGTTGATCTCAGAAAGCTGTTTGGTTCCATAGCAGTAATTTTGCTGTTTAGATCCTGAGTGCAGGAAGGGGGCCCCACAGGGATAGGGCCGGGAGGGTTGAAGAAGCATATTCATAATCGTCCATATGAAGGGGTCAATTTCTAATCCATGTCAGAATCAGAGTCACTGTCATAGTCATCAGCTGAAGCCCTGTGCAAGAAATTCATGTTTTCTGCTCCAGACAAAACTTGAAGGTAACAGGCTCTCGCTTGCAACTTCCTCTCTGTGATGTTCTGCCGCTTTCTGAGGATGGTGCTCTGCAGACCTCTCAACCCCTCTTCACTTAGGACCCAGGCCAAATCTTAAAAGTAAAACACAATAAGATAAAGCCAGTGTTGGAATAACATAATTGTAATAATGTTTTTCTGTTTATGACATTTATAATTTAAATACATACTTTGCATTGTCTCACTGGAAAGCAGGCAGGACAGCTCTTTCAGGCCATCACCACGGGTTTGAAGAGCTCTCCAATGGTGGTCCATCTCAATGAGAACAATCTTCTTCTCCTCTTGAAGCCTCCTTATCATGAGAGGAGCAGTTCGGGCTGATGCGTCCTGGTCATCCTCTGAGGTATCGCTCAATGAGTGCTGGAGATCTTGTAGAAAAAACTGTTAAAAAAGATAGAATAATAAATCAATATTATTTGATAAAATATCAAAGTGTACTGAGTGGCTGTGGCTTTGAGAGGTGTAACAGCTTTGCTCATTATTATTATTACAAAATGAATATATTATGATTACAAACATTACATTTACATTTACAATTCAGTATAAGATACAAATATATAAATATTCTGTTTAGGGCTTATGTAGACACAAAATACATACCAACACTCTCTGGAGCAAAGGCCAACTCATGGCTAGTGTCAGGCGCATCCAAGGGAGGATCATTTCACCGACTAGGACCAGCTGTACCAAAAACAAATCAACAAGATTAAAATTAAATTGTCCCTGTTACCCATAACTGCACAATGCACAAGCAGTCATATCTTTGTTATCGGTGGTTTTAGTTTGATGCTGTATCCCCTAAACATCAAGGTATACATGTATTCCTTTATCTCAGGGGTGGGGAACCTCCAGCCCCCGGGCCGTATACGGCCCTCGAGGTAATTTATAAACACACGTAAAAAAGAAAAAAATTTAAGAAATCTAGACCCCAAAAAAATTAAACAAGCGAGTGCCTGTTTTTCCTGGCCACAGTCAGGCTCCTTGAACACAACACGAGCCTAACATGTCATCCCCCTGGTCATCACGTGGTATATATCTCGTTTTACAAGGGTGCAGTTCGGCCGGAGAGCACCAGAACGTCGCTCCGGAACTTTCACAAATTGCAGTACCCATAAGCAAATGCCGCAGTTTTTGCGTGGTTGTGTCTTTAGTTGAAAGCCCAGTGGCGATCTGTTCATCTGTCATACTCATCATACAGTCAATAACTTTGTTGTTATTAGCATCTGGTTAGCTAGCTATGCTAACGAATATAACAAGCTTTTTCTACAACCAGTGAGGTAAAGGCACATCTTTATATGATCATTATAGTTATACAAAAATAAGAGAATAAAGTAAACAGGTATAACATACTACATGTATATGACAGTAAAAAAAAAGTTGTTATTAATAAACAAGAATACAGTTTGAAAGGAGAGTGATTTGTAAAATATCCGTAAAGAAAAAGAAATCTGCTTACAGTTCTGTTTCATATGGGTGTTGAGAGATGTATCCATAGATCTCTTAATGTTGCTCTCAAAGTCCACCTGATTGATGTTTTTAACTTCCACATTTTAAAAACAAATCTCCCCGGGGGAGCATGCCCCCCGGACCCCCCTAGAGGAGGTTAAGTCCCCCCCCCCACTTAAATCATGTTCACATGGATAGGAAACTAAATACATTTGCACACATCTTGTGTCCATATCTTTCTGTTTTGGTGGTCATGCCACAACCGTGTCATGGTAAGATACAGTATCTGGATTAAGAGGTTGCTTTTTCTTTGCACAGCATGAAAGAAAGGCAAAATGATGATGGCTGTGACTTTAGTATTTTTAAGCAGAGGTCAATAATTTGTACGGCCCTCGGAGGATGTTGTAAAAATTGAAATGGCCCTTGAGAGGAAAAAAGGTTCCCCACCCCTGCTTTATCTGATAAACTCACCGGTGACTAAATAATCTAGATTTCCTAAATATCTTCAATAATAAACAATACTGACCCTGATTTGACTGGTTGCTGCTTGATCTTGGCCTGGAATATATTATGTTTCCATCGATGTCTCTCTTTGTCCACCTTATGGTTGGTTCAGGTGTCTGGACTGGTGCTGCTACTTCCTCATCCTGAAGCTCACAAATCAACTCATCAAGACTTTCCATCTCATCTTTGAATTCTTCCTCATCAAGAAAATCATCAAGATCCGTAAATGATTGATGCTCTGAATCACTCATGGTTAGAAAAACAAAAACACAGACATGGACTAAATACAGAAAGATGACAGATAAGACACATACACAGGGACAGGCAGAGATACACAGACAGCAACAAAGATAGGACAATTTCACAACAGCAAGGACAGGGAAACAACGGGGACGTGGCTCTTAAAAGTGCCTTTGGATTGATGCTATAGCTTATAATGGTGTTTGGCTTTCACTTATATCCCAGAAGAATCTGTTGAGAGAAGAAACAACAATTAGGAATTGAACACCTTACATTTTACAGTGGTGTTATCTTATCAAATAATTAACAACATCAACATAGCATGATTACAAAAAGACAGTTTGGAGCTATGGTAACATAGGTTACTGGAAATACATTATTAATGGAAACCATACAATTCCCTATGACTGTAACCTGTAAGATCATATCTGACAAATAAAGGTCACCTAATATGTAAGGGGCTTGGCATTAGTGTCATGAACATGAAGGAATATTTCTGAACTTTTAGGATTATTTAATTGTTTTTATTGTTGTGTCATTCATTTAATCAACTCTAACCCCATTGAAAACACATAACTGACACATAATAACTACATTCCTAAACAATCACAAATATTATTTCATGCAATAACAGGTGTCAGTCGTTTGCCACCTCTTAAATAAAGTTAAACTTAGAAGCACCTTCTGTCCTAGCGAATAGCTAGTAGCAGCTAGCTAGCATTCTGCACGTTTGATGCAGCAAGTTACACTTTTTTGAATGTCTTAAAATTATTTACAGGCAAAAAAAACGACTACCCTGCACTTGTAAATGTTCCAACAATGTCTTATTGGTCCGACATAAGGCTGTTTGTGCTGAATATTGAATGATTTTCTCGAGTTCAGGCACATGTTCACGGTGTTTCTTACCTGCTGGAAGGATCGCAAATGGGCTTTAACATCGTCGCGCATAGATAACGTCAAAAGTGTGTGCCGAAAACATCGTCGCGCATAATTCAGTACCCAGCATGCATCATCTCAACTTCACATAAGAGAAAGAAATGCCTATAAACCTATTATTTTTTGCCTAACTGTCGCCGAGAACTATCACAGAGTATGCAAATTACAATTTTGTCATTTTGTATAAACTATATATAAAGAGCAATGACGTCTCGCACCATACGCTTCAGCTGAGAACGGGGAGCTGTTGCAGCGTCCATAGCAACCACCTTAGCAACCATGAATGTGTACACATTCATGAAGTAATCTTCGTCATAACTAGCAAACTAAACATCATGTACATCTACTGCACAAATAATCAGAAATAACAACTCATATTAATCGCATAAAATGACATCAAAACGCATTTTAATGGCCAAATTAACCTTAAAATAGGCATTTTCCACCGAGAATAACATGAAGGTCGGTCATTGTTGTTGATCACGTGGTCTATGAAGGTCTATGGGACGCCCTACCCGTAGAAGCCTGACGGTAAAGGGGTCCGCTGTCCGCAAGGAAGGTCTATGGGATGCCCTGCCCGTAGAAGCCTGACGGTCAAGGGGTACCCTGTCCGTCATAGGGTGACGGGGAGGGGCCCTGACCGTCTGTCAACATGTGACGGGTTGGGAGTGAGAACGTGTTGTTATCAAAGTACAAATATCCAAAATCAGTTCAGTAACGGTTTTCAAGGGGACAATATTTACTCAAATTGATGGGTTTGGATGATGGGGGAATCACCGACTCTGTCGTCCGGTGATCTAACCGCCTTCTGGAAAAGCTTCACAAGTACGTCGGTACGCAAATGCGCTTTGTGACACAAGTGACGGTACAGATTGTTGCCGCGCATGCTGAAGTATTATTTGAAGTTCAATCTGGTATATTCATTTTAATGTCACCTTATATAGAATGTGTGTTAAACTTGTGATTTCTGTATTGAGTGACTTCTGCTAGCAGATACGAAGAAGAGGCCCCTAGGTTCTCTCTGTTAATGATCAATAGTCCTTGCAATTAACAGGGGAATTTCCAGATACATTTTCAGATATAAGGCAGTTAAAGTCTTGTATAATTAATGATTTATCTCCTACAGACCCCAAAAGAGGCCTTGAGAATTGAGTCAAACAGTTACTGAGGCCATAGTCCTTTGTTCTCATTTTTAAATGTATTCATTCCAGAGAGCTGACTTTGGGGTGAAGGGAAGTTCAGGGAAGCCATTAAGCCACAAGAACAATTAACTTATGTTGGTTGACTGATTCAGTGACTGTCATGGGACGATGGCGTTTGGATATTTATAAATATGGCTTTCATAGAGAAAAACAGGTGACTGTTGTGTGATAAGATACATGATAGGATGTGTGTGTGTGTTGAAGATGTTTAGGGGGAATGAGTATGTGTCCTGTCAAAGAGTCCTCTGTCATGACTCCAAATCATTGATTGGGGGATCTGCCTAAGGGCAGAGGGACAAACACAGACACACACGCGCACAGAAGCAACAGATGGAATCAACAAACTGCTGACTCACTACCTGGGGTCCCGCCCAGAAGTGAACCGACCAATGGAACACTGCCAACTCACTGGCTAGCTTGCTCAGAAGTGAACTCGCCACTAACAAATAGCTAGGAAGGAGCAAGCGACAAAACTCCTCCCCACCTGTGTATAAATGTTGTGATCATTTTGAATATCGGCGCTCTTGTTTTTGACTTGCCGTTCCTGAGACGTGTCTCACACGGTGGTAGAACCTGAGCCCGGAGTACTGCTTCGTGATTAGGTGATTGGGTGATGTATTGTATTTTTTTTACCATTAAAGCAGATTATTGTTTAACCCTTATCCTGGTGCTTTGACTTTTCCTTCTTTTAAAACAAACTCATAGAGGAACGCGCGAAGCAGAGATTCTGCCTCAACAATGCCTACCTGCGTACCAGTTATGTGCACCTAGTAATACAGCAAAAGTATTCTCCGTCGGGACTTCCTGCAACAACACCACGCCGTTATCTTGATTCTTGGCCAGAAGACATTATCAAAGATGTTCTATTGAGAAGACGATCACTACGTGACAAAAGTTTTCAAAACCGTTTCTTCGGTATTTCCAGACAAGTGGCTACTGAAATCAATCTTACTAACTGCTGTTTGTGCAATTCTCAGCGCGAGTTGGCGGACTTTATTTTACTTACTTTAACATAATTTTTCATGGTGGGGCTAAGCCATTTCTTGGTATGGGTGTAGTAGCCTACCCCAGCCATACCCTAGCGCTGCCACTGGTGGGATGTATGGGGCGGGCCATTCTGCACATAAGTTAAATTCGTTAAATATTTTAACGCAATTAATTCAAAAAATTAATTACCGCCGTTATCGAGATCATTTTGACAGCATTAGTATATACAAATAAAGAGAAGAGAGATGAAAGGTGAAAGTCCCCTGACAATCTAAGCTTAAGCATAACGAGTGGCTGGTTCAAGGTTACTGGTGTTACTAATCTATGCTGTAGTTGTTTTTGATGATTCATCATCATGTTTTGCTATCGCTCTGCTTGGCAATTGAAAAAGCTTTAAATAAACATTTGTAGAATTGCTCTTAACATATTTACCTCAATGAAATTACATTAGACCTTACTGTAAGTGTATGGGAGATTTGACCCATATCTATTGATATCTTAAATTGTCAATCATTTTCTTGATCAATCTATCAGCAAAATGTTGATCAGTGCTTCCCACAGCCCTGGATGACATCAAATTAATGTTTTTGTTCAAACCTGGAGAAATGCATTTTACTGTCATGGATGAGTGAAGAAACCAGGACATGTTTAAGAAGTTGGTCCTTCAGACCTTCTTTGACTCTGTTGTGGCGTAAGCCATTTTCTATGGGGCAGCAGCATCTCGGCTGCTGACAGAAAGAGACTGAACAGACTGGAAAGGAAGGCCAGCTCTGTCCTGGGGAGTCCTCTGGACACTGTGGAGGTGGTGGGAGACAGGAGAATGGCAGCCAAGCTGTCCTCCCTGCTGGACAATATGTCCCACCCCCTCCAGGACACCCTGCTGTACAGCACCTTCAGCGACAGGCTGCTGCACCCCACCTGTCACACGGAGAGATATCGCAGGTCCTTCCTTCCTGCAGCGGTCAGACTTTACAACCAGCACTGCCCCTAGTAGACCCTCCTACACACACCACAACACAGACTATAACACCCCTTGCTGCTAAACAGGGCCGGCCCTAGGCTTTTGGGGGCCCTAAGCGAGCTTTGGCTTGGGGGCCCCCCTCACTCTAGCGCGTTCTCACTACACACAACACGGAACCAACTTTTGTCTTATGATGTTAGCATAAGCACACATATTGTTTTTTTTTTTTAAATATTGAAGTTAAAAGCATCAATCTGGTGCACTTTGAGAGCAAAATTAAGAGATCTATGGACACCCATATGAAACAGAACTCTAAACGATTTTTCTGTATGGATATTTTACAAATCACTTAAACTGTATTCTTGTTTTGTCATATAGTATTTCATAACTGTTTTTCATTTATTCTCTCTGGCTGTCCATCTCATAATGTTCACATAGAAACTAGCTGTCAATAGGAATATCATTCAGAAGAATTATAATTTCTTGCAAAAATCTGTCACAAAAAGAGGTTGCACATTTAAATTCAGGTGTTGTTATGGCAACGTCAGTGGCCAAACAGCCACATTTACTGCTGCAAATACATTCAAACATGCTGTTGACACGTAAAGCAGTGGCAACTATGCCACCATTTCAGCTGACTTTTTCTCAGAAATACTGTCACATAACATCCATATATTTCAGTGCTAGGTTGATGCTTAGCTAAGCTAACTATGAAACACTTTAACTGACAGGACTCCGGATCAACTGTGTACTGTAAGGTAGCTTCTAGCTTCATGTCGAACAGTAAGTCAACATTTCCCAGAGAGCTTTCTTTGAAATTACCAGGTAACGCTAACAAATATTACATTTAGATTGTATGACAAAGTGTTTATTTAATATATCTGGCTAGCTATAGCTACTTGCTAACGGTTTAGCTTACCCCGCGATTCAAAGTAACATCAACGTAGCTCTAATTTATGCTTTGCTTACATGTTCGCATAATTTAGTAGTTTACTGACATTTACATACCTTGTTTACCTGGCTCAAGTGGTGGCTCTGGGGTTGTTGTGTGAGCCACCACTTGAGAATTGTCGTATTTTTTAAGAAAATGTTTTCTTATGTCCATCTTCAAAAACTGAGTCTGACTGACTGTTTATTTTAAACATTGTCACAGCTCACAGGATAGCTACCTGTCAGACAATAAGACAGATTTTTATTTCCATTCAACTCTCTGGTTGGTCTGGTGTCTTGCCTCTGTTGCATTTACTGAACACGGGAAATTACAATCCTGTCCTCCTCTCTTGTGTCATGATGAGGTTCAGTTAAAGCACGGTTAATGTATTATATTATTGACTCAATAATATAATACATGCCTTTGAGAGTAGGCAATCTAGGCATATTAACACAAGTAATTAAACATACTTATCACGGCGACGGTGTACTGAGATTTTTTTCCTTTTAAATAAAAAAAACAAAACATATATATATATATTTTTTGCTAGGGGGCCCCTTAGTGGCCGCTTATGTCGCTTAATGGGTCGGGCCGGCTCTGCTGCTAAATACAAACTAAATATAACTTTGTGCAATATGTGCTATATGTGCAATATATACATGTATATGCCGTTAATAACTGTGTAATTTATACCTGGCTGCTAAACCCTTGTTACTGTTACAAGGTATCTTGTATTTTGTAAACTGTGTAACTTGCTGCTGTTAAATACTGTCAAAGTATGTGCAATATGTGCTTTATGTGCAATATATACTTTATATACATATGCCATCTGTAATAACTGTAATATATACCGGGCTGCTAAATCCTAAGAACTGCTACAGGGTTTGATTTGTTTTGATCTGTATTTTTGAAAATTATGTAACTTTTTTTTTTTTAAATCTTTTTTTTTTAGCATATTGTTTATTATATAATAACTTAGTACTTTCTTAACGCATGTAACGGTACGTCTACACTACAGGCATCAAAAAATGCTTTCAACGCTTCGCCCATTCACTTGAATGGGGTGACGTAGAAGATTTTGAATCTTCGCCGAACTGCATTGTGGGGAGCATGGCATGGCTTTGCAAGCATCACGAGCATCTATCGGCATCAAAAGTTGAACAACTTTTGAGGCTCGATGCTTGGCATCAGCCAATCAAATTCCGTTTATGCAAATCCCGCCAGTGCAAGCTCAGCCAATCAAACCGCGTGCAAGCTGGGAGAGCCAGACCGCAGTTCATTTCCTCATATTCCAAACGAGATATTACGGTAGCAAATCAGCCGGTTCTTTACGACCGGAACTATTTACCGGGATACAAACCGGAGGAACCAGGCATGGAGGGAGGTGGCAGAGACAGTGGGTGAAACTGATAGTTTTTTCGCCTGTTTGGAGAGTTTATATCCAGTTTACTTCGTTTTAACATTGCTATTGCTTTGTATGTCGGGGGCGGGAGATTCATGTGATTGGTTGCTCGCAAAAAATCGCCAAGCTTCAGACACGCCCAGCTTCAAGATTTTTTCATGCCTGTAGTGTAGATGGGCCGTCAGATATCCAACACTAAGCTGTCTGTGGCTCTTTCCTTCTGTAACGCTGCAAATTTCCCCTCTGTGGGACTAATAAAGGTATTCTGATTCTGATTCTAATAATAATAATAATAAATGGGATTTATATAGCGCTTTTCTAGACCCAAAGACGCTTTACATTATGAGTCAGGTCGACAAACAAAACAAGAACAAAAACAAAAAACAAAACAAAAACAGAAAAGCAGTCAGGAGGATGTTGGTTCAGAGGGGGGAGGGGCGGGTTTAAGGATAAGCAGAGTTGAAGAGGTGGGTTTTGAGACGGGACCGGAACAGGGTGAGGGAATCAGACTCACGGAGGTCTTGGGGGAGGGAGTTCCAGAGCTTTGGGGCTGCCACAGAGAAGGCTCTGTCCCCGAAGCTCCGGAGTTTGGCCTTGGGGATTGAGAGCAAACCGGCTGAGGTGGATCTGAGGGACTGGGGTGGTTAGTAGAGGATGAGGAGGTCAGTGAGGTAGGGGGGGGCCAGATGGTGGAGGGCTTTATAGGTGAGGACCAGGAGTTTGTAGTGAATGCGGTGTGAGACGGGAAGCCAGTGGAGTTCTTTGAGTGAGGAGTCTGGCGGCTGCGTTCTGGACACGCTGGAGTCTGTTGAGGGATGTTGTGCTGATGCCGAAGAGGAGTGAGTTGCAATAGTCAAGGCGGGAGGAGATGAAGGCGTGAATGAGTCGCTCAGCTGCGGGGCGGGTGAGAGAGGGACGGAGTTTGGCGATATTGCGGAGGTGGAAAAATGAGGTTTTTACAACTTGGCGGATGTGGGGGTCGAGGGAGAGGGTGGGGTCGAATATCACGCCAAGGTTGCGTGCCTGGGTGGAGGGGGAAACAGGGGTGCCATAGATGGTGAGTGTCAGGTTGGGGTTTTTGCTGAGGGTGGATTTGGAGCCGATGAGGAGGAGTTCAGTTTTATTGCTGTTGAGTTTGAGGAAGTTGTGTTGCATCCAGGATTTTATTGCAGTCAGACAGGATTCGATGTGTGTGAGAGGGGGGTTGTGGGGGGATTTGGTGCTGAGGTAGATCTGTGTGTCGTCAGCATAGCAGTGAAAGTCCAGGTTGTGATGGCGGAGAATCTGACCAAGGGGGAGGATATAGATGATGAAGAGGAGGGGGCCGAGTACTGAACCTTGGGGAACACCTTGGGTGACTGAAGCTGTGGTAGAGGAGTGATTGTTGAGGGAGATGAAGTGGGATCTGTCGGAGAGATAGGACTGGAGCCACCTGAGTGCAGTACCTTCGATACCGATATCCCGGAGTCGGGTAAGCAGGATGGTGTGGCTCACGGTATCGAAGGCTGCACTCAGGTCAAGGAGGATGAGGATGTTGAGGGAACCGGTGTCAGCAGAGGTGAGGAGGGAATTGAGGACTTTGATGAGTGCCGTTTCTGTGCTGTGGTGAGGACGAAAACCAGACTGAAAGGGTTCAAAAAGGTCATTTTTTTGGAGATGGCGGTGGAGTTGTTTGGAGATGATGCGTTCTATTGTTTTATAGAGAAAGGGGAGGTTGGAGATGGGGCGGTAATTACTGAGGGAGGAGGGATCCAGACCGGGTTTCTTGAGGATGGGAGTGACAGCAGCAGTTTTGAAGGCAGAGGGAATGGTTCCTTGGGACAGGGAGGAGTTGAAAAGGTTGACAATGTAGGGGCAAAGGACGGGGAGGCAGGACTTCAGAAGAGGAGTGGGTAGAGGGTCAAGCGAGCAGGTTGTGGGTTTGGAGGAGCTGATCAGTTGGAGTATTTCAGGGGGGGTAACCAGAGTGAACTGGGAGAGAATGCCGTGGGGAGGAGGGCTCGGGAGGTCAAGGGAGATGGAGGGAGGAATTGTGGCGGTGGATGTTGGGGGAGATGTTTGTGTGTCAGATGCAGCGGATAGGGAGTGATTAATGGCAGTGATTTTGTCAGAGAAAAACTGGAGGAATGAACTGCATGTGGAAGTGGAGGAAGAGAGGGTGTCAGCACGGGGTTTGAGGAGCTTGTTGACGGTGGAGAAGAGGGTCCTGGGGTTACGGGAGGGGTCGATGAAGATGGTGGAGAGGTAAGCAGATTTTGCGGCATTGAGGGCGTCTCTGTAGGTAGTGAGATGGAGTTTGTAGGAATCATGGTGAACTGTGAGGGATGATTTCATGGTTAGGCGTTCAAGCTGGCGGCCGGTTTGCTTCAGTTTACGGAGTGCAGGGGTGAACCAGGGTGAGGAGGTTTTAAAAGTGACATTTTTCCTTTTGAGGGGGGCCAAGCTATTGAGGGAGGCGAGTAGGGTTGAATTAAGGTGGTTGAGTTGATCATCGGGTGAGCTGAGGTTCGAGTCCAGGGGGAGAGTAGAGGATAGCAGGTCGGAGAGGTGCTGGGGATCAACAGAGCGTAAATTACGGAAAGTGATGTTCCTGGATGGGGGGGGGGGGGGGGGGGCGGCGGACGGGGAAGGCGGTGGTGAACTGTATGAGTTTGTGGTCAGAGAGGGGAAAGGGGCAGGGGTGGAGGTCGAGTACTGTGAGGTTGGTGGAGCAGACAAGGTCAAGGATGTGTCCTTCATCGTGGGTGGGGAAGGTGACATGTTGTGTAAATGAGAAATTGTCCAGAAGGGAGGAAAATTCAGAAGCGTGTTTGCAGGTGGTGGAGTCCATGTGGATATTAAGGTCGCCGAGGAGTAACAGACGTGGGGAGAGGGATGAAGCAATGGTTAGGAGTTCAGTGAGATCAGAGAGGAAGGAGGGGTGTGGTTTAGGGGGGCGGTAAATGAGGATAACTGTCAGTGAGGGAGGGGTTTTGAAGGCGAGAAATTCAAAGGATGGTACTGAGGGAACGGTGAGTTCTGTAGTCCGGATGTTCTGGTTGTAGATGACAGCCAGCCCACCACCACGGCGTGAGGGGCGGGATTTAGTGATGTAATTAAAACCAGGGGGGGATGTTTGATTAAGCGAGAATAAGTCATTGGGTTGTTGCCAGGTTTCAGTGAGCAGAAGGAAGTCGATGGATTTGTCCAGGATGAGTTCGTGAAGGATGTGGGCTTTATTGTTGAGTGACCGTATATTTAGAAGGGCAAAATTGGTCAAGTGGGGGGTTGTAGGGGTGGTGGCAGGCTGGAGAGGTATGAGGTTGTCTAGGTTAGCAGCGCGGGGGTGGGCATGAGAGGGGGGGCAGTGGAGCAGAGGACGGGGGCTTGATGGTTGGGAGAAATGGCTTGTTATATGTGTTGGGAGGCGGAGGGGAGTGGGATCCGCTCCAGGTATTCCGTGCAGCTGGGAGTGTAGGTGAGCGGGGGAGAGTGTAAGAGAAGCAGTAGGAGTTGCGTTCTGATGACGCGTCAGGTGTGCAACAGTGCGTTGCGTGGAGCAGATGGTTGCAATGGATTGTCCGTGCTGAAGGTAAACAAAACTGCGGCGGGTGCTTCAGTGAATGTAGCGGGGTCGACGAAGGAGTCCAAGATGTCTGATGACTGAGATGGAAGACGGAGTGGAGGAGTTGGTCAATGACAGCAGCTGTGAGGTGGAGTATTTCAGCATGATGACAGGCGGAATGGCTGGGAGCAGTGTGATGGCAGCAATAGCAGCTAGCAGCAGATAGCAGCTAGCGGGCTAGCTAGGTTCACAGAGGTGGAGGATTGTTGTGGAGACGAGGAAGATCCACGACATGGCAGGAGGGTGTGAGCAGCGGGACGGGACAGATGCACCCCAGGGATGAAGGCAGGAGGCAGAGAGAGTCCACGGTTGTTGCGTGGGACGGAGACAGACAGTAGGCGATGTAGCAGATACCAATAGCCACCCGGCACGTTGATGGCTACGTGAGGGCAGCCGGCCGGCTACAGCCAGCAACGGAGGCAGAAGTCCAAAATAAGTTAAACAAATGTTTTAAAAACAATGTGCATTGCATTAAAGATGTGTAAATGCAGGGCAGTGGTCCAATTCGAAAGATTGAAGAACGAATGGTAGTTGAGGGTGACAGAGCCGGAGAAGCGGCGAACAGTCAACGCCAGCGTCCTCTCCAGCAGCGGGGTTGATTCTGATTGTATATAAGAAACAACTCAAACCATTTGATCTAATATCAAAACAGGAGGCAGTTATTTAAAAGGTCACCTGCAGTATTTCGTTCTTGTTCAATTGTTAGCGATAAGGAACCCTGCCTTTTTTGTAGCTGGCACACGTTTTCCATGTGATAAGCCTCGAAGTATAACAGGAGCAGGAGCAGGTGGCATGGCTGTGGGAGAATAGCAGACAGTCACAGCTGTACAAAACAAGCCCACACATTCTGGACTTTGCTGTTCCGTTCAAAAGTCTAGAAGAAAAAAGTCATTATTTGCTGCATTAGTGAATTAATAATGCAGAGTGCTTTTTCAACTTTGGAAGGGGAAACATTCATACATAAAGTTATCCACCTGTTATCCATGTGTCTGTACTTAACAGACAATCCCTATAATACTTTAAAGCAGTAACTAACTGGATAGAGGACATCATCAGATTCATTAGTGTATTATTTAGGTAAAATGTGTATTGTACCAAAATAATAATAATACACTAAAACAAATATTATAACAATACTTAGTTTATCCTGTGGAAAATAGTTTTTGGTGACGCTTGCTTTGTTGAAGAACGAAAAGAAAAAAATATATATGTATATTTATATCAATGAAAAAAAACGTAAAACAATGAATTAAAAGATAATAAACATATTATATAAATATAAAAAGGGTAAGGGAGTGTAAAATGTTTAAAAAATAAATAAAAATACAATATCTCAGGTTTCCGTTTCTTTCCTGTGTAATGGGCTGAGCCTTAATAAAGCCTTTAATAGGCCTCTTATTCATTCAGCTGCATGCAATCAGGCAAATAGTTTGTGTTGTTACATTAAATAATAAGTAATAAAAAAAACATCAACCTTTTCATTTTGGTTGCATGAAAAATGTACTGTATCACCTTTAATGTTGAAAGACAGCGGGAACAACAGCAAAGACACAGACGCACAGTGTTATAAATGGACATGGCACAGGCAGATTCAAACCAAAAATACACACAAGGATTTAAAATACATCCCTAACATCAAATTACACTGGCAGAATAATTCATTAAAGGTCCCATGTCATGCTTTTCCGGTTATTACCCGTCCTCTTGTGTGTCATGAAGGTTTTTCTGCATGTAAACGGTCACAAACCCTCAAAGTACACCCTGTAGCAAGTAAAACTCTAACACAGAAAATACCTGTCTATGCTGCCCCAGAACGCCTCGTTGGAGATTTATCTTTTTCAATTTTTTTCTTCCTGGGTATAGTGACGTATTGGTCCAAATGGACCAATCCGCAGAGCCGTTACGTTTGGTCGTTAAGACTTCCCCCCAAACACACACACACACACACGCACGCACGCACGCACGCACGCACACACACACACACACACACACACACACACACACTCAATCTTTTCTCAGCTGCAGCTTCACGGATTTCTCAGATGGCGGGACGCGGCGAGGCTGTGAGTCGGTGTCTGAGAGCACACACACTGACTCACAGCCAGGCTGCGTGTGTGTGCTCCAACAAGGCGTGTAGGACAGAGAGTGAATACACATACTATACAGAGATGCTGTATGAGAAACCAATGTGAGTTTGGAAAATTGCACAGTGTAAATCTATTCTAGTATACCTCAACAATGGAATTATGATCAGTAGAAATGGCCAAGACATGGTACCTTTAAAAAATGTATCATGATACAAATAATCGGTACCACCAATAAGACTACCCTTATAAAGGATTCATAAAGGGTTTCTAATTAGGTTATGAATTAGGTTGTAAACACTTTATTAATGATTAAACCAGTTCAAACATAGTTTTCATACATCAACACAGGCGCACTATTTGGCAAGAGGACTAAGCCTTATATTGACTACTTAGCAATAATCAACTCAGTGAGCAACAGATGCCAAGGATGCTGGCTGATGAAGAAGACGAAGTAAGCTAAGTAGCCAATATAAGACTTAGCAGTACAGATAACTTAGGGCTCACTATTTGGCAAGCAACCGGTCACAGTTGCCCTGTTTATCTCATGTCTTATAAAAGTTTATTAATGATTTATAAAGTGTTCACAACCTAATTAATAAATGAATTACAAACTATTCCTAAACCCTTTATAAGGGTAGTCTTATTGTAAAGTTGTACCAAATAATCAACACTGAGGTTGTTAAAAAGAGAAAGTACAAATAATTTGAAACAACTAAAATAAATTAATATAAAATATATAGTACATGTACACATTAAATGTAATTACATGTGATTGTACCAGATATACTTAATAAAATCTAACCATAAATCTTTAGGTTAACAGAGCAGTGGTTAGCTTAAAAAAGTAATCAGTTACTGTAAATCTCAATAAATTAGTAAGAAATGTTCAACATACTAGTTTTCACAGTATCAACATACAAACTAAAACTAAAACAGTACCATTGCGTCATAATGAGCACCTCAGACGTTAGGGGACAGCGACATACATTTAGCTTCATGATGTTCCTTCAACTTTTTAAGGGTCTTTACCCAAAAATACAGTATTAAATCACAGGACTCGGCAATGGAGCAGTTGTTCCCCATGAATGTTAAATAAAAGAAGAAATAAATAGGAAATATTACGAGTTATTTAACGACAAAGTCTGCTGAAAACTCTAAAGTGTTGACCCGACAAATGGCTGTTTACTACTTCCCCCCTAATATCACCACTAGAGGGCAGCAAAGGCTAATTCTTTCAGTCAAGTCTTGCATCCAAAAGGGAAATGTCATGCTTAACCATCAAAAATGTGATAATGTCCTACATTTAAAAAAAACAAAACAGACTGAATTAAATCGAGTAAAATCTACCTTAAAGATTTAGCAAATGTAGCCACTAAGTTCTTTGTTAGTTCCAGACTTCTATGATACAAGCCCATGAGACACCACTGAGCTGGATAACCAACACAAAGGATCGATTCCCAAAATAATGATAAACAGTATGATGTGAAATCATCATGCATTTTGGTCCAATGTGTGTAAACATTTGATAAAGATTTGTTTGAGTGAATTCCTTGTGGATATCTTAATCCTAAACTACTGACCTTACTGACAACCATAACTTGAATATATGTTAATAAATGGGAGTGTTTTCATGATGTTACACCAACATGTTTTTTTTACCGTACTTGTCCCGTGAATTTCTTTAAGCAACCCTTTTGACAACAACAGTGAGTTGCAATTGTATCTCATAGATATCTTGTCTTTTTCCATAAATCAATCTTTTCACAATTGTTTAGTTTGTTACATTACCACTAGTATCAGGTTAGCTAACCTCAACTTAGTCTAAATACCTGATAAGCAACCATTTGCAAAAAAATAAAGAAAGAGCAGTTACTGTAGTCTCATAGCTTACTTATGGCTGCATGTTAGCATTGCTTTAGCCAGCCTATTAGCTTGCAAGCAAAGTTCAAAACGAACTAGCTACTTTTCAGACTTGTTGATAACATTTTTATCAAAAGCAATTAGCTTCAAAGCTAAAATTACTTTTTGATAAGTCACACAATTATGTAGTAACAAAAAGGGTAAGAAATATGTCCACACGCAAACATTTGCATAGCTAACTAGCTTATTAAAAATGTGATTTGGCTAGCTCACCAAAACCGCTGCGTGTGGCCAGCCATTAGTGGATTCTTAAAAAGCCTCTAGGAGCAAATGTCTAAAGGAAAGTGTTCTAAACTGCTTTCATAATATAATTAGAGAAGCATACTTAAAAAATGCTACTCATATCAGATAGGAGACCACAGAAGGTAAAGTAAGTTACCTTATAAAGTTGTCAGTTGGCTTTTTCTGATTTAAAACCACGGTACCAAATAGTCCAATGTTCAAAATGCCTTACCAAACGGGAACAGTTTGTCAATAGATAAACGGGTTGCATGAGGTCAAAGCTTAGCCTTTGATTTGAAGGGTTAATGTTTGACATCTGCTGACGGTCAGCAAATTAGGAACATCTTGTAAACATCTCACTGAACTATGACAAACTACCATTTCTAAAATGGGGACAAAACAGTTCCCTTTTTCACAATATTCTGACTTTGAAAGAATCAAACTGACGTTTCCATTAGACAAAGAAAGTAAAGCAAATTAATTGAACAAATAAAATGTAAATTAGTATGTTTCCACCAGCTAAGTTAAAGTGATTGAACAGGCACCCTGAATGTGTAAATAAGTTAGGACAGACAATGTCAAGCATGTGTTAGACACTTTGGCTTGTCAGCATTTGGTTGTTAGTGTTCTATAGTTTATGTTGGCCGTTGTATTTGCTGTCTAAAGATAAAAACAGATAAATGCACTTGAGGTGCTCTAATGTACAAACTTATGGCTGTGAGCATCTCATTACATCAGACAAACACAACTACGGCATTTATGGGAATGTTTTAGGGATATTGATAGACATCAAATGTTTCCCTTACTGACTTTTGCAAAATACGTAAACATTTTTAAAAAATACAAAGAGAAGTACCTCAAGTGATTTCTTTTAAAAACTAGACTGGGGAAATGTTTTAAAAAGCAATAGTTCTGACATCATTATGTCCTAATCTGCAGTAAACCCAGTTATTTTAACCAAGTAGATACACTGTCAATGCTCTAGACAGACTGTTGCTATGGCACTTTGTTTTCCCTCCAAGTGATCAGTGACCTTGTGTTTTTGAATTGACTCTGAGTGAGAATGGTGTCCCATCAGCAGCATCATCAGAAATAGTGAAAGGCCGGGAAGCAAGAAAGAAAAGTCTTGCACATTTTACAAGACAGACTCAATGGCTTCCGGCATTGCCGCTGAGGCTTTGGTTTGATGTGTGACGAGCGGGGAGGTCTCCTCTTCCGCCTGGGCATTGGCCACCGCCTCCACCCGGACCTCAGCCAGTTCCCCATCCTGCTGCTGCTGCTGCCGCTCCTGCTGCTTCTTTATTTCCTGTTCGTTGATGTGGTGGAGGATTCCAGCTCCCAAAGCATCGCCTTCCACATTCACCACCGTTGTGGTACGATCCCTGTAGACAAAGTAGGAGTAAGAGACAGACAGCTGAGTTTGGTGTACCTTAAAAGGCACCTATTATGCTATATTTGAAAAAATATATTGTAGGGCCATACCTATACAAACATGTCTGTGAAGTTCTTTTGCTTAAAATACCAAACAAATCACCCATTGTAGCCATGCCTCATACCCCTCTATTCTCCTCTATTCCAGCCCTGTTCCAAAAAGGCTGATTCTGTGACCGTAGCTTTAAATGGAACAGCTGCTGCTAGCCACGCCACTTTGTAGCATCATGCAGCTTTCCCCTGCTAAGAGAGTTTCTCCCGGGAGAAACTCAGCTAAACGCTGCGGTGATTAAATGCCATATTATGTTCGGAACCACTTCAAGCATTATTTCTGCAACAGTATGGAGCTCAAACATTTCTCTCTCTCAGGGTTTACCGCAAGGACATTACGTTACACATATTCTCTCCAGTACAGCGTTAGCTCTGAGTGTTAGCATGCTTGCTAATGTAAACACAGACCATATTACTCCCAAAACACGCCACGCATTGTTTCTGATGCAGCACTAGCTTGACATGTTCTTTCTTAAGTGTTTACCGCTAGAACAGTGCCATTATATGTATTATATATAACAACTTTACTCTAAGTGCCTCCTGCAGACATTCTACTGAATACACAGATACACAGCTGCGAGAGAGGATTCAGCTAGACGACTGTATACGGAGACGATAGGTTGGGACGTATCACGTGTGCCACATTTCACCAATGACGTCATAGGAGCCAAATCCTGGATTTGCTCATTTGCACCCCTGTTTTAAAAAAAAAAAATTAAGAGATGTGGGTAAGAAGGAAAAGAGAGAGGGTTGTATTTTCTGAAACTTTGTGATTCCCCTTACACACCGGGGACACATATTTATATATAAAAGACATAAAAAAGTGCATTTTGCATGATTGGCCCCCTTTAAGTAAACATTGAAAAGGTCATTGTTTGGCCCCACCTGTAACCCTAACCTACGGAGCCCCTAAAGCAGGGGTGCCCAACCTGTCGATCGCGAGATGTGTCTAAAAATAGAACAACAATATTCAGTTTTATCGTTAATGCCCTATAACATAATCTTCCTGTGCCAGAATGATGCACTTGAACGCATCAAAGCTTTTTGATTGGCGTGACCCCCATGTATCGGGGCGTGGCACGTTGTCCGTGTTCAACTCCGTACCATGAAACAGACCGGCCGTCAACTTGAAAGATTGTTCAAACGAACCCACCTCACCGTCCACGCCGAAGCCTATAAAGTTCACATCTCCTCCTACCGTGATGCTCTCCAAGCCGCCAAATCTGCCCACTTCTCCACCCTCATCGACAGCACCAACCGGAACCCCCGCATCCTGTTTTCCACCATCAATAAATTGCTCCAGCCACCTGACATCAATCCACCCTCCTCCCCTGACCTATGCAACTCCTTCCTCCTCGCCTTCAACAACAAAGTTTCACAAATCAACAGCTCCCTAACTGCCATGACCACTATCTCCTCCAACCCCCACGCCCCCCCTCCTCTCCCAGTCCACCCGCCCTTCCCTCCCCTCACTGCCTTCTCTCCTGTTGACTCCTCCCACATCCTAGCCATCATCACCTCATCCAAAACAACCACCTGCTTTCTTGACCCCCTCCCTACGACCCTAACTAAGGCCTGCCTCCCTGTCCTCATCCCCCACCTCACCACCCTCTTCAACCAATCTCTATCCCTTGGTCTTGTTCCCTCCATCTACAAACTTGCCTCCATCACCCCCATCCTCAAAAAGCCCACCCTTGACCCAGCCAACCTCTCCAACTACCGTCCCATCTCCAACCTGCCATTCCTCTCCAAAACACTGGAGCGTATTGTCGCCACCCAGCTCCACACCCACCTCCAGTCCAACAACCTCTATGAATCCCTCCAGTCTGGTTTTCGCCCACTCCACAGCACTGAAACAGCCCTGGTCAAAGTAATCAACGATCTCCTCTCCTCTGCAGACTCCGGTGCCCTCAACATCCTGCTACTACTAGACCTCAGCGCAGCCTTTGACACTGTGAATCACTCAATCCTCCTACAAAGGCTGCGCCAACAGGGTGTTGAGGGCTCCGCTCTCGACTGGCTCACCTCCTACCTCACCGACAGGCAACAATTCATCTCCCTCTCTGGCCACACATCCGCCCTCTCCCCAGTCACACAGGGGGTCCCCCAGGGCTCAGTCCTCGGCCCCCTCCTCTTCATCTGCTATCTTTTCCCCCTTGGTCACATTATTCGCAACCTCAACCTTGATTTCCACTGTTACGCCGATGACACCCAGATCTACATCACCACCAAATCCCCTCACAACCCTCCCCTCACCCATATCGAAACCTGCATCTCTTCAATAAAAACATGGCTGACTCACAATTTCCTTAAACTCAACAGTGATAAAACAGAGCTACTCATCATAGGCACCAGATCAACCCTCAATAAAACAGGACCCATTTCACTCACCATTGAGAATTCGACCATCACCCCCTCCCCCCTGGCACGCAATCTTGGCGTTATCCTGGACCCCACCCTCTCCTTTGACCCCCATGTCAGCTCCATCATCAAGATCTCCTACTTCCACCTCCGCCGCATTGCCAAAATCAAACACTACCTCCCCCCCCGTGCTGCTGAATCCCTCATCCATGCCTTCATCACCTCCCGCCTCGACTATTGCAACGCCCTCCTCACTGGCATCTCCTCCCATTCCCTCCATAGACTCCAAATGGTACAAAACTCTGCTGCCCGCCTCCTCACCCACACCCGGACCCGTGAACACATCACTCCCGTTCTCCGCTCTCTTCACTGGCTCCCCATCAAACAACGCATCATCTTCAAAACACTCCTCCTCACCTATAAAGCCCTTCACCACCTAGCCCCCCCCTACCTCTCTGACCTCCTCATCCCCTACAACCCCCCCCGAGCCCTCCGATCCTCCTCCACTCTCTCCCTCACAGTACCACCATCAGGACTCAAAACATTTGGCAACAGAGCATTCTCCAGATCAGCACCCCGCCTCTGGAACTCCCTCCCCCAATCTGTCCGCCACTCTCCCACACTGTCTACCTTCAAAACTCAGCTGAAAACATACCTCTTCTCCCAAGCCTTCAACTTACCCTACCCCCCAACCCACTGACTTCACTCACACCCCACGCTGTATCTCTTATTCACCCCACGCTGCATCTCTTATTCATACATTCATCAACTTTTTCTTTGCTCTTTTCCATTATGTTGTCTTTTGCTCGTTGTCCTATGCTTGCTCCCCCCCTGTGTTGTCCTCTGCCTGTTCATGTAATGTTCATGTTCAATTTTCTTGTCCAATATGTTGTCTTCTGCCTGTTCACCCCCTTTCTGTACTTTTAATTTTTTTTTTTGTAAGCGACTTTGGGTTATTGAAAAGCGCTATATAAATAAAAGTTATTATTATTATTATTATTAACAGGAAAGATATTCCGCACACACACAAGACCGCAATTATGGCAGAAGCAAAAAAGCCCAAAATATATCATTTTCACTCCAAGTGGGAGGATGATTTTTTTGTTTATTCCAATTCAAAGTCCATCTGTCTCATCTGCAATGCAAGCGTGGCTTTATTTGCCCTGGTTTAGACCTTAGAATCCTGCCACTGAGTTCACTGAAGATAGCAACGGTTTGTACAACTACGTGTAGCTCAGACTCTCAGTTGACTGCCGTGTCGCCACCACATCAAACTGCCTTCAAATCATTCAAAAATAAATGTGTTGAATCCTCCCATTGACAACCAAGCAGGGATAAGTTTGCACCTCATCAATGGACCAACTGCAGGTTGCCATTAATTAACCTGTAATTCCCTAATCTGACCAATATGAAAATTGGTTCTTCTTGAGGGCTTGGGCTCAGCCTGCTTGGAATCTCCACAGAGGTGGTTAAGTAGTAACGTGCCCATGTTTATCATGCTGCTGTTGTGTGTTCTCTACTCCAGCAAGGCAAGCTGGTACAAGTACAGAACAGATTGTTCAGGTTTCCCAGGAGCCCTGGTCTAGTTAAGCTAACTGTAATGTTGGTAACTTGTTTACAGACATGATTAGACGTAGCTCTAGGTGTTTTTTAATACTAATTTCAGTTGTTATTTGCAGGCTTTACTTACACAATCCAATCAACAGCCAGCATAAGTGATAGGTCGTTGGTAGGCAAGCCGATGGCCTCCAGGATGATGGCGATGGTTATGATGCCGCCAGCTGGGATGCCTGCTGCGCCCACACTTGAGGCTGTAGCTGTCACACTAGGAATAATGATGAAATAATTATATGAACTACTACTAATAACACGCATGGAACAGAAAGCAGACTTTTCAATGTAAGAACCAATCAATGGAATGTGGATTTTGGTATGTGTTTTCTTCTCATGCTGAGCAATAGGAAGAAAATGTGTTATCGTTCCCTGAACTCACAGGATGGTGAATATCTGTCCAGCGTTCAGCTCATAATTGTTGAGCTGAGCGATGAAGACAGCAGCGATGCACTGGAATATGGCTGCTCCGTCCATGTTGACAGTGGCCCCAATGGGAAGGATGAAGCGGCTGATGCGCTTGTCGACTCCATTGTTCTCCTCGATACACTTTATCATGGAGGGAAGAGTTGCTGAACTGATGAGAAAAACAGATAGAGATACAGCATAACCATTTCAACTTTATCAGCCAATTACAACCAATACCATTAATAGTTACAATTGAATAACATACAGTTCCAAGAATGTGACACTCCATACAAGGGTTCCTTAAAGGGCTATACAAACCTATTGGATGTCGGTATATTGCAGAAAATCAGCTCTGTGGCTAACACACATTTATGATACCTAACTTGTTTTGTTTAGCAGGATTATCTCCACATATTAACATAACTTTTTGATTTTGAGGCATAATTGAATTTGGCTAAATTAAAATGTTAACTTTGGACATTAATGAGAGGGGTATATAATACTGACGTATTTTATGTTGTAGAACAAAATGTGAATGTCCTGTTAGCTTATTCAAATATGTTATTTCAGGCTTCTAACTGCACAACTATTAAACGTTCAAAAAACCATTGACTTCTAGACGAGGGAACCAAGACTTTAATACATTAATACACCACTCTATTACTAAAAAGCAGAACTTATTTTCCGTTTGAGTTATGGTCATCTGGGACCCTGCGACGTGATGTTATACTGTACCTTGAGCAAGTGGCGAAGGCCGTGGTGAAGGGTGTGATGAGGCCTGACAGGAAACTGAAGGGGTTCTTGCGTGTGAAGCCGAAGTAGATGAGGGGAAGGACGATGCCGCCGTGGATAATGTGGCCCAGGATCGAAGCAAAGATATATTTTCCCAGACTAGTGACCAGAAGACCAACATCTTCCATCTCCACAATCTTACTGCCCACAAGGAACATGATGCCAAAAGGGACATACCTGAGAGACACAAGAGGTAAGAAAAAGGAGGAGGAAGGCTTTTAGAATGTTGGATAATAACATTAACAACCAAAGGTAGTTACAGACAGTCAGTGCCTACCTCATAAAACCTTTTACATGTTGAGTGTTATCACAAAATACCATCCAATACAGTACAAATGTACCATCACTATTTATATCATTGGAACCCCACATGCAATCTACTTCACTCACCACATGATCCAGGACACCAGCACCATGGTGGCCTCGTTGAAAGCATTAAAGAAACGGATGAGTTCCTCCCCCTCTTCTCCCAGCTTCCTCAGCGCCACGCCAAACACCATCGCAAATAACACCAGACCAAGGATGTTCATGCCATCTGTGTCTGTACCAATAGGCACCTAAAACACACAGAAGAGTTGGACTTTAGGAGACTTAACACAGTGAAGAGGTTGTGGAATGGAGACTGGGCGACTGTACTTTCTTAGACACCTTAGAAATACATGATTAAACAACAACTCTGTTCCTCTCAGCCTTGATTGGGTTTACGATCTCATACCCTTTATGATACGGTACAGCAGCATGCACAGTCAAACATGGACAAATCTACAGCTGGTTTAATTGTCTTTTATTAATGCATTCTTTTTTTGTTTTTTTTAATCAACATTTCTAAGAATTTCTCACACCTAGCATTGGGATCGCTCACCCTCCTAATGTTGTGTTTCCAAGGCATGTTAAATCCCTAGGTGACTAAACCAAGGAAATGCGCCGGACATTGAAGCAAATTTTCGTAGTTGCCAAATGTGACCTGCTCCATTGAAATCAGTCGCATTGACCCGAAGACACATTTTGAGTTGTTTACACTGTTGGAAAGAGGAGACTCCTAGCTTTCTAATGATATCAGGATTATTTTTGTACTCCAAATATTAAGCAAAATATGTCACATTATATAATATAATGAATCATCATTTTGAGAAAAAGGCCTTCAAAGTATCCTCTTCTCTGGAATCCATCAATCTGATTGATTATTAGCGGAGCAAATGATCAAGACATTACGGAGGGAAGATATTTTTGTTTGGATTACTGGTCTGGGGGAAGCTCGCGAGTGTGTGTGTGTGTATACGTGTGTGCGTTTCTGTGTATTGTTTGTTTCCCAGGGAAAACACTCACGAGAAACACTGACTGTTGTTATGCCTGCTGTGACGTCAAGTTAGTCCGTTCTCCGCTTGTAATTATGCCGTTACAAGCTTCAAAGTTGTGTTTATCATCTGAATTTGCCAAAACAAGTTTAATATTCTGAAAGCCAAGACTTTGTTTAATTGAAATCAGATGAAAACAAACTGTAACGGACCCGGCCGTGTTATCTATGATTACTATACGCCTTACATTCATAATTTCAGCCGGAGGGAGGGGGGCGGCGCTGCGGAACAGCAGAGTGGCTAGTGAGAGCTGTCATCTTCCCTTTACAAGCTTCAAAAATGTATTTATCGTGTGATTTTGGAAATAAAAGTTTCAAATTCTGAAAGCCAAGACTTTGTTTATTTAAAATCAAACAAAACACCCGAACCCCAAAAAATAATTTTTTTACGCAAATCCACGTTTATTTTGAAATGAGCCTTTGCGACTTCCGACTGATTTCGATAGAGCGGGTCACAAATGGTGGTACTAAAACTCCTGTGTCAGTCCATGACGTCTTTGGTCCCAAAATGTTTAGTTTTTTCCATTGACTTAGTACCACATTTTGTTCCAATCCATCCAGTAGATGGCAAGACATGCTACTTCAAAAAGAAAGACCAAATCAGGGGATACCTCAGGAATAATCCTTTTTTTTTTAATGGCGATCTTTACGATAGTTGTTCAAATAGCTCTGTTTTGACCAAGTAGTCGAGCAACATAAAGTATAGGGTATGCTTTGACTGGACATTTGTAGCCTTTCATTTTGGAGGTGTATGCTTGTCAAACAACAGTGATGATATACAGTATGCCGCCGTATTTTGTGCGAAATAGTTATCTGTGTGAACTTGGATTCTAGGCCAGATGAGGATTCAGTGAACTGCATGATGGATAACTAAAAAGGACAGGAACAAACCCTGAGCTCAATCCCATTCCATTGTTCGCAGTTTTCCCACAGCTCCACCAGCTTCAATCCCTGGCACTGGTGGGGCTGTCCACGATGACCCACAACAGACGAATACCATGGACTGATGCCAAAATCAGATCCTCTATCTGCTCCAACATACAGGGTCGGTGGGGGAAGGCAATGACCAATTGGGAGAAGTAGTTCGATTTAGTTTTTTATTGTACGGTCAAACAGTGTTGAATCATTTGAGTGTGTCACTGCAGAAGACTCTTAAAATAAAGTCTTTGTAGCAGCTCACAGGGTGGTGATGAGGAAGAAGCCTAAAAACTAGAATGTGCTAATATGTGAAAGACTTCTGTTGAACTGTCTGTATAATGTCATCCATCTGTTTTTTGGCTTTCGATCTTCTGCCTAATTTTCTGACACCGACAAACTCGTCAAACACTTATCTATAATGACAGGCCTAAAGGAAATCTATTAATGTGCAACCAGCCCAAGCTATTTGTCCCCTGATAAGACGGACACATTATCTTTGTGACAGGCCCAATGGATACTGGTAGGTCATGCTGACCTGGACACTGGTCAACACTCTTGACCAACTAAAAACTCACCAATCAATAGAAACAGAAAACATTTTGTCAGCCTTAATGAACTTGTTTTAAAGTTGTACCAGCCAAGGTTTGAAAACAGACCAGACTGCTTTGGTTGAATTACAAACCAGTGAGGATAAAGTCGAAAATGTTGGACATCTTTCCATGAGAAGTTTAGGATGTTTCCTCCAGTAGTTCATGTGAAAGACACATAATTAGTTGTGGGAAGAAAGACTGGTGTGGAGTTGCCACATTGGTCAGATTATCCATTTCAATCCTTTTCAGAAGTATCCCAGCATGTCAAACCGTGCATCAGAAGGTTGTGGAACAGTTTTTTTTTTTTTTTAGATGCTATTTGACAATCCAACCAGCACTTATTTTAGAGCCTGACACCTTACAGATATCTGATTACCTTCCAGAGATCTATTTATCCAGAAATAGGAAAAACACCATGCACATACCACATACACTCTATGCAGACGATATCGCAGACAAATTGAAGAAATTAAAGCCACTGTCAAGCTGATTGCTAAAGAAGCAAAGCACAGAACTTTTGCAAACTACTGAAAACTATTTAAAAAAACGGAACATCAAAACATGACGTTGCTGGTGCTACAAGGTTTTGTCAGTGTGAGTTTGCCAGAGAAAGTGGTTTTCTTCGATTATTAGGAGTCTTTTTCCTGGACACCGGTGATTGGTAACCTGTGGCAGAGGGATACATCATGCTAGTAGTATATAGTGCTCTGATACCACGCCAGCAATGAAACAAGAAGAAGAAGAAGGACAAAGATTTGATTTGGCGAACTCAGATAGCTTATTGTAAAAGATATCTTCATGGCATGTGTGGAAAGGAGGAATGAATTCTCTTTCATAGTGATGGACTCACTCACTCTTCATTGTGCCTTCAACCTTAAAATGCGCTGAATAAACAACACTTTGTTTGATGAAAATGTGCTTTGCTGCTAACTGCTCTCTGCATGTTTGCAAATTTAGAGACCGAAGCCTCCAAAGTCACATGCATTCCGGGGGCCAGAGCGGGCGACGTTGATGGTTTGTTTGTGTGAAAAGCTTGTCTGCCCAAGGCTTAAAACATTTGGGGCAGCAGTGAGAATGTTTATGAGAAACAATTCGTAGCTTAGATTGAACTCGAAGGAAACTAGACTGGAATCTTTTGAAGAAAAAAAACCAATTGCACATTAATTAAAGACATTTGACATTTAGCTTGAGCTGTGTTAATACTCTCTTTATGGTATTTAAATTGAGCCAAGTAGAACCCTTTTGTGGATTTGGCTTGCAAAACAAAGTGATACTGATCTCTGTCTGTTAGGATTTGGAAGTCTCATAATTTATTGTGTGGGCCTTTGAAGGAGAGGCCGTTGTACCTCCCGTAATGTACCTAATCTCGTTGTCCTTTTCATTACAGAGCTGGGAAAATGGTGTATTGCTTAGATTCTGATCCGTGCAAGTCCAATTTTGACTGACTTTAGTTCTAATGTTAATGTTAATTTGATTTCAACCCATAAGTAATTATGTAAGTTAACTCAACATTTCACATGATGATGGAGTAGTGTTCCACATTTTTCCCAATAATTTGTTTTATGATTAGGCCAAAGGTAAAGAGAGACATTAATGACCTTGTGTCCTTTTTGTTAGTACGTGGTTCCATTTTGTCTATGGCCTTGGACGGCTTCACTAAAAGTCACCCAGTTCTGCCCTTCTACAGTCCGGCTGAGTGCAGTCACAGAGATGCTATGGCTGCGCTACATGACATTAATGGTCTGGTCCGAGAATGGACACCATTTCCTGCTCCCAGAGAGAATGACACTCCTCAAACTGAACATTACAGCCGTTGATACTGTCTCACATGGGTCTGCTCCCCCCCACTGAGCCATGAATTGAAAGGTTGACCTCTGCTTTGAACACTTGGAAGCCTCCCTGTCACACCAGCACCAACCCTTGGGTCAGTCAGATGAGACTAACGGCTTCACTTAGGGCATTTGGTTCAGATACATGACTTTCGTTACCACACAGTGGATTGTTTTTTTTAAGGCTATTCATACTGCTATGCAGGGGATGCCTGTAGGTTTGCAAGCTGTTAAAAGCCCCTACTACTGGATGCGCCACTTGGAATACGCAGTTGCACTGTTCTCAAGCAGATAGCAGAAGGAATGCAGGCAGATGAGCCTCCATTTCACTGGGGGATCAACTACAGTGCTCAGTGAATGAGCCACACAAAAACAGAGCAATTGGGGGGGTTGAAATATGGCGCTCTGATGAAGACGAGTTTGAGCCAATCAGTACCTCAGTGCTAATCTACAGTATCAGGATGCCTTTACACACCAGACACTCAGTGTCATAAAGAGGAGGAGAACGAGTCAGGAGGACATGTTATTCCAGCTCTCGTACAAAGATAACATTTGAATTGAATGACCAGATGTTTACAGATGTACAATTAATGATTGTTTTATATTTCCAATGAACAGACATGTGTTAAATAGTGGCAATAAATATATTTTGTCAGATCAAATTACACTTTCACACTAAACAAAATAAATTAATTGATATTTTCAGATTATGAGGTATTGAATAATAAGATATTTCTAATATTATAACAGATAATGTTAATATCCTTAATTGTCCAGCAATCAGGCTTAACAACACTACTCTTCAATGTATCACCCATGCACAGACAGACCTAAAATGATGTTTCAAGTTTTAAGAATGTTTAATACTTCCTTTCCAGGTTTTTACAAAAGTCTTTGAATATTTTCCTAACTTTTCCTTTTCAGATTGTTAAACATTTTGAGAATTGTTTGATTTTCCCTCCAGATTTTGAAATGACATAATAATTGATAGTTGAAGTAATACAATTATGTTATCATGCCATAGTCTTTTGATTTAATGTGTCATTATTGTGCTTTTGTAAGAGATGATTTTTCTGTTATGATTGGTTGTATCAAACATTGTGATTGAATGTTTCAATCTTATTCTACTTTGTGATGTAATTGATGTTGTGTAAGGCCACACTCAACACTGAAGACGCCTATTGATTTAAGTATTGACCAAATTATTATTAGACTAATGTTTTAAGGTTATCATAAATGATAAAAAGAGAGGACTGTTAGGGATTAATTTTGTCTTACTCCTAGGAGTCTAACCGTTTCTGTATGTTGACGTTTACGACCAACCCTAAGTCTGTTATCTGTCTTAAGGAATGGGAAGTCTCAGCTATTGTTGACATTACCAGTTTTATGACCGGTCAACTCTCGGTCACAGAGCCTAAGAGTCAGATAAGTGATTCAGTGTCTCCAGGTGTTAACGCCCCCACCCCCCAATATGGGGTTTAACTCTCTGCAAACTAGTTAAAAGTTTTAACGATAACATTGTTACTCTTAGAAACAAAATTAATGACCTCTTGCCTTTGACCATTATAGTGTTATCAACAGCTCCCGGAAACGTAAGTTGTAATATTAAACTAGATAGTAAACTAGAATGCTTTTCAGCCATAAACCTTGAACAACTAAATTCAATGATTCTCTCTTCTAAACCATCAACGTGTATCTTAGACCCAATTCCAACTAAGCTGTTGAAGGAAGTTTTTCCATTAATTTAGCACTTCTTTATTAAATATTATGAATATGTCTTTATTATCAGGCTATGTTCCACAATCATTCAAAGTAGCAGTGATAAAACCGCTTCTTAAAAGCACAACCTCGATCCAGAGGTTTTAGCCAACTATAGACCTATTTCTAATCTTCCGTTCCTCTCAAAGATTCTTGAGAAAGCGGTCGCAAAACAGTTGTGTGATTACTTAAAAAACAATGATTTATTTGAAGATTTTCAGTCTGGCTTTAGAACACATCATAGCACAGAGACAGCTCTGGTTAAAGAGCCTTTTCTTATCAAGCTCCACATTTGTGGAATCAGCTTCCAGTTTTTGTTCGGGCGGCAGACACCCTATCCGTTTTTAAGAGTGCGCTTAACACCTTCCTTTTTGATAAAGCTTATAGTTAGGGCTGATTAGATTCAGCCCCTAGTTTTGCTGATATAGGCATAGTTTGTCGGGGGACATCTTACTTCTTCCTTCTCTCTGTCTATACCTGTGTACTCTCATGTTCCGAATAACCCAGCTTCCCTAAATTTCTTTCTTTTCGGTGTCTATATACGCCGGGATCCTGTTGCTGCGTTCCTGTGTCTTGGATCGTGAGCCCTGGATCTTGAGTCGTGGCTGTGCCTGTTGCTGTGGTCCTGGATCATAAGTCCTGGATGGATATCCTCGTGGATTCATCTTCCTAGTACTGTATACACACATGCATTTCCAAACATTTGGACTACCTATGTTGCAAATATATTATCTTTTCAATTTATTGCACGTCTGTCCATCCAGGGAGAGGGATCCCTCCTCTGTTGCTCTCCCTGAGGTTTCTCCCATTTTTCCCTTTAAACTATGGGTTTTCTCCTTGTACGATGTGAGGGTCTAAGGACAGAGGGTGTCGTATTGTCATACTGATATTCTGTACAAACTGTGAAGTCCACTGAGACAAATATAACATTTGTGATATTGGGCTATATAAATAAACATTGATTGATTGATTGATGTTTGCACTTTTTCACACTTTAAGGAGCAATATAAATAAAGCCTTTTATTCCATCAGAGTACCTTACCTGGTAAAAAGTGCCTTTCAGGAACTCTTCAACTATTGTAAATCCAACCCGGTATCACGGCAAGACGTGTATTTACACCATAACGGTCTTTGTTTTTAAGATAAAAAAAAGATATTAATAGGAGAATGTGCAAAACAAACAAACTAATAAGGCTTAATTTAAACATTAAATAATACTTTAGGTTAAGGTCTTCTTTTGAATAAGAAAAAAGTACTTAAAAAAAAGTACTTAACGTCTGATATATTGCTTTCCTGCAATGTTTACTATGTTCAAGCACTTATTACGCATATGTATTATACTCTTAAAGATGTATGTAGATAGTATAAGAAATGTGCAGAATATGACAGTTTAATGGTGGAGGTATACACACATATTGATAGATGTCTTGTAATGCACTGTTGAGGAACCTGCGACCCAAGTTTTTCATTCCTTGCATAACTACATCATAGTTGTGAATAATATGATACATCAATAAACCTTAGAAAATCTTGAAATCTTGAAAGGAATGTGCAAAATAGTCATTATATACAGTCTTTAATTAACTATTAGTAGAGAATGACGAGTAATGAATATACTGTATAGGGATCCTATTAATATCTAATAATAAAATAATACAATTCAATAACGTGCTTTAACCACCAGGTGTCCCTTTCTATCAGCTCTGCACCGTTATGGTGTAAATACAGCCTATCTACCAATTGGATCAAATATAAAAGTCAGCCGAATTAGTGACGCATTGTGTGAAAAGAAATGTAAGATGTTGTTTAATTGCTTATATATTTATGATCCACGTCACGTTTTTAGTTTTGGCGGCAGTTCCTCATGTTTGTCTAGAAGTCTGCTCAGCAGGGCTGAGTATACAATGCCGTTATGTGATGACTTTCAAAGAGAAAAAGCAAGCACACTCGGAATAAAGTATTATTATTATTTTTTTTAAATTTGGATTTCAGATCGCATAAACACCAAATCCCAGTGTGCATTGTGGCTAAACCATCCAACCATCGAGCTGAGGATCTTGCCTACGTCTGTTTCCGGTTTCGTTTATGACGGATGTATTTTGTTTGTCCGGGTATTTCTCCACTGGTTAACATGGGTTAACAATACTGTGTAACTGTCACGTTTGAAGGGGTGAAATTGTGACATCTTCACGTCTCCCAGCATGGTAAATCGCCACATGTTCACGTCTTGCCGTGATACCGGGTTGTGTAAATCAGATAGAATTGTCAGCAGAGGATAGGTGTTATTCAACATATGGAAGGTTAACATGAAGTCAAACATAATTTTACTTCATGAGTCTTGAAAACCAGACATCTACTCATTGACAGCTAACTCTGAATGTTTTGTTTACAAATCGCAAAACAAATAAGTCTTACTCCTTATGCTTAGCTTAAAATGCTTTAAGTTGATAAACACTTAATAAACGAAACTGTGATGATAAGAGGTAATACGTAATCGACCATTTATTACATGAGCTCTGAAACTAGAAATCCACTCGTGATTATTTGGTATCTTATTCTCTGGGACATTACCCTTTGACCAGAAGTACAGATCACACATGTGACCAGGCCCTGACTGGCCATTGGGAGGACCGAGAGGTTTCCCGATGGCCCGGCCTGTTAAGTGGCCTGCTAGCCTGGCGATTTTATTTATTTTTGGAATGTATTGCGAACGCAACGCTGCGCAAATGTGGGTTTGCCTCACACAGGGTGACTGTCTGTCTACATGATGTGGCCGACATGGCCACTACTAAGTCAAAGCCCTCGATTGGTCCGTGTGTCATTCAAGCTCGGGAGGGTGTGTGTATGTGTGGCATGAGCGAGCGAGAGAGAGAGAGAGAGAGAAATAGAGAGAGAGCGAGAGAGAGAGAGAGAGAGAGAGAGAGAGAGAGAGAGAGAGAGAGAGAGAGAGAGAGAGAGAGAGAGAGAGAGAGAGAGCGTGCAACGGTTACTTGTATTTTTGTTGTCTCGCTGCTCTAAAAGATATAAGGAGCTGTTTCAGCAACAAGCTGGAGGGAGAGTCCTCTGCTATCAGACTGAGAGAGATAACTACAGTCTGTTTAGATAACTTACTCTCAGTTATCTCAGTGGGTCTCAAACGGTTTGGTTACCATTTAAGTAAACACATATTTCCATTTGAGGGGGGAGTGATTAGTAAAATATGCATGAATACAAAGACAAAAATGTTAAATAGGTGAAAAAAAGGTAAGAAACACTTTTAAAACTTGTTGAGAGTTAAAACTAGTCTTTGCTGCTGCCTCAAAGAGGAGCAGGGAGGAGAGGAGGGAGAGTGAGGAGAGTGGGGAGATGGGGGAGAAGAGGGAGAAGAGCAGGGGGAGACAGGTGAGGCTGGTGCAGGAGCCCATACACACTCACAACTATAAATTAACCAAAAATAAATAAATAAGTTTCACATTTTTTTTATATTGGATATGGTATTATTGGTTACGGCCATGTTCTTATGATTTTATGATTATTTAAATGTATACAGTTGTGTTTCATATGGGTGTTTCCATAGGTCTTGTCTCTTTATTTTCCCCTCAACATGCACCAGATTGATGCATTCAACTCCAAAATAAAAAATAAAAAACTTACTGGGGGGCATGCCCCCGTACCCCCCATAGAGGATTTGAGGTCCACCCCCAAAATATGTTCACATGGATGTTGCACATGTTTTAAAATAATAATCCCTGTCCATATGTTTATTATTGGGTAGTATTGGCTATTACTATGGGCGGCAACGCTGTGAATATTTACAAATAAATCCAGCAAAATGGCACAAAAAAGAAATGGTAGTGGCCTGGCTGAGTATATAATTCCCGGCCTGACTTATTGTCCCAGTCCGGCCCTGCATGTTACTGATCATCCTTCTCCCTTAACCAGGCCATCCATTAGTATCTCACACAGTGCTTACTCAGGGAGTTTGCCTATATGAATGACTCAAACACACAATTAGAAGCCGCTCGGAGCAAACCACTTTTCCTTTCGAAAGTACAATTTTTAGCACTTTACACAGGGATAATGTTGGTGTGCGTTAGTGATGGGAATTCCGGCTCTTCTTGGTGAGCCGGATAATTTGACTCGGCTCGCCAAGAAGAGCCGGCTCTTTCGGCTCCCAAACGGCTCTTCAGTTTACCACATATTATACCTTTTAATTAAATCAAATGTAGCCCTGTTTTGATGTGTATAGGCCTATGTGTGCACATATATCACTTAAATTAATCAATACATCCTTTGTACTGAAGTATTCAAAAGTAAATATTACATGTTTAATATAAATGATTTGCTGTGGCCAAAAGTTTTCATTGCATTTACAGACCCTTGTAACTCTCTGATACCACCCAATGAATGCACTGACTTGCTTGTAGAACCACGCTACACAAAACAGATAGCAACACCTATAAAAACTATTTTAAAAAAGGGGCTACTGTATCGACATTTTAAAATTATTTTTAAAGAAAAGGCCAATTCTGTGAGCTGCAGCTGACCACGCCCCCCTGCAGGAGAGGGGAGCGTGCTCTGAGATCAGCTGCTGGGCTCTCAGAAGAGGGGGAGAAAAAGAGATCTCCCTCCTCCGTGTTTTATTCTTATAGAAGTAAGAAGAGAAGCAACGGGGCAGAAACCCTCCTTTTTACGCAGCGGTCCAGACATAGACATCAAACGGCGACACATATTCAGTTGATATTTACTTTGGCATTAGGGCAGGGATATCTTGATACTTTCCAAGGTTTGACATAATGAATTGTGCTATTTTTAAAGCAAGCAACGATGTTTGAAAATCTGTAATCAAAAAGCTCCTCAAAAACACTATCGAAGCAGTTCCTGCCGTTGCTACAGTTCAAACAGTAACAACGGACTATTTTTCTTTAGTGGATACTGAAGAGTTTATCGCCGGCCACTAGAGGGCAGCGTCACTGCTGTCGCTGCCCGGATATGCCGTGCTCTGACCCGGCAGTGCGGAGCGGCCATTTTAGTTCAAACATTGTTCATTCACTCCGCCTCGAGTTGAGACGTTCGTCCACTCATTCATGTAAGACTGTTTCCACTATTATATTATATATTATACTATATATATATTATACTATTATACTACTATACTCTGTGTCGTGGTATATATTTGTGTTGATGACATGCATGGATGTAATACTTTGTCAGCTTATCTTGCTGCATTACTCTGTTTCAGGGTGTCGTCATCCTTGTCAATAAATTACCAAAACTGACATTGAGGAGTGTGTTTCTTCATGACGACACCATGGTCGTTGTTGGATGCCCTGTCCCCGGCTGCGAGTTCAAATCCGATGACTTGTCTGAAGCACTCGTCATTGCTATATTGACAATTCATGGATGTAGCCACCAGCACACAGCGCCTGTCATGGCCGCGCCAGCCCAGGCCCCAGCCCCTCACGGCCCGAGACTCGATCGGCCCAAAGTTGATGTGGGCGTGTCAATAGAGGAATGGAACGGGTTCATCCGTCGTTGGAACGTATTCCGCGCCGGCTCAGGCATAGGGGACGCCCAGGCCCCCTTCCAGCTGTTACAGTGCGCTTGGCCTGTACTTGGAGACAGCCTGTTGAAAGCCGTCCCCGACGCCGCTTCCGGACCCTTGCCACACCTAATCACCGTCATGCGTTCCCTAGCTGTCATCCCAGTCGCTACATGCGTCCTGCGCACCGAACTACTTCAGTTACGCCAGGAACGCGACGAGACATTCCGCGCATTCGCTGCCAGAGTGCGGGGTAAAGCAGAGACATGCGCATATAATGGGGTATGCGAGTGTGGTAAGGACGTGGACTATACCGACCACATCATCCGTGATGTGCTGCTCAATGGCATCTATGACTCGGACATACGCCGCGAGACGCTGGGGACAACTGACGTCCTGGTCAAGCCAGTTAACGACGTAATTGCACTCGTCGAGAACAAAGAGATGGCCCGTAACGCTCTCCCGTCGTCCTCCCTATCAGCCATGTCGTCATTCCGGCGCCTGAAAACGACTCCACAAACGAGCCCCGCCCGAGCCCTGCGGACGGGGCTAAACGTGCCTCGTGCCCGGAATGTAAGAGCGTCTTTAACGTCTTCACGGAGGGGCCATGCCATGCCCCGGCGCGCCCCGCAGCACTGCCGTTCCCTTGTACGCCAGAGAACAATAACCAGATCAAAGGTTGGCTACTCGGGAGATATGCCTCGTCGACATTCAATACTTTCCCCCATCGGGCACTACCATGCATGGAGGGGCCACCTATCGAGATGCACGTGGACCCCGCAGCTACGCCTAAGGCATGACACACCGCGGCTACAGTGCCTCTATACTTGCAGCGGAGGGTTCACGATGACCTCCTGCGGGACAAAGCCCTTGGGGTCATTGAACGCGTGCCATACGGCGAGCCGGTGGCGTGGTGCCATCGTATGGTAGTCACTCGGAAGCACGACGGTTCCCCCCGCAGGACCGTGGACCTCTCCCCCCTCAACAAGTTCTGCCAACGTGAGACCTTCGCCACTGAGTCCCCGTTCCACCTTGCACGCCGCGTCCCGAAGGGCACCTGGAAGACCGTCACGGACGCCTGGAACGGCTACCACAGTGTCCCCCTGCGTGAGTCGGATCGCCACCTCACTACCTTCATCACGCCCTTCGGCCGTTGGCGCTACACCAGGGTACCACAGGGTTTCCTGTCGTCAGGGGATGGCTACAACCGTCGGTTTGACGCCGTCCTCTCGGACTATGAACGCAAGGAACGTTGTGTGGATGACACCATCCACTATGACACCGACCTGGAGCAACACAGGTGGAGGACCATCGACTTCCTGACGCATGTCGGCCGGTCGGGCATCGTGTTGAATCCGGACAAGCTTCAGTTCGCGGAGAGGTGCGTCGACTTTGCTGGCTTCAGGGTCGGAATCTACCATCAAACCGCTCCCAAAATACTTGGACGCCATCCGGGACTTCCCCACCCCAGGCTCCACGACGGACATCAGGAGTTGGTTCGGCCTTGTCAACCAGGTGGCTAACTACGCCCAGTTGCGTGACACGATGGCTCCATTTAAGCCGTTCCTCAGCCCACGCTGTGTGTTCCTATGGTCCCCCGTTCTGGAGGAGGCCTTCCAGACGTCCAAGCAAGCCATAATGGAGGCCATCCGCGAGGGCGTGGAGATCTACGACATGCAGAAGCGTACCTGCCTCCGCCCTGACTGGTCCATGCGTGGCATTGGCTACTTCCTGCTCCAGCAACATTGTCACTGTGCCTCGGGCATACCGGACTGCTGTCCAGGAGGGTGGAGGATCACCCTCGTGGGTTCGCATTTCCTGTCCCCTGCGGAGCAGCGCTATGCGGCCGTCAAGGGAGAGGCCCTAGCTGTGGCCTGGGGCCTGGAACAGACGCGGTACAGAGCGGGCCGGACGCCGTTGAGTCAGCACTCATGGCCTCCATCCGCGACGACGCACGGAAGCTCGGAGCCGTCTCTTGGCCCCTCCTCGCATGGGAGACAGCGGCTGATGGATGCCTCGGCCACCTCCTCCAACTCATCGAGCAGGAGGGTGGGATTGACGTTAACGACCCTGACCTGGCGAGTCTAAGAGGAGTGTGTTTCTTCAGATGCATGTCAATTTAAATAAATACATACAACTATTTTTTAAATCAATAAAATAAATTTCTAAATCCATAAAAGCATTTCAATTAATATTGGGAGTCATGTCGTTACTTTGTTGAGAATGTGGCCATGTAATAAGGGGGATAATGTGCACATTGCACATTGCATAATGTGCCTTCATGCCAATCTAGATCCCTCCGCAAAAAAAAAAGAGAACCGGCTCGTTCGCGGGCGCGAACCAGCTCCCGTCGTTCACTTAAAAGGGCTCGTTCGCGACCGACACATCACTAGTGTGCGTGTGTGTGTGTGTGTGTGTGTATACATGTGATGCTACCAGTTCATACCTTTTGATAGAGGGCAGTCCCGTTTGTGTCGTTCCCTACAGCAACCATCTTGTAATCAGTGGCATACTGCAACATAAAGGAAAGATTGTTTAATTCAAGTACATTCTCACGTAAAGGACAAGACTCCCCTATGTGTTTATGAGTTAGCATTTGAGCATTTGGAAGTAGCAAAGCTAGCTGTTTCCCCCTGCTTCCACAATTTCCTCCAACCTCAAGCTCCATAATTACCCATGATAGCGGTATTGATCTTCATCTAACACACCTTAAAATATCAAACTACTCTTTTTGGAAGGAGCCCTGCTAGATGTTTCCCATTGCTTCCACACTTTAAGCTAAGCTAATTTCTTCCAAGCTCAACCTCCATAATTATCAACAGACATTAGAGAGGTGTCGGTCTTGGTATCTAACTGTCCTTAATATGTCAAACAACTCTTTTAGTATCAATAACGCAAGCATTTGGAAGTAGCCAGGCTAGCTTTTCCAACTGCTTCCAAACTTTATGCTGTCCAAACTAATTTCCTTCAAGCTCACCCTCCGTATTTACCCTTAGACACATGAGAGGTATCGATCTTCTTATCTAACTCTCCTTGAAATGTCAAACACTTTTAATTTAAATCATTTTATCAGAACAGCAACATTTCTATAGTTTTAAAGAGGGTCTGTATGAGTAATTCAAGCAAATGACCTAGAGTTTGGAGCAGTGCAGACTTAAGCTAAACAATCAGCAAAGATTGACAGAAATCAGTCAAATTTAAAAAAGGCCTAATTTGAAATGTTTGTTTCATTGGCACAAATGACATTACTTATGTATTTGTATTGCTCTTATAAGGAATGCAGCATGTGCATGGGGTTGGGAGCCAGCTTCAAACTGTCCATTGAAGTGCAGACAGTCTTTCAATAGTAATGGAGACAACCAGCACTGCGACAAAGACCCCCCTCTCTGCAGTGCTTTAAAAATCCCTGCAACCCAACATGTTGACAGATCTATGGACTTTAAATGAAATGCAAAGAGATATACAGTACATAACTACACCCATAAAACTAAAAATAAAACCTCCCCCATGATCTAAATCTTACACTCCATTTGTTCAAAGGTCTGTTTAAGCATCTAGCTGCTTTTCATGTTGTGCAAATCTCCCCTCTCCTCTGCTTTCTTGGTTTAATCCACAGTTGGGCCCATTCCACAGGGGCTCTGCCAAAGTATAGGTTGGATGCAGGGGCTGAATATCGAACTCTGTGACCTGGCTGCACATTGAAACCCCTTTACCTCTTCCTGTGCAAAGTCACTACCTTGTTTGTGAGTTTATCATTCACTGACCTGGTTTAGGAAAGCAATTGGTTCAAATACGAGCGTCTGTGTGCGTAAGCCACTCTGCTTTTCTGTGTGTGCATAGCCATTTGGTTTCCCTGCATCCCCAAATATTGAAATGTCCTGCTTCTTATTTTAGCCTTAATGTGCACGATCATAATTCTAGGAAGTAAAGCGGGACATGTTCAAGAGCAGTGAAGCAAGGTGGGTTGCTAGGCTGTCTGGAATGTAATGGTTTCGCCATGGTAACCGATGGTAAGGGACAAGGAAAAAGAGTTTTCGGGCGGTCAGCGCTCTCTATTGTGAGCGTCCCCTCATTAAGAGGCTTTTTGAGACTCCAGAGCTACAGCCAGGATATATAGTCGCTGGTTGGAGGTGTTCATTCTGATGATAAATCCTTACAAGACACAGGTGGCGAGGATAAAGTAAACGTGATGATGAAAAAGGGCTATTGGAGAATATAGTGTGCACAATTTAGTGGGATGAATTGAAGTGCTGTTACTTACAGAGCGGAAAGCAGCTGCCACCAAATTAGCTGGGAATAAATTCCTGTGAAAGAAAGAGAAGGAAAACTGATTTGATGTATATGCTGAACTGAAACAAGGGAAATAATTAACCTGTAGTTGGTTAAATAAAAAATAAAAATAAAACAACTTCCCATTAAGAAAGTATTTTGTGACCCAATGACAATGATACATTTTCACAGTATTGTTTAATCATCACTCCTTACAATTCGGCTCTCCTCCTGTAGCAGTAAATATATGTATTCTTAAAAGGACATGTCTTTAAATTAAAACAATTGAATTCATTCATATTTAGAAAAGTATCTTTCTCATCATTTAAAAGGTTGGTTAATAGTCCAGCGAAGCCAAAAACTGCCAAAAACTGCTTAAAACGTTACAGAATTCATCTACTGTTTGTGACTCCACAAATAAGAAAAGACAACCCCTAACCCTAATAAACAGATATCTTATAAAATCTATTGCATTGTTGTTACTTTGACTCATGAAGATGGAGTTTTGGGTTCATTTGGTGCCGCTTTCTCCCAAAAATACTTACCTACTCTACAATGAATGACAGATGATGTTATTGGCCAGACATGAAAACAATGTTTTTTGGGCGTGAAGAAGTTGTATCAAAGGTCGAAGATAACCAAAGGTCACAATGAACAAGTTATTGTTAAACATTATTTTTGGTGGTTCTTACTATGTGTGATGTATCCTGTTGTTCGTAGACACCAAACAACCAAACACTGATAATAACCACTCTTCCTGAAACCCAAAGTTAATATTTACTCAGTTGTTACAAAACGTACGTACATAAGTACGTAGACATGTTTAACCCAAACCAGGACCTTTGGCTTAACCTAACCAAGAAAATGTGCAATCCTGTTTTTCACTGCAGGTTCTTGATGATACAAACCATTGCATGAGGATAAATGCACATTGCATGACATTTGCTTGCTTTAGAATGCAGCCAAATAGTGAACAAAGTCTGCTGCCATGCTAGCAGCTCTTTTTAGCTGTACTGATGAAAGCTATTTGCTAAAATAGTCTCTATGATAGAGTTACCAAGTTTATGTTTAGCAGGTACTCCCCATGTAGCCGTTTTTAGTTTAGCTAATTAGCACTACAGATGTAGAGACATTTAACCTACAATCCAAAATTATAACCTCATAAAAAGTAAGTTGGGTTAATCCTCTGGGGAGCATGAATGCTTTTATAAAATGCCTTGGTAATACCACCAATAGTTGTTGAGATATTTGAGGTTGGATCAAAGTGGTGGAGCAAAAAAGATTGACAGCAACAACAGAAAATAACTTTACACGTGTTTGACCCAAATGTAAGTAAATGACATTATTCTGAAAAAAGCAATAATTCCACGAGTGTCATGAAGTTTAATGTTTGACAAAAACATTAACAAATACACATAAAGGGCTTGCCATACATAGTGTTAATTATATTTTAACGTTGTTTTAACTTTATCCTCTTTGGCCACATCTATTCCCATGGCCAGACCACAGCCAAGCAGTTCAGTCTGAAACAGTTCAGGGTTAAATCTAATGTGGCAGCTCCCTGGTTAAACTGGCAGGTAGCCATGATGTTGTAACTTAGTAATTTCTTTGTTTCAATATGCTGCTGAGAAATGTTTTTGTTTGGTGGAATTCTTGAACCCCTACAAGTTTTCGAACTCTTCTTCTCTGTGAGAAGGCAGTCAGGTTTCCTGCTGTCACATGACGGGTGAGGATCTGGATTAACACTGGGAAACCAGAGCTGAGAGCTGGCAAGCTATTCTCACAGACCCCCCCCCCCCCCCCCCCCCCCCCCCCCCCGCCGCAAACCCCAGGGCCCCACTGGCTCCTCTCTTAAGGCTCATTTTAAAGAAGTTGCATAACAACTTGATGTCATTAGGAGTGATTCATTAGATTCTGAGTTATACGCTCATTGCAACAGTTTGCACATTTATTTGGACAGTATGGAAACATGGTTTACCTCATTTTTTAAATAATAAGTAGGAAACAGTAGTTTCTGAATTTTATTCATCATTGTTTACTTTTTTTTTTTACTTTTTAAAAAAAAAAAGGTTTTTCAGAATATACAATTCTGAAATGGACCATTATGCAAAATGAGTACTTTACGTTTGGTTCTCTAAGTACAAAGTATAATTTGATGCTAACATTTTTTTTGCTTTTACTTAAAGGTCCCAGGTCATGGCCATTTCTACTGATCATAATTCCATTGTTGAGGTCTACTAGAATAGATTTATATTGTGCAATTTTCCAAACTCACATTGGTTTCTCATACAGCATCTCTGTAAAGTATCTGTATTCACTCTCTGTCCTAAACAGCTTGTTGGAGCTCCTGCCCCCCCTCCCTCCCTGTGAGCCCACTGTGCTCTGATTGGTCAACTCGCCCACTCTGTTCTGATGAGTCCACCACCGTTACAGCGGAATATCAGTGTTTATGTGTTACAATGGCATTAGCAACCAGAAAATGACACCAGTAATGACAAACAGATGAGAATGCTGCGTGGGGTCTGGGTGCCATGTTGGCGGGACGTTGCGGGGCTCGCTGCTCCGCCCTTTGAGGCTCGAGGAGCGGACAGTGTGAGCTGGATTATTGGTGTCGTTTCCTGGTTGCTGCGTGGGGCAGCCTGAGCACACGCACACACTCACAGCCTGAGCTCTGAGTGAGTGTGTGCGGAGCTCTGCGAATTGGTCCATTTGGACTTTGTTACGTCACTATGCCCCGGAAGGAAAAAATGGAAAAAGAGAAATCTCCAACGAGGCGTTCATGGGAAGCAGAGACAGGTCTTTTCTGTGTTAGAGTTTTACTCGCTACAGGGTGTACTTTGAGGGTTTGTGACTCTGCAGACCGTTTACATGCAGAAAAACCTTCATAACACACAAGGGGAAGGTAATAACCGGAAAAGCATGACATGGGAGCTTTAAAGAATAACTTGAATGCAGGACTTTTACAAGTCACAAAGTATATACTTCCACACTGTTATTACTTTTAAAATACAGTTATAGAATATATATTATTGTCAAATGGGCCATTGTGCAGAATGAGTAATGAGTTTTATCACTTTGGTTACATTGTATACTAGTACTAATACGTTCTTGTTTTTTGTCTTTTAGTTAGCTGTTAAAGAAAAACAGCATAAAACTCACTTTCTTAGAATTGCCTTTATGTGATTTGATTATTTTCTGGTTGTTTTACTGTGTTTTATGTGTTTAGATGCTGTTGTTTGGTTAATGTTTGACAATTTCTGTGAAAGAACGTTGTAAATGTTTAGAAAGGTGCTATATAAATCCATTTATTTATATTATTATTATTTGTATTTATTTTATTTAGTTTTACACTATGATTGTGAAAAAAACTTGTAATACTGCACTGCTGGCAGTGAGTGTGTGTCTGGTATGAATGTATGACATATGGTTTTAGTAGTGCAGATCTTTTGTTCTACAGATGTGTTAAGAAAAATAAAAACAATGTTGTTGTTTCATAGTTTGGTGTAAGTAAGTTTAGACAGTAAATTCATATAAATCCTTCACAGAGAAAAGAAGGATCTTACACTTTCTGCTGCAACCATCCCATTCAAACAATCAGCTGCTTTGCAAATTATGTGCTGCTCCAACCTTCCTGAAATCTTTCCAACCACTCCTATATAAAGTTCAAGTGTAAGACTGGGAAATACAATCAGCCTGACCACCTGCTATTGTGATAAGGGAGAAAAGCTGACAGCAGCAGTTGGTTTCCAGTTTGTACTACTGTTAGGGTTTATCACTCCTCCTCTTCTCTCTCTCTCAAAATACACTCCACTCTCCAAGCAGCTGTCAGCTTTCCCTCACACTGAGGGGGGGGGGGGGGGGGGTAACGAGGGCTGGAGAAGCCCTCCATGAAGACTTGGACCACTTACTTCTGTACAATGTTCTCTAAACGTCTCAGATGCATGCAGTGTCACACTGATCACACTGAAACGCAGACTTTCATTAAATGTATTATGGGAAAAATGTTCACATAACTGTAACAGGTTTGTAAAAAACAACTATGTTAAGTTTGAGATCATGTTTTTTTTTGCTTTCAACTAACAAATTGCAAATTTCCCCTCTGTGGGACTAATAAAGGTATTCTGATAACCTCATACAGTTCTTGACATAATACATTTAATTTAAAGTCATCGGTTCAGTTTTTTCAGTACTTACCTGTAAAATGTAAGCAGCCCATTTACAACAAACAGAATATGCTATTTTTTTGTTTTTTTAGTAACATAGTTATGCTGCTAATATTCCCCAATTTGCAATCTGATTATGTCTTTTTCTATGTAACTGTAAGGGAACACACTTAATTTACTATCCCAATAACCTAATCCCATCAAATATAATCTTCAAGTCTGCATGCATCCTACTGCTACTATACGTTATATATCAGCCCGTATGATAAGGCTATTTGAGCTCTAACTGTGTTTTGAATCCTGTCAGAATGAGAAGAGAGAGGCACAGAGGAACAGAAGGAGCAGCGTTTGGTGTGAAGCGAACACACCTAACGTAACTCAAAACCAACAGCACTGGTTAGAAGCTTTCCTGTCAGACGAGCTTCATACTGTCAGGTAGTGCCACACATTCAGCGTTCTCTCCACTTCTGTCCCGTAATGTGTAGTTGGTCAACTTAGTTAGGACCTAGGGTATTTCTGCAGACTTACAAAAAAGGGCACGACTAGGTCTAAATTGTCCACTTCTGCCCTTTCACACTGATGCACTGACTAAAAGCGCACCACAGTAGTCCAGATCTCTGACCTCTTATGACAGTACAATCATCAGTATTAAGTGTTTCAGACATTGCAGGGTACACTGACCTGCTCTTTAATGTCATTCATTATTTACAGGAGCACAGGTTCCCCTCCCCTGCTGCCATATCATTATGATCAGCTTGATACTCAACAGTGGCCTTTACAGTTAGATGTGTCTCATTGCTTCGTACTGTAAATTAATCGTAACATTGGTATCCTGCTAGTAATCGCCACGTTTTAAAAATGTAACAGTAATCTGATTACATGTTTTTGTATGCATCTGTAAGGGAATACAGTTACCGTTTTCAGTATCCCGATGAGGTAATGCTGTTACAGGTATTCCCCTAGCCTGTACGAGTAATGGATTACAAGTATCGAACTTGTATTTATTGGCAATGCGCTATCTCTATATCACATGCAATCAAAAAAAGTATTTTTGAATTTTTTTTATTTTCTGTTGATATCTAATCTAACAGCCATGGACAGTTATCAGGTTAAATTACTTTTTCATTTTTCTGCAGAGGTGGGAAGTAACTAAGTACATTTACTCAAGTACTGCACTTAAGTACAATTTTGAGATACTTTTACTTAACTTGAGTATTTCCATTTTATGCTACGTTGTACTTCTACTGTACTTTATAGATGTGGATGAATGATGTGAAATATAATCAAGTGTTAAATCAGACTTTAGTTCCACCTGGAGTAAATTCACAAGCTACCCTGCAGTATACAAAGTCATTCAAACTAGCTGCACCTTTACCAGCTTTGAGAACACTTTAATGATCAATAATTATAAAACATATCATATTATTCTGAAATGGACCAATCTGCACAATGACTACTTTCACTGTCGCTACTTTCACTATATTTTGATGCTATACTTTTCAAGTTGAGTAACATTTTGATTGCAGGACTTTTACTTGTAACAGAGTAATCCTACACTCTGGTACTTCTACTTTTACTTATGTACAAGATCTGAGTACTTCTCCCACTCTGAGTTTCTAACATGTATCCCCTTACAGTTACATAAATAAAACCCTAATCAAATTACATTTCTAAAGACTGGGGATAACTAGCAGGATTATAATTTTAGGGGTATCTAGAGTTATTGTAACAGAATATAGTTTGAAAAGAAACCTGCCTGTTGAACTTGTTGAAGAAGTGCTTTTAAGTGCAGTGTTGCGTTCACGGTACCTGGCAACGGTAGTGTTAACGGATTACATGTAACGGGATTACGTAATTAGATTTTTTTTTTAAAGTATTGAGAATTTTCTTAATTATTTACTAAATATCTTGGTTTCTTCTTGATTTAAGTTACATTGTCCTGTTGTTTACATTATACACTTAAGTAAAAACCTGTTTATATTTATTTTTCTTGTATTTATTTGCATTGTATTTGATATTGAGGTAATCCAAAAGCAGGATTACATTACTTTTATATTGTCATACTCAGATTGAGTTACGGATGACATTTTCTTACAGGTAGTAACCCTTTCAACCTCGTATGCCTCTGATAAATTGATGTAGCCTACCATTGGTGTGTAAAATAGTAAAGCAACAAATAATTCACTCAGATTACGTTACCGATTACATTTTTTTTTACAGGTAACAAATTATTGTACGAATTACACATTTAAAGTATACTGAGCCTGTTGAACATTGACGGAACAAAAGATGTTGCGTGTTCAGTTCACGGTACCTTGCCAGGTCTAAGAAGGAGTCGGTGGTCTCCTTGTTGTTGCTGATGCTCTCCAGCCCCAGGTCGTTGGTGTTCAGGGCTCCAGCCCCCACCCCGGGTTTGATAATGAAAGCCAGGGTCACCCCGATCCCCGAGGCGATCAGCGTGGTCACCAGGAAGTAGGCGACCGCGATGCCCCCCAGTTTGCCAAGGGAGCGCGTGTCCAGGCTGGCGGCGCCGGACACCAGGCTGCACACCACCAGGGGCAGGATGATCATCTTCAGCATCCGGAGAAGCATTTCTCCGGGGAAGGCGAAGTAGGTCATCTGCGCCTTGGTGAGGTCCATGTTGCGGACCATCATCCCGAGCCCGACGCCCACAAGCACCCCGGACACCGTCAGGATCACCAGCAGGTTCTTCCCCAGGAACTCCATCAGCTTCTCCTTGAAACTCTTCTTCATCTTCGGGCTTTTCTCCACGATCATATCGGTGGACGCGGAGCTGGGCAGTGCGTGCCCGTTAATCTCGCTCTTTTTCTCCATCCTTTCTCCCCTCTAAGAAGCAGCGTGGGAAGCGGTGTCTGGATCCTGGCAGCGTGGGTAAGGGTGCACACTCTCGTTCGGCGCACGCACTGTGCTGTGGGGGGGCCAGGCCGGTGTGAAGGCAATGGAGAAGGAGCAACGACACAGAGTGGATCATGCGCACAGCAGCCCGGCTTTATAGTAGCAGCGTATGATGCAAGAGCATTGTGAGATTGCCGGGCTTTCTGGCAATGTGGCACACTTTCCTTTATTAGGGAAATGTATGTAATGGGACTGGAACAGCAGATTATTCATTAAAATGTGTCTGGCAGAAAGATTGTAGTCATAGATTTACAATGGCATAATGATTGCAGGTTTCACTGTAACGAGTAAGTTTAAAATGGAATGATAAATGGAAAAATGTGATTTTAAAATTGAGTTATAGAGCTACCATTGTTGAAATTCTATGCATTTTCCAGCAATAACACTTACCTTTACTAATCAAAATGATCCCTTGCCCACTTTTTGAGCATTTTTCTTGACCTTTAACCTGTCTTTAATGTAAAAACATTATTTTCAATATATACAGCTACACTCTCCCATTGACCAAATGCACGTGTGAAAGGATGCCTCCAATCGTGTTATCTTCTTGAAAAACTCCATACATCCCTATATCTTGCAGCCCTTTCAAAATTAAAGTGTTAGATTATGAAGATTTATTAAACATTGATTCTGATCTGTTGATTTATTTGTGCATATATGCAATAGGTTTTAACTGAGGAATCATGATGATGACTTCATGGAAGAGAAATGATCATGTTAGGCTATTTCGGTCAAAAACATGTGAGACACATAACCAGTTGGGGGTCAATTCATCTCCTCATTCATCAGTTTGATTCATGTATCATTGCGTCTCTGTTTAATACTCCATGTGAGATGAGTGTTGGTCCTGTAAGCAGCAGCCTGTGTGATGGATGGAGGGCTGTCAGCACCAAGGCCAGCGCTCCGCCGCCTAGAGGGCGCTGCTGCTCCTCTGAGGGAAACACCGTTATATTGGAGCTGATGGAATTCAGTTTCGGACACATTTACTCATGGCAACCCTCATTGCACCTCTGCTAGTGAACCACGAGATGGCGCACTAATAAAGCTAGTTTACATACACACATCAGACGAAGTGTTGCATGAATGTAGAAAAGCCAAGTTGCAATATGTAAACTTCTGGTAATGTGTCTTTTTATTTGTTATTTAGCCTTTTGTAAAGCATATTGAATTGCTTTTTTTTGTATTGGACTATTTTTTTTACATTATGATTATTATTTACACATATTAAAGGTGGGGTAGGTAATTTTGGAGAAACCAGCTCGAGTGCGCTAGAATTAGAAAATACACAACCGGAAAAAATCTGCCACTTCCTTACAGAGCCCCTCCTCCAACACACACGAACGCGCACATGAACAATGAGGACACGAGATAAGTTTGTGCACAGATGGAAGGCTGACAGGCAGGTAGGCCATCCAGTTATTTTAGCCGGGCCGGCTAAAATGATTGGATGTGCTTTTTACAGTGCTACGGCTTCCACAGATGACATTTTTGTATGGATTTTTTTGTCAAAGCACTTAAGATATTCATTGCTATCGGGATGTTAAGAGCATTCCATGGAATATAACAAAAAGTGTGTCTGAAATAAATTACATACACCACCTTTAAGCTAATGTTCAGAAAATTCTCTTAAATGTCCAATAAAAGATAAAATAAATTAAAATAGAATACAAATATTTCTATAAACACAAGAAATGTAAGTAAAATGTCGGATAAAAGATCAAATCTGCCTTAAACTTTTGATGAACTTTAGATAAACAAAGAATATACAATTGTATTGTATTGATGTCAGCAGCACTTGTAACTAACTTTAAAAAAACAGTTTGTTGTTACCCTGAAACGCGTAATATTTCTTTTTAAATACATTACAAAATGTATCATAAAGTTTGTAGTAAATCTGATATAGGGTTTGAGGTCTTTGGATAATTCACAGAAAGACAGTTTTTATGAGATATGCTTTTTGTTATGTGTCTTTTTTGTACATTCATTAGTGGAACCAACAACCATATTTATAAATGGTAATAAGTTATATTTTAAAATGTCTGATTATCTTAGACTACTTTCTGTAGCATCTAAATATTTGTTAAATGTAGTTTCAATATTGGCTTGACATGTTGCCAAAGCACTTTTACCATTGTAAAAGCCAAAGGTAAATAAATATAAGTTAACAAATATAGGAGAAAAATAAAATAGTATATACTGTATGAGTCATCAAGTTAGTATTGGTAAAACTCCAATATAACATAACTTACAGACGAACAAAACACTAACTTAGTATTGTGGTGTGATTAAAGAGGAGTACAAAGCAAACTTTTAAAATATAAATTGAAATATGGAAATCTTCTGATAAAGCATTATTTTGACGAATAATCAAGATACTATGTTTTAGACATCGATCTGCCATAAAGCAATGTGATGTTAGTATAATAAAATAAGAAGCATGATATTGATGCCAGCGGACAGAGAAGCGGCCTCTGTCTCTGAGTTGTCCTCACTGACCTCAGATCTGCTGTGTCTAAGTTGAGCTAACTCTCCCTCCTCCAGGCGAGACAGATTGTTCCCTCTCCCCTCACAGCTGTGCGGCCTGAACGCTGTAAATAACCACCGGCCTACAGATCGGGAGTCATGGCTGTTTAACAGTGGCAAATGGTGGCTGTGCTGCTAAAATAGATTACAAAAAATACAGGGAGCTGTTACCCAGAGGCATACAATATCCAACTCAGAGAGGACCCAGTGGGGAACCAATATTCCCTAAACACGCCCCAGCCCTTCTGAAACAACCACTGCTAAATGACTCTTTCTTTAAGCAATAGAAGGCTTGAATTCAATTAGATTGACATGCTTTTCATACAAATCAGCCTGTTGAGAATGTGTCCTTCATTTGTGTATCATATTTTAGCCAACGGGGCATCAAACAGCAAATGAAGCCCTACTATCAGATATGTTGTGTTACAGGGTAAATGAGTGCAGTAAGTATATGTGCCTCTCGGTCCCGCACCACTCTGTGGCCAAAAGGAGAAATCTTTGGATTTTAGCCTTTGCAAACCATTGACATGCACACAAACCCATAGCACACACTACAGGGAAGGGAAACCCTGAAATCATAATAGGGCCCCTTTATATATAGCCCATACACACATGTTTACCAATAGCACACACTGGTCAGCTTATTATATACATATAAATGTCACTGTGTATTATGTGCATGCAAATAAAAAAACTGTACACAATATAAAAAAAACAAGGAGACAAATCAGGCTCTTTTTACAATTTATTGTATATATATATATATATTTATATATATATAGTAAATATATATTTATATATATATATAACAAAAAAAGTAAGACTGTTTCAAATTCATTGACTGCTGTCCTTTCATCTCATAAACTTTATATATATATATGTATATATTTGTATATACATATATATATTTGTATATACATATATATATATATACAAATATATACCATCTTCAGTCCACGTTGGATCCCTATCACCAGTGATCAGCTGTCTCTTTGTGTGTGCGTACTATTGCATAGAAAAAGGCACAGCTCTGAGGTCTGTGTAAAATACAGCCTTCGTGGAGAAAAATAAGTGTTTCTCCACGATGTGACCCAACTTGTGGTCGGACAGCGCTAAAACAGATCGGTAACAAACACTGATGGACCAAGTCTCTGGAGCTCGTGTGTTGTTCCTACTATTTACATTACTTTTGGCATTGAAGTGTCTATGAAAGGCTTTGGAGTCTTGACATCGGAAGGTTGGAGACGGCTGTGTGTATTGCTGCATGAACGGTTCAACTTCAACTGGAAACAAAATCAAGTACAAAAGATGTAAAAAGTTGTGGCCACAAACCCACAATAACAAAAACAACAACATAAAAGCAGATAATAGGAACTACCTATGTGTATAAAAAATGGCTTCCACCCATAATTCCACGCTCAGATACATTCCTATCTGAAATACATTCCTGCCACACATTCTGTACACACATTTACAATCCAAATGTTCACTTCACATCAAAAATAAATATATTTACATTGAAAAGAAAAACAAGAAGAATAAATAACTTCATGGACAAAAGAAAAAAACAAGCACTCTAAAATTCAAACATGGTGAGAGAAACGTCGTCTGCAAACACTATGATCGGTGCTGCTCACACTCCGTTTTGAATTCAGTTCAACGCAGCTCATTTACATATTAAGTGTCAAATGCATGATGGGAAACTAATGATGATCCACCAGAACAAGTTAAACATCACCAACACCTCACTGCTGTCAGACATTTGTTACTGAACTTCATTTGAAGGGAAACATTTCAACGTGTTGGTGATGTGCATCTCTGTGGTGTCTCTTTGTGATATTGCTCCACACATGTAGATGATATTCATTCCAACAACTAAGATTCTCAGGGGTCTATAGGGACTTGGCGTAGGAAGCGTAGGTTGCTGGTTCAATTCTCAGAACAGACCAAGTACAAAGTGTGGACTGGACCTTTGAGAACTAAAAGTCACTGTGTGTGCCGTGCTGTGTACACCTTTTGCGATTGAGAGGATTTAATTTGAATGATCCACCTTCATTCAAGCTGCGTGACAAATAGTTATGCATAATGTGTAAGGTGTCGGTTGTAATGATGAACTTGCAGACAGTTTTCATAAAACTCCTCACAATTCTATGAAGTGTTTTAGCTTCTTTAAACAATGTCTCACTGTGCGCCAACACAAGTGACAATGTGTAGCATTCAACATTCAAGTTAATAATGTCATATAGTGTGTTTTAGGCTTGTTGCAAAAATGGGCTGAAATAAGTGATGAACACAAGAGGCACTTTCACACCGCAGTACTTTTCCCACAAAGGTTCATCAGAACTTAGTTCATGAGAACTCTTTAGTTCTCATGAACTAAGTAGAGATCGCGTTCACACCAGAATAAGTCCCTGAGGGAGGATTAGAAAAATGAAGCCGCTGGCGTCACTTCTTCTGCTTTGGGTTTACTGGCAGGCCGCAAACAACTTCACGGCGTATACTGCCACCCGAAGTCCCCGGATGGAAGAGTTGGGGACTGGCCTTCCGAGTAAATCGCCAGAACGCCGACACCTCCTCATCTCCACCGCTCCCATGTTTTATTTTGTGTTGCAAAAAGGTTAGTCTCTCTGCGTTTCTGCGCTGGGCTAATGCTAATGCTAATAATTCAATGCGAGGATAACAAAATGGCGGCTTCACAAAACATTTTGGGAGTTTTACGGGGCGTGGTTTGCATTCCGCCCAGCCAATCAGAAATGGGAACCTTTTTCTCCCACAAAAGTCCCTGCTCTCTAGCAGGGACGGAAAAGGGAGTAAAACGGTTCTCATGAAATCATTTTAGTTTCGGATTTTTTTTGGTGTGAACGCGACATTTCGGAACTATATCGGAACTAAAGTGAGAAAAGTACTGCGGCGTGAAAGCACCTAAGGTTTAACTTTAACTGAGGGCTTTTTTTTTTATTTGAGACATTGTGCATATTATCCAATTTCACCAAATGTAGCCTCAAGAATATTGTGACACTTCACCACACAGCAAGTCTTGAAATACATTAATAAAAGATCATGTTTTAAAGAATTGCAGGGAAGACTACTTTTAAAATATCATTATATTGTAAGACTTTAGGAGGAACAAGCAAGAAAAAGCATTTTGGAACTTTTTTTTTTTTTTTTTTATCAACTGAGCAGCTTGAAAATGATTCAATCCAATAATCCAGTTATTAGTAGGACTGCTGCATAAATGGAAAGCAGATTTTTATAATGCCTGTGTGTTCTACTGGCCTAATCTTCCAATCAAAATACAAATATCTGGGTAGTCTGAGTGCAGTTAATGGCTATATTTTGTGACACAGCTATACACAATTAATAAGATTCCTGCAAAAACTAGTATGGCTGTGAATCTGTATCTAAATGTGTTTGGAATCCTCATGTGACCGCGTCTTAGATGCTGCACTTAGCCTACACACTGTGTTTCTGCATAGTAGCCTCTGTTTGGAGTATGTTGCCACGTTGCATTATCAGGTTAACATTGTTGTTGTACTCATTGGAAATCAACATTCAACTTATTCATGAGCCAGATCTCGCCCGTCTGCTGTTGTGTGGTTAAAGAATCCATAAACTGAGGGTGAACAGTGAACAGCACAAAGCACAGAAGTGAGCAGCACCCTGACATTTGGCATATAGGGCTCTTATTCTAAACACAGGTAAACATACTTTAATACTTTATACTGTGCTGTAATCTGTGTGTCATTTATGTTGCTGATTCTGTAGGTATCAAACCAAGAAAATGCATTTCTAATTAAATATGTTTGTGTCCAATTCAGCCAAATGAGTATGTTTTAAACGTTGAATCCTCTGTATGTGACTGAGTTGATGGTGGCGCAGCGATGTAAACACGTGGAGCGTTCCTGCGGTGCAGCTCATTTGAATTCTGCTGGAACTGAAGCACGATAACTAGCCCGTAGATGGAGCTCATGTAAAATAGCATCCAGCACAGTTATTTGTGCCTGCCAATGAGGAAGAGAAAAATAAGCCCTGAACTGAATTCATGATGTGTACAAGAACAGACATTTTCCTCAACCAAACAAATGTAAAAAATAACCCGGCGATGTGTTTCAGAGTTATCCCAAAGCGTGATTATATAGCTGAGCTAACATAAAACAACGCATTCCTCCTAAAACCTCATTATGCTTGCTTTACAAGAAGCTAAAACATCTGTGATAAGATAAAAATTACATTATTATTATTTGATCATGAGAAATTACCTTACTTAATAATAGTTTTAACACCATACAATACATTAAATAAAAAAAAAAACATCGAGGAGTTACCTCTCTCTAGGCTGTTAAAGTGAAAATAACTAGAAAAAAAAAAAATGTAAAAACAGGAATTGAAGAAGTGGTCATTTTGAAAGGCACTCATCTGCTAAAAAGTCATTGGTTCAGTGTGTGTGTGTGTGTGTGTGTGGCCTAGCATTACTATACTTGTGGGGACCTAAATCTGTTTACACAGTCACGTGTGATGACTCACCTCCTTTATGGGGACAAAATGGAGGTCCCCATGAGGGGAATCATTAATTTTAGGGTGAAGACTTGGTTAGGTTTAGGGTAAGTTTAAGGATAAGGGTTAGGCATGTGTTGGTCAATGTAATGTCCCCTGAAGTGATGTATACATGGTGTGTGTGTGTGTGTGTTTGTGTGTGTGTGTGTGTGTGTGTTGTCCACTTTTATTACTATACCTGTGAGGTCAAATAAAAGGACAGCATGACTGCGAAGATCCCCCATGATGAGAACGATCTGCCAGTCCTCGTGTTTTTTTCTATTTACAGTTTAGGTTTAAGGCTTAGGTATGGGTTATTAAGGTTAAAGATTTTAAATTAGGATAAAGTTAACATCAGGATTAGGGAATGAATGGAGTCAATAGAGGTCCTCACAAGTATTGAAATACAAACGTATGTATGTCTTTGTTTCCCGGTTACTTCATTTCCATATTTGGAAAGGCGAGCACAGTGCATGCACAGTAATGTGTAGGAGTAGTTGTCATAGTAGTACTAATTGACATCACAATCGATGTTTACAATTACCGACCCTATTAAAAAAACAGAAAAACAACAAACAGGAATACGCCAAAATCGATTCCTAAATGTTCATTCCAGTCTGTTGTCTGTATGAAACTGTCTGAGTGTTTCGGTGGTGACGGAGTCCGTCAGTCACGACCCCACCAACACCTCCATGATGTGGTCCAGTTCTGTCAGATCAATTTTGAAAGGCTGATTGGCTGAAACCTGGGGGGCGGGGCCACTGTATGGCGAAGCCAGCGATTTGAGGAGGTCGTCCGCCGTCACCACCGGCGACAGTTTGGTGATGCCGCCTGCCGCCACGCCCACAGCCCCCCCCGTCGTACAGGGGTCAAAGTCATACATGGACGTGTCGATGTCGGCAAACAGAACGTCGTCCAGTGCCAAGTCTGAGAGGAATCCCGAGGGGGAGGAAGAGGAGGAGGAAATGTCTGCCAGGCCAGCAGGGGGCAGTGTGGGCAGAGTGTCCATCGGCCGCAGCTCGGCACAACGGGCATCAGCTAGCAAGACGCTATCTGCCTCAAGTTTAACTCCCACCGTCCTGCAGTCTCTTGGTAGGCCTTTGTGAGCAGGGGAGAGCGTTTCTAAGGGCTGGGTGAGTGGCGTGGGAGCCAGGGAGGTAGTCTCGGTATTAGCATTAGCTGCTGCTGTCCTTGTTATGGCTGTGGGAGGAGCCAACTCCATGTCACTCAGAGCGGAGGGTAAACAGTCGTTGGACGAGGCCGGCGCAGGGACCCGGGGGGCCGTCTGGCTCAGAAGTGCCGAAGGTAATGGGGGAGGCTGCGGCGTGGGTGGCGACATTGGAGGAGTGGGTGGGGTGGGAGTACAAAAGGGGGAATCTGTACCATCCTCCTCTAGTAAAGAGGCTGGTGTGAGGCAGGCTTCCAGAGGGGCGAGGCAGACCCCCCCATGGTTGGGGCAGGCCTGGGATGCCTGGCAGTTGGGAGGCACCATTGGGTGGGGGGAAGGCGGTGGAACGATCGCCGGCGTCAGCAGCGCAGAAGGCTGGGATACCTGCACTGACAGAACACCAAAGGAAGATGGCGCCTCACGGAAGCCCTCGTCCATGGGGTCGTCGGGCGGTGGAGAGGGGGGGAGGAGCAGGGGCCGCAGGGACCCCTCCAGCTTCAGCTCGTCCTGGATGCGGCGCAGCATGTTGTTGATGAGGACCCGGCGCTCCAGGCTGGGCTCCCCGAGGGGCCGATGGCTGTACAGCTTCATCAGGGAGATGTTGAAGATGGTCTGCCGCTGCAGGGTGTACGACACCTTGGACAGGCCCTCTGGACAGAAGCCGAAGCCCCCCCCCGCCAGCGACCCCTCCAGCGTTTTGCCTTCCAACCCCTCTTCATCCTCGCCCAGCTTCCGCTTCGCACCTTTACCGAACATATATCTAGAAAACACAAAATCGGAGAGACTTTAGTTACAGCTCAACCAGAAACATAACAAGGCAATTCAAGCACACAATCAAATGTTTTCTATATTAATCATTTAGTTCTATCAGTTAAAGATTGACCTTCAACATTTCCCAAATTTATGCAAATGTTTGTCCTTTTTGCATAAAAAACTATTTAAGCATTATAAAAGTAATTGCCATTCAGCTTCCTGTTGATTGGAAATAAATTAATCAACTCATCCTTTAAGCTCTTGCGTTAAAAAAATTAATGATGTCATTCTGTAACCACAAACCCCTGTGGCCTGGAATGGTGACATTTAACATACTTGTCTGTTCATGAACTATTCTGTTATTGCAAAAAATATATACACCTGGCCATTGGGGGTTTTGTACATTATGACAAATCTATTAGCCTTCCTGGTTCTCAGCATTAGATCATAATTGTTATACAACATCTCGCCCAACTGAAATGTGACATGTTTACCACCAGAGAAGTGTATATACTGCAACCCAGCAGCTTAACCATGGTGATTTAAAAAACTGCTTAAACACAACAAGCTTACTGCAATAGGAGATACAAAAACAACATACGTTGATGGTTGAAACCAAGGGCAGCTGCACAGCAAGGCTCACCACTGCATACTGTCGCCGGCACGACGACAGTATGCTGCTATTATGTAATAGCAGCGTTACCCGCTGTACCACATGAACATAGGCAATATTGAAGCCCCACCCCCCTCCATCCTCCACCCTCCTGCCATATCTGAATTGCACATTGAGTCACTTATACCACTTTCAGAGAGCAGGCTGTTTGACCCACATTGGAGTCAACCTGATTCTCACTCCGGAATGCCTGATAAAGCAAATTATTGTATCCATAATGTACTATAAAATAAATGTTGTTTCAGATTCACCTTTTGGGCTGTCCGTCTCTCTTTGTAACACACACTTTATATTAATTCCCCTCAACTTTTGTCCATAAATTGGTTAAAAGACAAAAGGTAAAAAGGTCGGTGTCAGTATTTCCATTCCTGTTTTCCGTACGCTAGTTCTCCAAAGCAGGACAGCGTCTGACGGGTCGGGGAGAGGATGGTGAAGGAAGGTCAGCTGATGCAGTTAAAACAGATAGACCCATGACCCGCGCACAGAGTCCGTCTAAATGGTATATTATTGGGGGGGCTGGGCAGAGTGGTGGCACGAGACATACAGTGCATTAGCAAAGGTCCATTCTCTTTACATAACATACATTTAAATCTCGTTAACAGATCCCTTTATTGAATCAAACGATCTGATGGTGTCATTATTAGTGCAAAGCAAGAAAGGCAGCAAAAAGAACGTTAAATAGAAGGAAGGAGTCGCTGCAGTATGTTTGACTCTAATCCAGGATGACAGGCTCATGCAGCCAGTTTCTGTCTACACGCATGCGCAGTGTGTCACACACACACACAACCACACACACAGGAAGTGTGAGCTGCAGGCCCAGTCACCACGACTGGTTGGTTGCCATGACAAATAGAGTCAGCTGGGAATTCACCCGGAGAGATGACAAAGAATGGGATGGGGACACTGGAGGGGGTGTTCTCGGGGGGCAGGAAAGAGGAAGAGGACTAAGTACAGGAGGAGGAGGAGGTGAGGGATTGGTCCGTAAAAGGTGGGAGGGCATTGAGCAACTTTGAATCCTCCTCCTTTAAAACTACTGCTTAGGGCCTTTGAGCAAAGAACTCTTCACCTAAAATGATGAAGGTCGGCAATACAAAATGACATTTGACTGATGTTTGTCGAGCTCTTAGACGATCTCATGTCTTTGCCTTGGACACGACAATGACAGTTTTTTTCAATGCTAGCAGGTTAGCTTTGAAGTATATTACGCTTGGGATTTGAATTTGTATCCATGGAAATGGTCACATACCAGATGCTGGTCGGACTGCTGACTGCTGAGATGATTTACAAAATGAGAATGTCTATGATATTAACATGAAAAGTTTAACAGTGTATATTTTTTAGTTAATGAGGTGTTTCTTTTTTAACAGAGCCAGGCTAGCTGTTTCCCCTACTTCAAGCTATATGCTAAGCTAGGCTAACCATCTCCTGACATCCATTGCTGACACACAGATATGAGACTGAATTTCTGATTTAACTCTCACTCTTAAAGCTAACATAATCCCCAAAATGAACTTTTACTTTAACAATCAATCCATTAGGCTTAATAAGAGCTCCTAAACATAAGACTATCAAGCAGTGTTATATTTTATTAGACACTACAACTCAGTATATTACAGAGACAGCCCACCTGGCTCAGCAGACACAACTAAAATGATTTTCTACAGTGCTTTCACTTTATTGAGCTAAACTATAAACTAGCTAGGACAAAGGCCATCAGCTCACTGCCTATCAGTGTTGGGCAAGTTACTTCCAAAATGTAATATATTACATATTACTTATTACTCTCTTTTGAAAGTAATAAGTTACATTACAATATTACTGTCTCTGAAATGTAATGAGTTACACTACTTTAGTTACTTTTTAGTTACTTTCACCAAAATAACCGCAAAAGAATAGCTAGGTATTTTAAATGCTAAAATGTAGTTTAGTGCAGCTCATTATGCATCCAGTGAAGGGCAATGTGGTATAGCATAACAACTTTGTAGGCCCTTAAGGCTACTAACAACTTGTATTACAGGGCTTAGTTGAATACTCGATTCTGATTGTAAATTCTTAACATGTGACACGTTGTTAATACAGCAGTACAGACCGCTGTCAAGGACTATAATGAAGGTTAACATATTGTAAATCAAGGCAAATATTATTTAAATCATGCTCATGGTTTGAAATGGCAAACATTGAAAGGCAAAAGTATTATTAAAACCATGAAGCCTACTACATCATCACCTTGGTCCCATCATATACGCTGGGAAGAGAATATTTACTGTGCTTGAAAACTGGTATCACATCATCATGTGAGGTTGACTTTGTGACCTGGAGAACATTTCAGCCTCAACATCAGCTCGTTGATAATAAGCTTGAGATATGAGATATTTTTGTAGCCATTCGTGGCATCTGTGCTATTGTATGCATTATTTTTGACCCAACATTTCTAAAGGCATGTCAGAATATGGTACTATTTTCACATGAATATTCTAGCCATTGTCTATTTTTATACCACAAGCTGCAAAATGACCGCCTAACCCCACTGTACAGGCGGGTAGTTGTTTAGATATACCTGGCACCTGCGGGCCGCAGAGGGGCGGCGTAGTTTCGGGCGACGAAGACTGCTGCTCCGGGGCTGGCGAGTCAGGCGGGAGTAAGCTAGTGTCCACAACGGAGGGTAACGTGATGTCCGCATCTGACCTGTTGCTACTGTCTGCAGTAGATGCAGTGTTGCTGGCGTTTAGTGATGGTTGCTTTAACCATTTCCGTATAAATGATTATCCACAGATCAGATGTGTGTCACTGCTGTGGAAGCACTTTGGAAATGATGCACGCGCAGTGGAGCAGGTCACGCGCACCTGACACAATTTGTTGTTAGTATTTTTCGTTACGTTCTCTTTTTTGAATGGTTGCATAACGTTCAACTTCCCCGAAGATCTCGACGCGAAGCCTGAAGGGTAAACACCAGGTTTACTAATCTACCCGCACAATTTGTCCGGTGTCGGAATGTCTCGCTATGTTAGTACATTCTTAAAAAACAAAACACCATTTAATTTCGGGTTAAAATGTGTTGTAACTGCGTTACTGAGCATTGTAACGGGTAATATATTACCCACATTTAATTAGTAATGCGTTACATTACTTCGTTACAGCAAGAAGTAATATATTACTGTAACTCCGTTACTTTTGTAACGCGTTACACCCAACACTGCTGCCTATTAGCGGCAATGTCTTTCTGTCTAGATACCTGAAATAAGGTCTGTGATTAACGTATGACCTAAGATGGCTCAGTAAATCCCCCACTGGTGAATGTCGGAAGCTTCTGTGAGTCATAAAAACGGCAGTTGCTAACAAATGTATAAATGGGTGTGAAGCTGACAATTGAGCGCCCGACCAAGCAAGGAGGCAGAACGTCCAAAAATATAACCCGGTGTGGGCATTTATTAAATCATACACATGATTCACAGCCCAGAGATGGAGTACTCGAGTGCCGATTTTCGGGACTCGTGAATCGACTCGGACTCGCGCACTGAATGACGCGACTCAGACTTGCGCTGACTTGGACTCGTGAATGTTTCCCCCCACGATGACTTGGACTCGGACTTGAGCACATTTTCTCTGGAGTCTGATGTCCTCTATCCTGGCGTGTGCACCTCTGAGGCAGTTCACGGACTGGGCCCCGCTATTCCAGTCGAAAGATGTCTAGAGACACACCCCGCATCGTGCTGTATGCTTTCACACATTCTGCTTCCACATTGGAAAAGAGCAGCGCAAAATGCTCGTTATGTGGAAACAATATTGAAGAGAAGGCTCTGTAACACATTACTCTAAGGATCGAGTTCAGACATGACTGTCATGAACACTATCATCAGAGTGACGAGATCTAATCAATAAATAAAGATTCAGCCGATAACACAAAAGCACATGGCTACTTAACATGCAGAATTACGTCATTTTGCATGCTAAGTAGCCATGTGCTTTCTGGGGCTAAATCTTTATCAGTAAACCGATTTAACCGGTAAAAGTTCCTGCAAAATAAGAGTCCCAATCTTATTACTATCAAAATAAAAGTGCAAAACGAAAACGTTACCATAGGAAAATATTGGCATACAAACATAATCACTTCTCTAAAAGGTAACTCATTTTAAATATAGTTAGACATATTAAAGGTCATTTACAATAATAATAATTTTAATATTAGGAATAAGCTTTATATTTGTATAGCACCTATTACAAGAATTGTAGCCAAACTTGCTTCACAGCAGTTCAATAGACAGATTAGTATAACATGACAATGTAGAGGAGCAGCTACATTTCAACACATATATCCAAAGGTTAATACATGAAGACTTGTGACTCGGACTTGACTTGGACTCTTCTTGGGTGACTCGGACTTGGACTCGGACTCGAACACAGGTAATGATGACTCGGACTCGACTCCGACACTCCTTGGGTGACTCGGACTCGAACAAAGGTAATGATGACTCGGACTCGACTCGGACACTCCTTGGTGACTCGGACTCGGACACAGGTAATGATGACTCGGACTCGACTCGGACACTCCTTGGGTGACTCGGACTCGAACACAGGTAATGATGACTCGGACTCGACTCGGAAACTCCTTGGGTGACTCAGACTTGGACTCCACTACAACTCTCCCTTGGTGACTCAGACTTGGACTCGAAGAGTGGTAACTCGAGAGTGACTTGGACTCGTGAATTGGTGACTTGACTACAACACCGTCACAGCCTCAATCCTACTGAACATGTGCACACCGTCACTAACCACAGGGATCTCACACACACTCCCAGCCCAACAAGAAACCAGCACCTTAATTAGACTCTCCAGAAAAACGCGATTTTGCATTCGCAGAATTTACCGCATAATCAGCTAAATGGCGCAGATTTTTAAAAGGCAGCATATTTATCAAAAGGGCGCATAATCCCTGCATTTTTCCACACAAGGTTGAGAGAAAAAAAAGTTAACTCGTCTCGACGTGAAGTAGTGATGATGATGACGTGACGTCATCAGCTCGCGCATCACAGAAGGTAAACAACACCGTAGAGTGAACGTGTGGAACTCACACGAGAGAGAAAACGCCAAGATTAAAAAATCTGATCCATCTCATTTACCGACGAACATTTCTGCTAAAGACCGGGCAAAGCAGTACCCCGATGTCTTTCAAGAAAGTGGGGGGAAACTATTCTGCACCCCGTGCAACTGTGTGTTGGAGCATAAAGAAAGTCGACGGTGACCCACTTTGATTCATTCAAACATTCGAAAATGCTTTCTGCTGCTGCGGACAAGAAAGCCAAAGAACTCACGTTCACCGAGGCATAAACCTCCAAAACCCTTTCGAGGGCTACAAGAAACGAAGTGAGTAGCCTACAAGATCGAAGCTGGTCAGATAACGAACGAGTAAATGAAAACAGAATGAGGCGGAGAAGTGTGTGTGTGTGTGTGTGTGTGTGTGTGTGTGTGTGTGTGTGTGTGTGTGTGTGAGAGAGTGATTAAAATAGCCCAATTGCTTTTACAATAAATAAACATTGAATGTGTTTAATTGAATAGGAAAGGGGTTTAACGTTAGTGGCAGGTTGTGTGTGAGAGAGAATAAATAAGACAGCCCAATATTTTAAAAAAAATCTATTATTTTTCGCAACTTTCCGCATATTTTGCAACTTCCCGCAATTTCACCGCATAAAATCACATAAAAACCCCGCATGTTTAATCGCATAATCAAGGATTTTAGGCCGCATAATCAAGGATTTTTGCCCGCGTTTTTCTGGAGGGTCTACTAAATACACACACAGACTAACAAGACACAGATGAGGGGGGAGCAATTAGACACAGGTGGGGGGGAGGAGACAACACAGGGCACCAGGTGTACACAATCCAGCAACAGACATGGGGAAAGGGGAACACTTTTCAGAATAAAACCAGGAAACAGAGACAGGCAAACGAGTTACATAAATTACATATTCCCATGCTTCCTGTGCAATGTTTTTAGTGGTATATTACCCGTAACGGAGGCCGAGATCTATGGGCCCAGATATAACCTCCGTTACATTTCCTTACCCCTCTCCCTAGGAAATATAATGTCTTAGATTCCTAAGACATTATATTTCCTATGAAGTCAGAAGGAAGCTTCCCTTTCTTCCTCTTCGGGATCTGATTCTTCCTCTTCATGCGCTCCTGCTGGTTCTGCTGTCTGACGCGCTCTCTCTCCTGACGGACCTTCTCGGCTATCTTTGCCATCCGCATTTTGCGCTTCAGTTTTTCCCGCTTCTTCCTGCGTTTCGCTGTTCTATTATCGGCCGCCTGTTTGTTTAGCTCCACTTTATCGAGATATTCGATGTCCTCATTCACTTTCTCTGATGTCTTGTCCAGGAAGTCTTGCCTCTGCCTCCTTGCTTGGTCGGGCCGCTCAACGGTCAGCTTCACAATTGGCAACTGCCGTTGAACATTAGCAGCTTTTAGCTTAGCAGTGGTGAAGTCATGTGACCGTGATGTAGTTCTTTATAGAGCTTATTTTCTGCAATATACCGAAATCCAATGGAAAGCTTTTTTTTTTATAGGTAGCCCTGGGAACTTCTGCAGTCTTTTTCTAAATAAGAGAAAAATGAAAATACTTGTTAATGTAACAGTAGTTATTTTTGATGTTCCTGACTTTTACCCATGCACTACTTGAGTATCTGCATTCATTGGAGCTGCTTTTGAGGAAAATGGCCAATCACAGTGTCAAATAGACAGAAACAGAGAGAGCAACAGAGAGAGTTTCAAAGCAGTCTGCTGCTGTGTGATTGAGAGCTGAAGCAGCTGTGCATGTCTTACTGACTGACTCATGGCAGGGTGGACACACACACACACACACACACACACACACACACACACACACACACACACACACACACACACACACACACACACACACACACACACACACACACACACACACACACACACACACACACACACACACACACACACACACACACACACACACACACACACACACACACACACACACACACACACACACACACACACACACACACACACACACACACACACAGGGCTGACATACCAGAGGTGCCCCACCCCTCACATTCCACTTCATTATCCTCCTCTTCCCTTCCCTTTTCCTCTTCTCTTTTTCAGTCACTATATAACCTCCTTTCCATATATATTGTCAGCTATGTGGGAATATGAACACACCAGACAAACAAACAGATCATATATGAGTAGAGCGGGTATAGCATAGCAGTGGAGGAGTACTGTGCTCTGAAATGGAGCAACAGTCTTCATTAAAGGTCACTGTGACTGTAACGCGTCCACTGTTGTCTGTCTCGCAAAGAACTGTCCTAAAAAAGGTTTTTCCAGGAAGTAAAAATAGCTCAAGGTCTCTTGAGAGCGTCTAGGCAGAGAAGCAAGCAGCTATGACTAGAAATCAACAAGCCTACATTTTGAAGGTCAGAACTATTGCTCATATTCTTAGACTGAAGCTCACAATGGATATATTTTCAATTGTAAGTCATTACTTTTGAATTGGAAGGCTACAAATATTACAAGTGAATGTATATGTTACATGTAACTATATTTACTTATATGAGATCTAATACAAATGTATTTAGGAAAATGTCTGCCAGAGTGCAATATCAAAAGGATTATGTCATTATAAATATGTAACAGGGCTGAACGGTTAATCGATTTTCAATCTAAATCGCGATTTGAAATGATGCAATTATCAAACCACAAAGCCTGCGATTTCTTTTATTTATTTTTTATTTTTTATTGTGTCAGTCATCCACACCAATCAGAAGTGCTGTGCTCCACATGTACCAGTCATTGTTAACCAATCAGAAGTGGCCCATGACAGAAGGTGATAGACCGATTGATCCAATGACCTGCCAAGATTTTTTGAAATACTTTTCCAAATGGTTTCCAATGGAGCTTTCCTAGATGGTTTGGTGAAACAAACGATCTGAGTCAGGTTAGTAATGCTCCATCACATGTTTCTATTACAGGGTGAGTTTTAAACTGAAGCTTGACTTTAAGGCAACCCAACGGAAGTTTCATGTAAGTTTAGTTCTTTCACTTGTAGCTCGGGCTGCGAGGGTGCTAAAGACGGGAGCACGTTGATACGACCTTCCTAGCCGGAGATATAGCCGCATTTTACAATAAACTTCTGTTGGGTCGCTTAAAAATAAATATCGCAAATCGAATCGGAATCACAATATCTGTCAGAAAAATCGCAATTAGATTTTTTCCCCAAATCGTGCAGCCCTAATATGTAATAAATCAAACCACATCATATCAGATCATAAACACGTTAACTCATCACTTAAGTTGAATAACTACCTATTACTTCATCAATTTATGTAATAAAAAGGCCACATGAAATATTTTCCATTTGCAGAACTTCCTCCTTTTCTCTTGTGAAAGTGACTGTTGAGCGGCCCGACCAAGCAAGGAGGCAGAGGCGGAACGTCCCAAATATAACCCGGTGTGGGCATTTATTAAATGATCAACACAATGACACACAGCCTCAATCCTGCTGTTGTTTCCCTGAGCACAGCCTGCAGCCAGGATCTCACACACACTACCCCAAACAGAAAAACCCCAGAGCCTAAATGCACACAGACCAATCAACCCAACAGGACACAGGTGAGGGGGGAGGAGACAACACAGGGCACCAGGTGCACACAATCAACGGCAACAGACATGGGGAAAGGGGAACACTTTTCAAAATAAAATACAATAAACACTACATCAATAAATAGTATAAATTGTATAAAAATGTCCAATACAGTAAGCACTACATCAATAAATAGTATGAACTGTTTAAAATGTGCACATATGCAAGGCCCGAAGCCATCAGTCCACAGTGACGAAGTTACCTTCGTCACATCTCTACCTACTAAGAACAGATACCAAACAAATTCATAATCAATATATAAATGGTTGTTTCCAGCAGAGCGATCTGATCAAATCATTTAGTCAAATACGTCTATCATTTTGCGTCCAGCCCAAAATATCACCAATTATCCTGACCCACAGACTGGGCTGAACAATTTCTATTTGTTCTGAAAAACTTACAGAACCAACTCAACTTGTGCATACATTGCTGAGGATTATCTATCATTGTTTAGGACATCCACAACCTGAAATCTAACCTAAAAATAAAAAGGCCTACTTGTGTGTAGGGCTGCAACTATTTTGGTAGTCGACTAATCGGTCGATTATTTTTTCGATTAGTCGACTAATCTAACGATTATTTCTGTCACACCCTCCATCTCTGCTTCCTGTGGGCACGGCTCCTTTTCCGGGCTCCAGTGCATGTTTTACCTCAAGTCTGCACACCTGTGAATGTCACCCTGTTGTCCAGTCCCTCTGCCTTAACATAACATGAACATCATTTATTCTTGTCATTTCGCAGACCCTTGTTAATTATTATTTTAAGTTTGGAATTAATTACAGCGTCCATAAAGCTCTAGTGTGCTCTACTACGCTGTAAGCTTGGCGCTGTTTAGCAGCTCGTTGGTGGACACGCAGCCTCAACATAACTGAAATAGCGTTTGCTTAGCAAGCATTAACCATGAGACGTTCTGTTTTCCAACATGTAAGCTAACGTAAACATGACTATGGCTAACTTGCTCAAACGTACCCATGATCCAAAGTAGCAGTCCTCACGGTTCCAGGGTGCTTGCGTTTTAAATGCTCGTGCATCACTGTAGTGCTGCCGTGGAATGCCAATTCCCCTTTACAAATTCTGCATTTCACTGACTTCTTTGGCTTGTCGTCTGTGAAATACTCCCACACTTTCGAAACTCTCGGTCTCGCTTTTTTGAGCTCTTCATCACCCTCATTCTCTCTCCTTTCCGCCATCGTTCGTATTCTTTCTTCTTTGTTGTTAGTACAGAATGCAGTCATGGCAGACAATGGAGAGTATACTGCCCCCAGCACTTCCTGTAGTGCTTTGCATTTACAAATGAACATTTGCGCAGTTTTGAATTAACGTTACCGGCTCTCTGATTGTTTTTATACGACGCGTCGACACTAAAATTCCGCGTCGACAAATTTTTATGATCGACGTCGTCGATTATGTCGACTAATCGTTGCAGCCCTACTTGTGTGTGTGTTTGCCAAGATCACATGAAAGGTTTATGATGCCTTCAGGGAAGTTGGCCTTGGTAATAAAACTGTAATATCAAGCACCAAAAAAAGAGTTGAAATATGGATGCATAAATAGAAAAGTATATATCTAATCACAACTATACAGCAAATAAGAGTGCTTTATTCATTTAGAACAGAGGTCAGGTGTGTTTGCAAGCATGAGAGTGTGTGTCAGCCAACTGTGCACACATCAGGCATGTGGGCCGAGCATATGATTTAAAGAGCTCGCTGGGGTGAGTGTGTGTGTAATGTGGGGTAGTGCGGTGCTACTGGACGGACTGCAGTGATATTATGATCCTGTAACCGGATACGCTGGTTTCCATGCCTAAACTGCACATCAACCCCTCCCCCCACCTCTACATCGGGCTATTTCAGGTTCTCTGGATGCATGGAGTATGGACATGTGGTGCACACTACGCTGCTGCTGCTGCAGGTGGAAGAATGTAGCACTGTGCTGGGCGCTCAGTGTGACATGGATTCATCTCAGCATACGCATGTGCATGAAGGTGTACAGGAGCACATTAATACTGCTTCCTCCTGGCTGTAATGCATCCACCTCTGCACATGAGTAGGACTGTCCAACTCACAGTGTGTGTGTGTGTGTGTGTGTGTGTGTGTGTGTGTGTGTGTGTGTGAACTCATTCACACCAACGCAACTCCGGTTCAAGCTCCGTGCTAGAGCTTTTCAGGTTCAGAACCGGTTCTTCGGTTTAGCTCCGGCTCTTTTCACACCGCCCAGAGTCCGACTGGTGCTGCGTCATTGCGTCATCGTTTGCGTCATGACGTAACCGTTTGCATGCCTGCTTCATAAAGCCAAACCGCGTGGAAAACCCTCACAGCTGACACCGACAACAACAACAATGGCCGATTGTGCTCCAGCTTCCTCTGTATCTCTTCAGAAGACCAGATTCCCAGTAGGTAGCTGGTCTCTTCAGTGGACCACTGCTGCTTGTTAAGTTTCTCCATCGTTGTGTACAAACTGGATAAAACGCTGGCTTTTTGTTTTCGCCCCTGCCCCTGCCTCGACGTAAGCGTGACGTACGCGGTGCTTTTGCTTTAGCCGGACAATTTTTTGGTGCATAAAAAAACGAACCGGATTCCGGAGCTAAGAGGCTGCTCTGCTGCGGTGTGAAAAGGAAAACCCGGTGCTTTTCAAGCTCCAGCTCCAAACCGGCCCTGAAACACCGTTGGTGTGAATGAGGTGTGTGTGTGTGTGTGTGTGTGTGTGTGTGTGTGTGTGTGTGTGTGTATTTCTGTAGGCTGAAAATAAGGTCTATGGCAAACACACGTTTATGATGCTTAAGGCCCGGCACACCAAGCTGACACCAAAGAACTGACACAGACGGACCCCCGACTGTTGTGTCGTCTCTGCGTCTTGGCCATGTGTCGCACTGGAACACACCGCAAAGACTTCAGCCGACGGCCAAGAAGCACGTACGAACTGCGCATGAGTGGCAATAACTCTCCTTACCAGCAGGCGGTGGTAGTGTGTATTCGTCATTCAAAAGAGGCAACAACCGGAAGAAAGACTGGGTGATACACAGAGAGAAGAAGAACAGACTGCGTGATATAAACAAACAACAAATAGCGTGTGCGTTCCATTTTCACTCTACAACGAGAAGCTGATGGGGCTTTCCCGAACCTGTGTCGAGAGCTGGAGCAAAATGAACTCTCAGATTTGCCTTATTAATAGTTTGTTTGGGTCCCTCACTTCCGTTTCGCTTCTCATGCACTGATTCGCTAGCTGAACAGCCAATCAGAGGGATTTCTTTTGCCGACAGCTTTTGGCCGACTGCCCACCGATTCGACATGTTGAATTGGCTGATGTTGGGTGTGATGACCGTGGATGTATAAAGGGAACTGGAAACAGCGTTGGATGCGGGGGGGCCTGTAGTGCAGTAAGTCAATATGGCCTCGTTCTTAAGAGCAAAAGTACCTGTATCTGGGCCCAGAGGGGAAATCACTCTGAATTCGGCTTTTAGCACATTTGACAAAGTCTAGACCAGGGGTGCCCAACCAGTCGATCGCGATCGACCGGTCGAACACGGGGAGATTCCCAGTCGATCGCGAGATGTGTCTAAAAATAGAACAACAATATTCTGTTTTATCGTTAATGTCCTATAACATAATCTTCCTGTGCCAGAATAATGCACTTGGACTTTGTGATTGGCCGGCATGACCCCATGTGTCGGGGCGGGGCTGGTGGGCAGTCCAAACTAGTTCGCTGATGTTGTCCGTGTCAACAGGAGTGACAGCCCGCACACACACAAGACCGCAAGTATGGCAGAAGCAAAAAAGCCCAACATATATAATTTTCACTCAGTGGGAGGATGATTTTTTTTTTTATCTATTCCAATTCAAAGTCCATCTGTCTCATCTGCAATGCGAGTGTGGCTTTATCGAAGAAGGGTAATTTAGGAGCAGCATTTCAAAACAGTGCACAAACGCTACGAGACGGAATTCCCTCCTAATTCTGCCCTACGCTCCCAAAAGGCGAGAGACCTGAAAGGACAGCTAAATGCACAGCAGTCCATTTTCACCAGGCCCAACAACAAGAGCAAAGCTGCTACCATAGCATCTTATCGTGTCAGCCACGTTCTTGCAAAACACATGAAGTCTTTCAAAGATGGCGAAGTTGTGAAAGAAGCATTCCTGGAGGCTGCCGACGCGCTTTTGGGGGACAGTAAAAAACAACAGTAGCATTTCAACAGGTTTTTGATATAATAAAAACTCAAGTTAGATACCGTTATTAATCAGCTGTAAGTTTTAGTTTGTTTGAACTTATTCATTTTAATTATTATACAAAATGGTATAAGAATGCAAACATTACGATCTGTTCTGTTTAAATTGATTATAGTCTATTATCGATTCAGGTTAAGAAACTAGTGTTGCTTGCATCCTATTTTAAAGGAATTTCTTTTTATACTCTACTAAAATGCAACAAAAAAAGGGTTTGATTCTATTAATGTTGTCTTTTTTATTGCACGTTGGCAGCAGATTCCTGTGTAGCTTCAGATCTGAATTGTCTTATTAGTAAGCCTAATTTATACTTTTGTAGCAACACTATTTTTAAATAATGGCAAACAAAGGGTTCAGAGTCTTTTCTTTTTTCCCTGTGTCATGTGTGGCAGCACTGTTCAATGTTTCTTGAAAACATTACCCACTGTAGTATGTGACGTGTGAATAAACTCCAACTCTGTATCAACACCACTGTTGTGTAGCTTCAGTTAAATACTTGTATGTGTGTAGATTAGAAAGAGGTAAGATAAAGGATCTGCAGTATTTTATGAAGTATTCATCGTACAAAGGTCAGTTTTATACAAGTAGAAGTGTGTATTTACCTGGTAGTAGGCTGTCAGTAATGGCTACGACTCTCTATTTGGACTGGTAGATCTCGGCAGACTGGCAACTTTAAAAGTAGCTCTCGGTTCAAAAAAGATTGGGTACCCCTGGTCTAGACCCTAATCATTTAAAGGGGACCTATCATGCAAAATGTACTTTGTGATGTCTTTTATACATACATGTGTCCCCGGTGCGTCGGGGAACTCACGCAGCGTCAGAAAATAAAACCCTCTCTCTTTTCCTCTGTACCCAAATCTTTTAAAAACAGGTGTACAACGAGCGGATACAGATTTTCTGCCGAACTGACGTCAAATCGGCAGCGGCCCAAGAGAAAGTTGCTATCAGAAACAATGCCTTAAATGTTTTGGACGTAATCTCGTCTTTGTTTACATTAGCAAGCCTCGCTAACAATCAGAGCTAACCTGTACTGTGTAGTGTACTGTGTATGTGTTTAAAAAGCAGGAAATAAAAAAAGAACTCACCTTGTGATAAACCCGCAAGAGAAAAAGCATTTGAGCTCCAAACCATTTCAGAAATAATCCTTGACGTGGTTTAAACAGGATTGCGTTTTATCACAGCATAATTTAACTTTATCTCCGGTAGAATTCTGATCAGGCATTAGCTCCGCCTCCTCTTCTTCTTTTTTTCAAGCTAAGGACCCAAGATCCGCGTTTCTCTAACAGGGCTTCAAAAGAGGAGTTTGAGCAGTATGAGGAATGGCTACAATGGGTGATTTGTTTGGTATTTTGAAAAAAAACTTCACAGACATGTTTTGTATAGGTATGGCCCTACAATATATATTTCAAATATAGCATGATAGGTCCACTTTAAGTAAAGTGTTCGTACTGGGTAGTTGATTAAGTTTAACAAAAATGTTACAAACAAAACAAACATGTTATTTTATATAGTATTTTATTTTGTTGTCTTCTCCCTGTAAAGATATATATTTTTTAAATATATATATATATAATCTATAATATAACTTACACTGGTACTTGACTTGGTTACAGTAAGTGGTCAAATGCCCTAAGAATGAGCTGAAACTTATCTAAAAATTTATTTTGACATAAGTGGAAGAACAGGCATTAGTTAGACCCTCCAGAAAAACGCGGGCCAAAATCCTTAATTATGCGGGCTAAAATCATTGATTATGCGGGCTAAAATCCTTGATTATGCGATAAAAATGCGGGGTTTGTATGTGATTTTATGCGGGAAAATTGCGGGAAGTTGCGTAATATGCGGAAAGTTGCGAAATATGCGAACAGTTGTGAAATATGCGGGAAGCGGAAAAAAGGTGATTATTCTCCCGCACCCTGTTACTAGGCTACTACTGAATGAAAGGGAGCACTTTTAAAGAGTTGCTATGATAAACAAGCATACTAGAAGCAAGCTACATCACAGAAAGACACACACACACACACACACACACACACACACATAGGCCTGTCACGATAATTTATTGTGTTGGACGATAAATTTTTCTGGAAATTATTGCGATAAACGATAATATTGTCGGCACCGTTTTAAGACCATTTTAGACATAATGATAATATATAATAATAATTCAAGTACATCCTTTCAAACATAACTTTTTATTGAACATTCAACATTGCAAATGAAATGTGAAATAATATTAAAATATATAAATTAATAAATAAAACTAATTAATTAAATTATAATAAATAAATGAAATCACACACAACCAAAACAATAAATTAAATAGAGTCAGGCTGGAAAACAGAGCTCTCTCTCTCATATATATATATATATATATATATATATATATATATATATAAATAAATAAATAAATATGAGCACACATTATCTCACAAGCAAAAAAAAACTCGTTAAAACAACAGTCAAGTGTACAGTCCACTGTCAAAGACCCAGATGCCTCAACAGGCCATATCCAAATCTGTTTTTCTAAGTTTTCGAGCAAGGAACACCAACATGTTTGCATTGTCGGGTGGGGGCTCTCCATCTCCAGCTGCCGTGTTTGCTCCCAGCTGGAAAAACGGAATGGGGTGGTTGTGTTTTAGGTGGTTTAAAATGCGTGGTATTGCCTGCTTTTGTCGCTACCTTTTTTAAACCAATGCGACTCACCGCCCGGCTGATTCAAGTCCGTAGGTTCGCCTCGTTGATTTGGTTTGAATCCAAAATACTGCCACACCGGAGAATCGAGATGTGTCGTTAGGTTTTGTAACCAATTCCATTTCACTTTAAATTCCCCGCGAGTAAGTCACACGTTGTCTCCCGCTTGACGCTATATTATTAATTTGGCTGCTACACTGCTGCACGTGCACGCGGAGTGTCCTGACCTGGCTGTGTGTCAGCCCCGCCCCTCACAGCGCGCCTGGCAGCCACAGCGCTCCAGGCTAAAATGCTGGTCACATCTTTATGAATTGTAAACGGCCATTTATCGAGCTCAGAAAAGTTATCGAGTCCATTATTATTTATCGTACGATAAGTCAATTTATCGATTATCGCGACAGGCCTACACACACACACACACACACACACACACACACACACACACACACACACACACACACACACACACACACACACACACACACACACACACACACACACACACACACACACACACACACACACACACACACACACACACACACACACACACACACACACCACCCCCACCCCCCCCCCCCTCATCCTCATTCTGTTTTCATTTACTCGTTCGTTATCTGACCAGCTTCAATATTGTAGGCTACTCACCTCGTTTCTTGCAGCCCTCGAAAGGGTTTTGGAGGTTGAAGCCTCTGTGAGCGTGAGTTGTTTGGCTTTCTTGTCCGCAGCAGAAACCATTTTTGAATGTTTGAGCGAATCGAAGTGGGTATTCACAGTCGATTTCCTTTTATGCTCCAACACACAGTTGCACGGGGTACAGAACAGTTTCCCCCCACTTTTGTGCAAGACATTGGGGTACTGCTTTGCCCGGTCTTTAGCTGAAATGTTCGTGGGTAAATGTGATGGATTCGATTTGTTCATCTTGGTGTGTGAATTCCACACCTTCACACGACGGTGTTTGCCTTCTGTGATGCGCGGGCTGATGACGTTGCGTCATCATCATTACTCGTCAAGACGAGTTAACTTTTTTAGTTTTTTTCTCAACTTTGTGTGGAAAAATGCGGGGATTATGCGGCCTTTTGATAAATATGCGGACTTTTAAAAATCTGCGGCATTTTGCTGATTATGCGGGAAATTCTGCGATCGCAGAATCGCGTTTTTCTGGAGGGTCTAATTAGTGATGACCAAGGACCAAAACACATAAACCAATCATGTGGCTGAAAACAATGTCTGTGTGTGTGCATGCCTCTAACTTGTCGGATTTTGTGTGTGTGTGTGTGTGTGTGTGTGTGTGTGTGTGTGTGTGTGTGTGTGTGTGTGTGTGTGTATGTGTGTGTGTGTGTATCTTCCCTTGTAGTGATCATAAATGCTCACATGACAGAGGTCAGCTGGGCACAGGGAATACACTACGATCTCTTACGCAATGGCAGACCTGGTTACAAAACACCAGAGCTCCTGCTGCGCCACACGCAGCATCCCAGTAATGAAGACTCAGTGGTGCAGGCTTCAACCACTACACTCAAGTAGATGAGATATAGTTAGTGTCTGCATCTTCTATCTAGATTTTGAAGTTAGTTAGCAGATGTTGCTTTTAATTCATTTTGTGATCAATACATGTTTATTATTGAGTGCAATCCCATGTAAATTACCTATATGAATGGCTTTCTGTATTTGATTTGCAGTATTGCAAGTTTGTAGTAGGGCTATATCTAACTATTTTCACCATCTGCTGATTATTAAAAAAACATTATATTTAAAAAGGCCCTATTATGTTTATCGGGGTTTCCCCTTTCCTGTAGTGTGTTATATAGGTTTGTGTGCATGTAAATTACATTACATTGCATTTAGCTGACGCTTTTATCCAAAGCGACTTACAACAAGTGCGTTCGACCAACAAGATAGTACATCAGGTTTCATAGAGCTAAAACATTTCAAGTGCTACTCAACTGGCTTTAGATAAGCCAGTGCTTTATTAGTATATAAGTGCTTTGTTAGTAATTCAATCGCTCGAAGTGGAGTCGAAAGAGATGAGTTTTCAGTCTGCGCCGGAAGATGTGTAACCTTTCTGCTGTCCTGATGTCAATGGGGAGCTCATTCCACCATTTTGGAGCCAGGATAGCAAACCCATGTGTTTTTGCTGATGGGAACTTGGGTCCCCCTCGCAGTGCGGGTGCAGCGAGCCGTTTGGCCGATGCAGAGCAGAGTGCACGTGCTGGGGTGTACAGTTTAACCATGTCCTGGATGTAGAAGGGCCAGATCCATTCACAGCATGGTACGCAAGTACAATTGTACAAGTGGATTCTAGCAGTTACTGGAAGCCAGTGAAGGGAGCGGAGGAGCGGTGTGGTGTGGGAACATTTAGGAAGGTTGAAGACCAGACGAGCCGCTGCATTCTGGATGAGCTGCAGAGGTCGGATGGCACATGCAGGTAGACCAGCCAGGAGGGAGTTGCAGTAGTCTAGGCGTGAGACGACGAGAGCCTGGACCAGAAGTTAAATGGTCTGCAAAGGTAAAATCCCTGAGTTTCTCTCCCACACACTCCCCCCCCCCCCCCCCCCCTAAATATTGCCCATGGTCATGTGGTACAGCGGGTAACATAGTGACATAACATTGTAAAATTTGCCTTTCTATTGTCTAGTCCTCCAACACAATGTACAAGATAGGTTAAGGGTCGGGACTTGCTAAGCATTGACCAATCATCACAGAGCTGGTCAGCTAACCAATCAGAGCAAACTGGGCTCTGGTTTCAGACAGAGGGTGAAAAGAGGTGCTGCAGCACAGGCAGTATGAGAACAATAAAGAGCTTTTCGAACATTAAATCCCGGAGAGAGACATGTTACAGTCGAGACACTACATACAAATATGACCCTGAAAATTAGTACAATATGTCCTCTTTAATGTAAAATGACATTGTATGGAGCCAGGAGTAGATATTCCCTTGGAAACGTAACAAACTACACCACACACCTTCTCGGTACCATGTTAGTTAAATGGACAATCCACTGTTTTATAAAAAGTCAACACCATGCATCACTTTAACACAGGGGTGGGGAACCTTTTTCCTCTCAAGGGCCATTTCAATTTTTACAACATCCTTCGAGGGCCGTACAAATTATTGAACTCAACGCCTGCTTAAAAAACTCAAATCACAGCCCAGTCATTTCGCGTTTCTTTCATGCTGTGCAAAGAAAAAGCAACCTCTTAATCCAGATATTTGACCATGACCCGCGCATTCATGCACCGTGGCATGACCACCAAAACAGAAAGATATGGACACAAGATGTGTGCAAATGTATTTAGTTTCATATCCATGTGGACATGATTTAAGTTGGGGGGGGGGGGCGGATCTAACCTCATCTAGGGGGGCATGGGGGCATGCACCACCATGAAGATTTTTTTTAAATGTTGAAGTTAAAAGCATCAATCTGGTCCACTTTGAGAGTAACATGAAGAGATCTATGGATACATCTCTCAACACCCATATGAAACAGAACCGTAAGCAGATTTGTTTCTTTATGGATATTTTACAAATCAATTCCCTTTTAAACTGTATTCTTGTTTATTAATAACAACTTTTTACTGTCATATTAGTATTGTATAACTGTTTACTTTATTCTCTTATTTTTCTATAACTATAATGATCATATAAAGATGTGCCTTTACCTCACTGGTTGTAGAAAAAGCTTGTTATATTCGTTAGCATAGCTAGCTAACCAGATGCTAATAACAACAACGTTATTGACTGTATGATCAGTATGACAGATGAACAGATCGCCACTGGGCTTTCAACTAAAGACACAGCCACGCAAAAACTGCGACATGTGTACAGCTCCTTATGGGTATTGCAATTTGTGAAGTCCCGGCCCGGAGCCGCGTTCTGGTGCTCTCCGTTAGAACTACACTCCTGTCAGACGAGACATATACCACGTGATGACACGTTAGGCTCGTGTTGTGTTCAAGGACCCAGACCTTGGCCAGGAAAAACAAGCTTGTTTAATTATTTTGCGGTCTAGATTTCTTGAATTTTTTTCTTTTTTGCGTGTGTTTATAAATTACCCCGAGGGCCGTACCAAATGGTCTCGCGGGCCGTATACGGCCCGGAGGCCGGAGGTTCCCCACCCCTGCTTTAACAGACGTGTGTAGGAAATCATGATGATCAACACATGCACTGTAAGTGTGTGTATCTCAAATATCTGGTCAAACTCAATCCCTCTCACACAAAAAAAAACACACACACACACACTTAAGTCTATAAATAAAAAGCAGCAGAAGAGAGCAGATTTAGGTCAGCAGACGTGTGTTGATGTCGCTGAGCACTCCACTCTTTCCACCAAGCCTCTTCAGGGGAGGGGGGGGGGGGGGGTGGGGACATAAAGCTTGACACTTGCAGTGACGAAGCCTCAGAAGCTACACAAATCTCCAGCGTCAATGCATCTGGTCACTGGGTGTACAGTATGCATGGTAGTCTGCTGCAGCATGTGCCTTATTACTGCAGCATGCACTATCCCAGCAGTATGTGCCTGACATTACCACGCTGCCCACCTTGTTACAGCAGCAGCTTCTTCAGTGCTGCAAGTGTCATCATTTTTTACTGCAGGCAGCACGCTTACTACTTAAGCATAATCCTTGTGAATGCAGTACAAGCCTTATTACTGCACATGAAGCTTCAATGCAGCACCGTGAGCTTTATTACTATTACTAGTGATAGGTATTCAGCTACTATGTAATATAGAGTCCCTCATAGCATGTGCAAGACAACTCCTTATCCCTGTCAGTTGAAGCCTAAGAGATGGACAGAGAAGCCTGCATCTCATGTTTTCCAATACATTTTTCATATAAAAGGTCTTGTGGAAAATGATTTCTTGATTGTGCCTGCCCCAAAATGTACCCAGATATTCTTGTACTGAGTTTGAAGAAACAGCAGCAAGCAAGGCAGAAAGGTAGGGGATTTGGAGAGACGACTGTGTGATCAAAACAAAATCAGGCTTATTCTTTTAGGGGTTCCCCACTCCTGTAGTGTGTTCTATAGCAGGGTATATGCAGGAATCCTGAGGTCAAATTGAATACCTTTTAAGACCTTTTTTAAGACCCTTTCCATACATTTTAAGACCTCATCGCAACTTTGAGTTCTAACCGGTTACATTGGCTACACACTTTACCTCACATTTACTATATTGATTGTAAGATAGCACAACTAAACAGAGTGCAGACAGACTACTGAAGCCTCCTCTCCACATGAACTTCAACCTCTCTGTGAAGGTCAGGTTTAATGCAGTATGCTGCTTTGTTGCTTCTGTACTCTGTGCTCTTTGATTCCAGTAAAACTCCTCAGAAACCATTAGAAACCAGTATTTGACCAATAAACAAAACAATTGACAAATCTTTGAACTATGAAATATATTAAACTTTGGTGAGCTTCAGCGGGGTAATGCCATATAGGAGCTCCCTCACAAATACCCAGGGGTTAAATTGGGCTGGGGCTGTCCGGGGCTAAGCCCTGGCACATAGGACGATGCTCTGACGTCATCACCCTCACACATTTGTCATATGTTTACAAAAAACAATATATATGTTAAGACTTTTCTCGTTCTTAATATAGACTATATTAGGGTCGATATGTGTTGACTTTACTTTAAAATAGCAGATCTCTGTGACCGGATATAGTTTGGCTTAGACCCCGGCCCAACGAGGACGCATACGGTAAAACGCATACGCAAACGCAAAAAAGTCTTCCGTTCACACACATTCGATTCATTAATGTGTCCGTTCACACTAGACCGCTGGAAACGCTGTAGTACATATGCCAGGCCTGTAAGTGGCGCTGCTGCCGCCACAAAATACACCAAAAGCAGCGAAGAAGACCCCGGAGCATGGTTGCCATGGTTGCCCTTCTGTTTATTCTCCGCGGAGGACGGCGTGTTCTCCTGCTGTATATCTCTCAGGTAGTCCACCAGCAGATGAAAAACACCCACCGCTCGGCCTCTTCCAAGGGTCGAGGGAACCGTGCGGCAGAGTTTCCGTTAAAAAAAATGTTCCGCCGGTCAACATGTCCGTTAAAGTTGAAATCTTCCGTACAAAATTAGAAAAGAGCCGATCAGAGGTCTTCTTTGTTATTTATTGAGCATTAAAGCAAATTGATAACGACTCTGTTCTCTGTATAATAATATTTAATAAACGGTGCCTGCCTCTCTTTTCCTCCCCCTCTTCTGACAGCCCAGCAGCAGCTGGAGACGTGGGGAGAGGGAGGCGGGCTATTTCATCGTTATCAGAAAATTATCATATAGGGCTTACACACGGAGCCGTTGGACCCCCAGAGCGTTGCGTATGCCGGTCTACCCACCTTGGGACCCTCCCACAGAGCGGAACAAGGCAACGAAACTTAAAATAAGAAGCAGCATTTTACGGCGCGCTATGCATGGGGCCGCCTTGAGGGGGTTTCCCGACATGTCGTTTCAGTAAATTAAAGGGTGTTTCATGTTGTCGTTGCTGTGGGACTTCTTAATACCTTGGAAAATGCCGTTTAATACTTTTTAATAGCCTTAATTTTCGCTAAATTGATTTATCCCGCGGACACCCTGTATAGGAGTGTGTGCATGTAAATGGTCTGCAAAGGCTAAAAATCCCCTCGAGAGAGTTTCTCTCCCACACACTCCCCCCATTGAAGTCCTTTGTTTACTTCTGTGACATAATGACTATCACTATGTAACACTTGACATTTCAGACCCATTTCACACATCACAACAGAGATTTTCAGAGCAGACTGGGCTCTGGTTTCAGACAGAGGGTGAGAACAATAAAGAGCTTTTTGAACATTAAAGCATGGAGACATGTCACAGGAGAGACACTACATATGTATATGAACCTGAAAATGAGAACTACATGTCCTCTTTAAAGGTTCACTATATGTCTGTTTGTGAAGCTTTAATACTAAAGTGTAAAGGGTAGGTTGATCAAAATCTAGCAATTGATATAGTCTCTTCCTTGAAATATTTCTGTAAATGAATGTGTTGATATATACCCTGGAGTAGGGCTGCACAAATAATCACATGGTACTAAAATTGCAATAGACTGGTGCAATCTTCAAATCGCAAGCACAATATTTAGTGAAATATTTCAAATATCTGAATGAATAGGGCGACTGTGGCTGTGAGGGAGTGTGGTCGTCTTTCAACCAGAAGGTTGTGGGTTCGATCCCAGCCCATGCAGTCAACATGTCGATGTATCCTTGGGCAAGATACTTAACCCTGAGTTGCTCCCGATGGCATGGCCAACGGTGTGTGAATGTGTGTGAATGTTAGGTCCTAGAGTAAGGTACACTGCTCTGTATGAATGGGTGTGAATGGGTGAATGACATGTAGTATGTAAAGCGCTTTGAGGGGACTTAAAGACTGGATAAAGCGCTATATAAGTACAGTCCATTTAATGAAGTATTGTGGAGCTGCAGAGAAGATCCAGCATACAAACGGTATTCTACAGATGTATTACAAAATCGTGGTTTATACAGAGCTGTCTACAAAAATCACACCACGGTCATATCAATTATTTCTTTCAATGAAATTGTGATCGATCTTTCAAAAATAGCCATTCCCACTTATATCCAAAATCATGGAGCAATATCAGTGAAAATAATTGCAATTCTTCCAAATTGTGCAACCATGACACGTCCTGAGGGGTTCTGAACTCACCAAAGACTTTCCTCTACCAACCATCTACAGTTTGGTCTAAAGTGAGCCTTTATGGTGGCTGTTTCTCCAGATAAAGCATCAGCTGACCTGTGATCAGCTTGTGGACCACTGCACAGGAGGGACAAAGTGAAGAAGAAGAGCCCGCTGTCGGTCATGATGAAAGCACACTGCTGTGTTGTCGTGCACCTTACGAAACAGAGCCCCCCCCTACTAATTCTACACCTACTGAGACAGTCCCAAACACTGGAGCAGAAATCACTTCCACCACATCTCACTACTTCAGAGCAGGTGTACAGACTACAAGAAGTTGTCAATGAAGACATAATGCACCTTTAAAGTGTGCTTGCCAATGACTTCTGTGTAAACATTAATTATATAAATGTTTTCTTTATGTAACTGCTCACAGCCTATGATTAAATATGTAGTAAGTTGTAGTTGGTCTATTACACTTAATTCCAACGGATTCTGTATATTCTATACTGTGTATTTCAAAGTGGTGTACAGTAACTAAGTACAGTTACTCAAGTACTGTACTTAAGTACAATTTTAAGAGACTTGTAATTTACTGAAGTATGTCAATGTTTTGCTTCTTCCTACTTCTACCCCAATACAATTCAGAGAAAGATATTGTACTTTTACTCCACTACATGGATTGAATACCTTTAGTTACTTTACAGATGTGGATGAATGATGTGAAGTATAATCAAGTGTTAAATCAGACTTTAGTTCCACCTGGAGTAAATTCACAAGCTACCCCGCAGTATACAAAGTCATTCAAACTAGCTGCACCTTTACCAGCTTTGAGAACACTTTAATGATCAATCATTATAATCAAAACATTCAATATATATTATATGAAAAGGGGCCAATCTGCATAATGAGTACTTTTACTTTCGGTACACTAAGAATACGTTGATCCTAATACTTTTGTACTTTTACTTGAGTAAAATGTTGAATGTAGGACTTCTACTTACAAAGTATTCCTACACACTGTTACTTTTACTTTCACGCAAGTACACAAAATGAGTACTCCTCCCACCTCTGATATTACATGTTATTACATCATATTTACTGTTCAGGTCTATTTGAATTTGATCCTATTTTATTATATTTTTAGAAATGTCCAATGCCTTGTAAACACGTTGCTGCAACACAACAAACTTCCCATATATGGGATGAATAAATCAGTTAGTATATATGGCTCAAATAAATAAAAGTCGATTACATGTACAAATACAGGTCATTTTATATAGTTTTGAGATTTAATTTGTAAAAAATACAGCGAAATATACGTGCAACTATCAATGTATCTATCGTTATTCATTAAAGCAGTAGGCCTATGTAACAAGGAGTGGGTGTATTTGGGAAATCCACTCAGTATTTAAAGGGAAAAGTTTACTAAGCAGACTTTTCTCAATAGTAATAAAGAGCAAGTGAAAGCCTCAGCTCTGTTAACTGGAAATATGTGTTGCCAGATAGCGATAGAAGGTCACTGAAGTAGCCACACGTATTGCCAAATTACCATTTAATACGAAAACTTTTTTTCAAGCAGACCCCGCTAACCACACAACACTATACACCTTCACCGTATCTATTATTCATGCACGTTACACTGCTTCGCCGTAATGCATGTCCACGGATTTACTTTGCTTTTTGAAAACTCAAACGGTTTCTTACCACGTCCAGGTCCGCCGGAGTTTGAAGGAGAAACATGGAGGGTATTTAAACGGTCCCGTCGGCTACAGAAGAACAAGCCGTCCCCGCTCCCCGAGACTCTGACACACAATGGCGCTGATAGGAGGAGATAACTGAAGTGAACCGCTCAAAGGAATGCTGCTGCCTTCACGCGCCGTCGGACATACTCGCGAGATAAACTGCACGTGCGTTTATGTCCCGTACTTAGTGTCATTTGAAGCAAATACGTGACAGGATATTAGTTAATGACATGATTTGTCACGCAAATACAGTGTTCAATTGATGCTTCGAAGATTTATTAAAAACGATGTCAACATTGACTTCAAGCTTTATTAAGTAAGACAAGATAGTTTATGGTGAATAATGCACTTAAATTAAGAACACAGTCAAATGTGTCTGTACCAAAAGCTGACATTTAAAGACAGCTGAGCCAAATGCTGTGACAACTAGAGGTCAGGTGAATAAGGTGCATTTCACCAGCTATTCAACTGTTTTTATACTTATACATATATGTATTTTTCTAGTATGTAATGCATTTTTCAGATGGTACATTAATTTGTTCAAAATGCAAAAATGTTCCACTTATTGTATAAAACATATTTTTAATTGGGAAATATTCAATAGGGATTAATTAAAGCGAGATTATTTCCTAAATCGGCTACTCGTACTTTTGACAGTAACTTTGCTAAAAGCATCAACTTTACTTCTGAGATCATTCTTACATGTGTAACAATGTCTTAGACAGAATCCATTTTGTCAAGGCAGGTACGTTTCCGAGGAGCACGTGAAGGCAGCAGGAGAAGCTGAAACCGAGCAGCTGCCCGGAGAAGTGGTGTCGTCAACTTTGCTCCGCCCACACACACACGCACACGCACACACGCGCGCGTACACATACTCGAACCTATGACTCGAACACACGCTCGCGCACGCAAATGCTTGATGTTCTGTCATAGTGTATTTTTCTATTCGTTTCAGTGTTAATATATATTTAAATGGTAGCAACATTTTACATCTGAATCCCTGTGTAATGCACTTTGACATGTAGCCCTAATAAGAATTTGAATTAATTGATTTGTTCTTTTATTGAAATAAGAATGGTGAAATGAGTTCTTGACTGATGGTGCTGTTTGGCCGTTAGAGATGCCTGTCCTACCCGCCTGGCAGCAGAAGGCAGAATGCTGCCTGGTTAACTCAAACAAAACCCAGCAGAGTCTACTTCAAACTGACTAAAACACCGGTGGAGCAGGGCAGAAAATGGGCATCTCAGACCATTTGTGACCGTGATGCCCCCTGCTGCACACCCACCCAGTTGTGCTCTGAAACGTTCACAATCACAATACAACGATACAGGCTCCCAGTTCTTAGGGTCAGGCTTTGATCACTGGCTGTCACAAATAGATGGAAATACTTGTATTTCCTAGAGTCCAGGACTGAATCGTTAGCAGCGGTATCATACAAACCGTTGTATGAGGAAAATGGTTAAAATACGGCATACTGGAGAGGTGCTGGTTCAGCTCCTGGGCACTACCGAGGTAACCCGAAACTGCATAAAATAAAGGGTATTATCTGATTGTCGCAAAATATTTTCCTCTAGAATATTATTGAAGCATAACTCTTGTCAGTCTAAATCGGTCCCTATGTCTTTTTGTTTCCTTGACCTGTGTTGTTTACTCCGCTTTGGGACACTTTAGGCAGGTGTGGTAAAACTAAACTAAACTAAACTAGCTTGCTAACTGTGAGCTTGGTCGCTAACGGAACACTAATTTCTGAGACCATTACAAAGGAACAGCAGCTAAGTTCCTAGGGTGGATGCTCAGATAAAAAATAAATAAACTTGGTATTCTGATGAAGGAACAAAATAAATTGCACAGGCACTTCAAGAGAGCGCCCCCTGGAGGCCTCGCACGGCAAAGTAGTCGCAATTGCGCTACATTTTTTATTCAAAAGTTGGATTTGTACGACCGAGCATGTCTCAAATATGACTTCCTTTTTAGTTATGCAGTTTATTTTCAGACTGAAAGTGAATGTTGCAAAACAGCTAATATGCCATTTAAAGTCTTTGGCTCTCAACTCTAAAATGTCAGCACTGTCAACGCCGCTTTCTATTGATCAATTATGCAGAATTGCAGATCAAAGTTCACGGAATTTCAAAATGACACAAAATAACTGTGCTGATTTATTTTGGCTTTTTCAATAGATCTATTACATAAAGCAATGTTAGTGAAGTTAACAGATTTAAACTGTATTTCTACCTCTAAAGCACATGTGTCAAACTCAAGGCCCAGGGGCCAAATCAGGCCCGTGGTGGATTTAACTTCGGGCCGCAGGATAATTTCTAATTACTGTTAGATCTGGCCCGCCGGTATATTGCACGCACACCTTCACTCAATCCTGAGGATTTCCTCAGCTCAGAGCCTGAGCCCAAACATTGATGACCTTGCACCCAAGATGAGATGCCAAGTATCTGGCTTGAACTAGCATCACAGAGCAGAAAACTGAGTTTACATGGATGTTTCCATCTGCACTTTTTTCTCACGACAACAGGGCATGTTTGTTTTTTCTTTGAGGGAAATTGTTTTTTTTAAGCTGTTGTTGGCCTGTGGAAAAATGTAATCATAAGAAATGACTCTGGAAAATCTGCAGATAGAGCCATAAGAAATTAATGCAACTGATTATTTAACGTTTAATGTTGTTTTTATAGGCAATAATGTAAGCTTTGTTAGTTCCAGGTTTAATATGTGCAATAAGTTCATTTCAATAAGTTATGCAATAAACATTGAACCAGTCCGACCCTCGACTAGTACCCATTTTTTTATTTTGGCCCACTGTGTATTTGAGTTTGACACCCCTGCTCTAAAGAAGTGATGTAACCTTTCCTTAAGCAATCATTGGTTTGAAGGTTGCAAGAGACAAACGTTCCCTTCAATGGACAATAAGAGGTTTTTAATTAAAAAAAAGACTAAAGTGCAATCAGTAAAAAAAAAGACTAAAGTGCAATCAGTCAATCACAAGAGCTTATGGAAAAAATGCTGGTCAAACAACAGGGATTTTCAATATACTGGTATCACGCAAACAGCCTGAAGAGGGCGGGTTAGCTCTGTCTGTGCATTCATACGCAGCTTTTTTTTGGTGAATGGACATCTGATTTTAGTTCCGTGTTCATCTCTCTGGACTCTTGAGTTGACTCATGAATGCTGAGCAGCGAAGAGGGATGGCTCTAAATAAAGATTTCAGGTCAAAAACAGGAAATGGCTCAATAAGCAGGGAGGGCAGGGCCATAGCAACACCAACTGGAGAGCTGCACCGACAACATCCCTCCCTCCCTCTCTCCATCTATCTTTATTTATTCCTGCCCCACTCTTCTCTTATGTTGCCTTCTTGCTGTTGCTTTATCCTTATTGGCCCTATTCTTCATTTTTCTTTGCCTCTCATTTTCTGCATTTTTCTTCCATTCTGTCTATTCATTTAATTCATTCAGAGGTTTTGATTTTAATGAAGCAACCACAACAAATAACTGTTCATTCAAATTGTATACTGTAACAGAATATACGCCATGACACAAAATGTGTGTTTCTCCGTGCACGTATCAGGTTGTGTGACACTACCAGTGTGAACCTGACTCATGGTGCGTTCACTGGTCCCACTCATTACTCAGGCTCGGTACATGCGGCTACATGTTGCTTCTATCCATCAGCTATTGCACCTTCGGGTGGTAACACACAGGATTACGACTGTAGCCAGAATTAGTTCGCCAACCGTCATGTTACAATTATACTCACAGTGAACACATGCATTTTTATATCATCACGGTCTATAAATATATATACACGCACGCACGCACGCACGCACGCACGCACACACACACACACACACACACACACACACACACACACACACACACACACACACACACACACACACACACACACACACACACACACACACACACACACACACACACACACACACACACACACACACACACACACACACACACACACACACACACACACACACACACACACACACACACACACACACACAAGGAACGTGACTTTTTGATTAAACTGAACAAATTGTATAATGTTTCCTGTGTTGAAAGATCTGAAACAGATTTGTTTGAAGAGGAGTTGTAAAGAAAAGTCTTCATTACATTTGGAAACTATAAGCCTGAAGTGAGGTGCACAACCAGAGCAATTTAACCTTTCATTATACATCTTTCATCAGATCCAAATTGGAAATTTCAAACACCTGATACTCAAAAAACACTTAAAATAGAGCAAAATCTGAGAAAACCTCCATGTGCTGGCAGATTAGGAGAGGGTGTGTGAACAGGACAAGAGAATATTATTAATTATATTAGATATGGGTGTGGCACCAAAGCTAACATGGAGAGAGAGGGGCAGAAAGATGGGGAGATAGGAAGGGAGGGAGGAGGGAGGGGAAGGACTCCCCACCAAAAGCACCCATCTGCTTTCTTTCCCATTATCTTCACTTTCTCTTTGTCTCTATGTTCTCCCGTTCTTTCATTGTCTCTTTACCAGTCTTTATATCAGTGCCCTTCTCCCCCTCTCTGCCTCAAACCCATACACAGGAAGAATGGTTTATCATTACTCTACACTATTTTTATTGAGAGAAACACTGGTAGAAGTGTTGGTGGAATATTTCTGTTTGCTTTCCCACAATTATTCTTTGTTCTTGTTACATTGAGGTTTCAAAAACGTGTCATGCACTTCAAAGGGGGAAGTCTCTCCTGCGGTGCTGCCATTTGAGTGAAATATGCTCCAAATGTCATGCCACCTTGACTCAGTGACTTAACAGCATAGTTGTTATATCTCACAGGCTCCACCCTCTACTGGACTCTATGGGTACTACCCCTTGACCTTACTATGCTAGCGTTCACCTACTGAGATATCTTTAAACGTAGCCGGCCCTCGGGGCGGGCCTACCTGAGTGCGCGCGCAAGCCCACCCTATATAAAGCGGCCTCGCCTCCTGACTGTCATCATTTTCTCTTCAGCGAGTAGGATAAACAACTGAGAGAGCGAAAGAGAGAGAAGAAGATCGAGCAAAGGATGGAAAACTCACCATTCCTCCAGCACCGACCCTGCCCACGTGCACCGGCCTAATCGCAGGTGCCGATCCCCACCGCCTGTTTTTCGAGTGTCTGGGGCCTGAACACGCCAGGGACGGCTTGCAGTCTCCCTCCTTTAATGCCTGCCGGATGCTACCACAACTTAGTTGCCAGCATCGCATTTCGCCCCCGTTCTGCGGGTACAGGGACATGGTGGCTGGCGTGTTATTGTCCGGAGGCACACAGCACTTAGCGTAATGCATTTCTCCGTCTGGGTGAGGATTGCATTATGACGGACGCGCGCTCCCACGAGAGCGTGCCGCGGTGCGTTCAGGGACCTCAGTAGAAAATCTGGCCTTTTTTTGTCAGCCCCCCATGGGCCGAACTTCCTTCCATTGGGAGCCTACGAGTACAACAGACTGCCGTTTGGCTACTCCCTATCCCCACGCACGTCCATCAAATGTGTGGCCACAGCATTTCAGCCGCTTCACGACCATGGAATGAGGGTTTTCTTTTATCTAGACGACCTCATATTCATGGCCAGGTCCAGGGAATGGGCAATGTTTCACACAGCCCAATTGATCCTACACCTAACCAAGTTGGGTTTAGCAATCCCATACCTCACCAGCAGGTGCAGCATCTAGGGATGGTGCTTGATGCAGGCAGGCTACGCGCAACCCTGAAAGCAGACAGGCGTCCCTGCTGCGGGCTGTTCGCAGACTGCGACAGGGGGCAACGGTAACAGCTTTGACCATCATGCAGACTCTGGGTCTCATGGCGGCTGCTCATTCCGTGGTGCCGCTGGGGTTGCTGCATATGCGCTGCCTGCAAAGGTGGTTTGCCGGCCTTCGTTCAGATCCCAAGAGGCACAAACGACGTCTGGTGACTATCCCCCCCTCAGTGGAGGGCAACCTCCAGGACTGGGGGTCCCCAGTACATCTCCGCTGGGGCGAGTGACCTCCTACATTACGACGTTTACAGACGCATCAGTGACAGGATGGGGGGGACTTGCCTAGAGAGAGCTATAAGTGGTCAATGGGCTCTGACGGAGACTCAACACAGCAACCTCCTAGAGCTGCAGGCAGTAGGGTTGGTCCTCCAGCACTTAGTGCTAGTGAGGTGCGACAACTGCACCACAGTGGCGTACATCAACAGGCAGGGCGGAGTCCGCTCCGCCGCCTTGTTGACCACAGCAGAGAACCTGTGGTTATGGGCCTCAGAGATTGTGTTGTCTCTGAGAGCCCTCCACATCCCGGGACTGGAGAACGGGGGGCCCCTGCCTGACGAGTGGGTGCTTCACCCGGAGGTGGTGAAGCAAATCTGGGCCCGGTTCGGGAAAGCGGAGGTTGACCTGTTCGCCAACCGGCGAAACAGCCACTGTACTCTGTGGTTTTACATGGCTCGGCGGGACAATCTGCCCTTGGGGGTGGACACGTTTGCATACGAGCCATGGCCAAGAAAGCTGCTCTACACCTTTCCACCGCTGCGCCTCATTCTCCCCCTCCTGGAGAGGGTGAGACGAGAACATCTGTCAGTCATCCTAGTAGCCCCAGACCGCCGCGTGGCGCCGTGGTTTGCGGAGGTGACACAGATGATGGTGGGACAGCCCTCGGCAGTTCCTCAGGTCTGGCCGTAGCGGGGCGACACTCAGGCCGAACCCCTCCTTTGTTCCCAATAACTTAAGGCAGTGGTTTTCAAACTGTGGGGCGTGACCCCTGGTGGGTTGCGGAGGTACTGCAGGGGGGGGCGCTGGAAGATTTTTTTATTTTATTATTTTCTCCTTTTAGCTTTGTGAAGCACCTTGAGATGGCTTTGTTTTTAAAGTGTGCTAATCAAATGTATTATTATTATTTTTCAATTGTAAACAAACACTGCTCGAAAATATCTCATTGATCAGAGAGCTGTGGGCATAATGCTGCCTTTTGCAACATCCTACTTGTGCGAGATTTTCTGCTGTTGCTGCCATCAAAACGAAATACAGATCAAAGCTGAACATTGAGAATGAACTGAGAGTGGCAGTCTCAAAACAACAGCCCCGGTTTGAGAAGATCTGCAAGGGAAAGCAAGCACACACAAGTAATTGATGAGCTATGTGTGGAATAGCAATGGTAAAGTGATGATCGTTTGCAACCTGCAGTAGAAATAGTAGTTAATTCATATATTTTCCTTAACCCTCTGGAGTCTAAGGGTATTTTCTCGATTTTTAGATGTTTTCTTCAATCACCTCTTAAATGTATTTCTTCTAACATGGCACCCCATGTGTTCAATATCAAAATGTTTAGGACAATTCTGGTATTGCTATATATGCAAATTACTCACCTTAGAGCACTGTTGTGATGAGATAAGTAGCTCAAAAGCTTAAAATGTGACATCCGATTTTCGGAAAATCGTCAAAACTCTTGTGAAAACACAAATTTACTCATGTGATTGAATTGTTTTGGTGTTTTAGATTTGGTTACCAAAGTCTTAGGATCACAAAAGTAGTGAAATATTTGAATTACACTGTATATAAATGTGTAATTCCATGTCTAAAATGAAAATAAATTAATTCGAATTTTGAGTAAAACAGGTGTTTATCACTCTACTTTCACCACAGCAGGGACTGAGATACATTAGGATTGACTAATGACTTCATATTACATACCAAGGTTCATGTGATGTGTACAAATACAAATTGAGAATTCAAACTTTTTATTCAACCAACAATTTATTATAAATATGTTTTTTTCAACCAACTATTTATATAAATATAAGAAACTGGAAAATATCATTATTTACAATATTGAACATCAGAACTTTCAACCAACTCGTCATTATAAATGTCAAGAAAGTGTCAAGGTCTTTGTCTGTCTTCTAAAACAGTGGGTCTGGCTGCTGTGAAGATGGGGGTGATGGTGCATGGGCTGCTGTGTAGGTGAGGTGTACAAGTGCTATACGAGACCTCCACGAGACCTCCTTGCTGGCTGGGTTGAAGGTGATGGCTGTGGTGGAGCCTTTGTGCTGAGGTTCATCTTGACCTTGTGGCAGCCGCAGATGGAGGTGGAGGCAGCTGTAGTGATGCTGGTCTGCTTGTCCTTGGTGGTGATGGCTCTGGTGAAGGCCCTTGAGCCACGGTAGATCTTGACCTGGGGGCCGGCACAGATGGATGTTCTGGCTCCTGGATAAACGTCGCCTGCAGCTGGGAAACCTCTCTGTAAAACAAATAAAAAATGTAGGACAATAATTACTGCATTGAAATAAAGTTCAAGTAAAATGTTGCTCAAGCACAAATAACAATGCACACATAAAAAGAAAGATTGGGAGGTTGGTCTCTCTCTCTCTCTCTCTCTCTCTCTCTCTCTCTCTCTCTCTCTCTCTCTCTCTCTCTCTCTCTCTCTCTCTCTCTCTCTCTCCTCTCTCTCTCTCTCTCTCTCCTCTCTCTCTCTCTCTCTCTCTCCTCTCTCCTCTCTCTCTCTCTCTCTCTCTCTCTCTCTCTCTCTCTCTCTCTCTCTCTCTCTCTCTCTCTCTCTCTCTCTCTCTCTCTCTCTCCTGTACAGGACTGTAAAATAATCACTAGCACACATATAAATAAATCTATGACAAAGTCTCATCTGTACAGAACAGTTATGAAAAGATAATCACAGGCACACATATAAATAAATCTATGAAAGCCTAGAGAACAGTATGATACAATAATCGATGGCAAAAAACATGTCTATAGCCACTGTAAATGTCTCCGTTGTGGACGAATAAATGATTCATTTAAATCATCTAAACATGTAATCTCACTTTTACACACCAAAATAACGTTAACACAGTGTAAAGGTTTGCCAATGGAGAGTTACTTTTCGCGGTATTCCCCACACATTGCCAGTTCACTATTACTGTAATATTTACACTTACCCATGTCCAAATGGATCTTTGTTGTTGTCTTTGTATTCTTCTTCTTCAGAAGAGTCGAAGACTTCAGGTTCTGAGGCTCTATCTTCACTGCTGCTAGCGAAAAAAATCTCTAGCGAAGTCGGCGACTGTAAAGTTTTAAGCCATTTTCTGTCTCTCTCTTTCTCCTCACACACGTAAACTGATGGGAGACACGTGATTTGTGTTTTTTTTTACTTGGTGGGTAGGTCCTTAGTGATTTCTCGATGTCCATTGGTCATTTCAGAACATCGTGGCTGCCGGCCGAGATTTTCCTTGACAGTGTAAAGTCAAGCTGCTTTGAGCGGCCATATTGCCTGCTGTGCCCTGGTTACAGTCTCACAGGAGATACCGCTGAAAGCTACACTTTCAGCAATTCCGCGGATGTCTGAATCATATTTCTACTCCTTGTAATCGAAAATATATGGTTAATTTATGTAAATTATGCGCACTTGGACGCGCCGGCGCTTCCACCGACTCCAGAGGGTGGCCAAAAATCTACTACTCAGGGGAGAAGGCCAACCAGTTTTAATTAGGCCAAATTAATTCACAGTATCTATTACAAGCACTGTTGTTCATGTGTAATCCATAATAAAATATAAAATTGTTGTTGGATCTCTGTATCTTCTTATTATTAGCAGAGAAAATGTAATGTTTTTACAACAATATACAATTAATCCTACCAATGTAGATGGGAACCGGGTTGGCGGGGTCCCGAAAATATTTCTAATTTCCCAAGGGGGGCCGACTGAAAAAGTTTGGGAACCACTGACTTAAGGAGTTCGTTCAGGTCAAGGGCTATACAGCTGGGCGGCTTTAGTCTTCCACCCCATATTGGGGACAGGGAGGCTAAACTGTACCTCCTCTGCCTGGTACGTGCATTGGCATGATATGTTGAGCGCACGGCTTTCATTTGGCGCCCTGAACAGCTGTTCGTGTGCTTCAGGGGGGGTGTGGCCGGTAAAGCTCTGTCCAAGAAACGCCTGGCAGGATGGCCCTGTGAGTGCAGTGCACATGCCTACGGTCAGGCGGGGAGAGCCTTCCCCACGGGGGTCCATGCGCACTCTACACGGGCTATGGCTGTGTCAACAGCCTTATTTAGTGGCGTGAGTGTGGAGGACATATGCACTGCGGCGTCTTGGTCCACTCCATGCGAGAACCCTTCATAAGGTTTTATCTCTTGGACATGTCTGGCTCCTTCTCATCGTCTGTGCTTGCTGAGGCAACACAGGACTGGTGAGGGGGGGGGGAGGTGGGCTGTGGGTCAGTAGGTATCTGGACATAATGCACTTATGGTTTCCCATGCTCCTTAGGGACCCGGGAAACATGGTGCGCAATGAGCAGGGCGGAAGGATTATTTTTCCATGCACACTCTTTACGAGGTAAGCGTGTCTGAGTGTGCTCTATCAGCCAAGTAAACTGTGGCCCCTACTCCTCCACGGTCATGGCTGAGGGAGGAGAGGTTGCGGTGCAGTGGCTGCTAAGCAAAAAGCCGGTCAGGGGCAGTGTGATGGGTTGTTGGTAGGGCTCCACCGACTGTACCCATAGAGTCCAGTAGAGGGCGGAGCTATAACGGAGATATAACGATGGGTTACGTATTGTAACCCTAGTTATATAAGCACAGACGGAGCCCTCTACTAGGGGCCCTGTCTATCCTATGCTGCTCGCTGAAGAGGGTGTAGGATGACAGTCGGGGGGCGGGCCACCTTATATAGGGTGGGCTTGCGCGCGCACTCAGGTAGGCCCGCCCCGAGGGCCGGCTACGTTTAAAGATATCTCAGTAGGTGAACGCTTGCATAGTAAGGTCAAGGGGTAGTACCTATAGAGTCCAGTAGAGGTTGGAGCCTGTGCTTATATAACTAGGGTTACAATACGTAACACATCGTTTCTTCTGATGCTGGTGACATAAGCATTTATCCTAATGTGACACTCAACAGCTGCTCTGCCGAATTGTTATGTAATATTTAATGAGTTATTGAGCATTCTAAATCATGGTACACTCAAAAGGTGTTTATTATATTTTTACGTCACCAAGGGATTTGTGGACTAGACATTTGTCTGTGGCCAAAATGCTAACTTTCATAAACTGTAAAAACAGACTCAAATGTGAATGGTCTCAGACTCAGACACTGAAAACTCCAACACCCAACAATGCCATAGTATACTGAATGACAATGTTACCCTGCCCTGAACCATAGTCTGTTTTACCCTATTTTTTACTCTAAATGGTTCCATCATTTTAGAAATGTACGTCATGCTGTATAAGTGTAAGTGGGAGGTAAAGGGTCAAATTCGCAGACTTCTAGAGAATTGGATCGTTTTTTTTTTACACGAGTTGAGCGACACCTACTGGCTGTTGGATAGAATGCAAGTTTAAGTCAACTTCACATTGGCTTCTCTTCTTTTGGCTTGGTTTTCTTTAAAACCACAACAGATCACAGGGTGGTCCTGGAACTATGGAGGACCTTCCTTTTCAAAACTCAGAGCCAAAACAAATTGTACTAACTGGGCAGGGTTCCATGAAACCATACACACATTATGTTTCATTATCAATTGTGTTAGTACATGTAAGGCAAGATGACCAAATTAGTTTTAGGCTGTTCTTTTAAGCATGTAACAACAATATTGATTGTGTCATTATCACGCGATAGTGGACTTGTGTAAGACCTGACCTATCTAGGATAGTTTCATCGTTGAGTCATTCCTACTATCCTTGCAATTGTTTCTATGTTTTTTATCTAAACACAATTTGACAATTATTAGGGTTAGGATTCCAAGCCAACCCTAACCCTACTTTAAGAATATGGCCATTGGATGCAACTGAATATGCTTTGTAAAGTTTTGCAAATGTGTCCAAGTTCATGCTCAGTTGCTATTGAACAGCTTAGGGTCTCCTAGATAACCTTAACATTTTACAGCTTCCCCATTTGGAACGCAGTGTCATTAACTCATCAGGTTGCTATAAATCATGATGGCTACTTGGCAGCACATCAGCAGCTTTGTATTTTCTTTCAGTCAAAATGCATCCTTAAAGGTCATTGAGATTTTAATGAGTGGGGAAAACCCAGACACATTTTGGCTAGGTTCTAGCCCTATGTATGTATCAATCCACAGCTAAAAATGGTCCCCAACAAATGTGCTATGTCCTACTGTTTGAATAACATTTATTAAATAAGTAACTTTAAAATAAATGTAGTTCTTCGTTGGAGGCAATTTGAGGCAATGAAGTCCGAAATTATTCAAAGACTTTCTTAAACATTGTTGGTTTTGGTCTTGGACTTTTGGTGTTGGATTTATCAACAAAATGGCAATTATATAATAATACCTGCGTTATACTTCAGGATCACTTAGATTTACAATAATATGATATCTCCTCAACCAAAGAGCCCTCCTTCAGTGCGAAAAATAATTTAGGGAGATAGGTCTATATATAGAAACTAGTAAGGGAGCTCCAAACAAAACATTGAATCAATAAGAGGGCTTGTGCCTGGACTAAGAACATGGGTGACCGAGACAGAGAGAGAAAGGGAGGTGTGTTTACTCATGGCTGTGTGACGCCTCCAGTGTCAGGTGACTTACAGGAAATAAGTTGTTGTTCTCTTCTCTTTCTCGACTCCGTCTCTGTCATTTGAGTAACTCTTTCCTTGTTTTTTTAACTTCCGGGATCATTTTTTTCTCTCTATTTGCCAACTTTACTGGCATGTCGTTTATCAGACAACCCAATCAGAGTGTAAAATGTAAAATACAAGTAAGAGGTAATGCGCCCAAATCATATTAAATGATAAGTTATTTGATTTGAAAGAAACCAAAAACAAGTTTTTGAGGTTGAGTACATGATGTTGCAAATAACTCAAGCCAGCCAAGACGGGACACGGTAATAACCACCTTAGACATAGAATACAGTGCTCTGTTGTATGTTTTAATGGCTTTTGGCTCGAGGCTATGTGAAAAAAGGTTTACTATAACCTTTTACTGTGTGTGTGTGTGTGTGTGTGTGTGTGTGTGTGTGTGTGTGTGTGTGTGTGTGTGTGTGTGTGTGTGTGTGTGTGTGTGTGTGTGTATGTTTGAGCTCATCCGTAGCAAACTGGTGAGCGTGACACATTCCAGGAGGACAACTCACCAATAGTCCAGCGGTAGATGGGACACAGATACCTCTGTCCAGTAGGAAAACTCAACAAAAACACATTGATGACGGAGAATTGAGTTCCCACAGTTTTCTTCTTTTTGTCACAAGTTAGCTACATTCGGAGCAGCTTAAATGGGAGCAGAGGCAGTGATGGGGGAATTTGTGATACTGGGAGTGATGGTTTACAGCAGGGGTCGGCAACCCCTGGCACGCGTGCCAGCATTGGCACGCGGCACCGTAACCAGTGGCACACTAGGAATACGTGTAATAAGTGTGCAAAAATATTTAAATTGTATCTTCGGATCCTGAAGAGAGAAATACAAGAGACCGCCGCCAGAGCGCGTCTCCCCGTTACCTGCAGAAGGAAGCCATGCACGTAACGCAGCCCCGCTCTCTTTAACTCCAGGTGACTTTCTGCCGCTTTCCTCTGTGGTGCAGTGCTGATCGTTTCACCACGGAGGAAAGCCCTTCACAAATGTGCAGTACCCATAAGGAGCTGTACAAATGCCGCAGTTTTTGCGTGGCTGTGTATTTAGTTGAAAGCCCAGTGGCGATCTGCTCATCTCTCATCGAAATAATATGCTACAAAGGGGCGGACTGGCCAACTGTGTGTTGAACTTTCCTGTCGGCTCCCAGACCATAGTCGAGGAGGGCAGAAGCAACAAGCTTCAGGTTCAATAACCAACTTTAGCTTAAATGACTGGAGAGAGGCGAGGTCTTCTTGGGAGGCCGTTGCATTTATTTAGCTGTTCTTCTGTTTCACAAAATACATCACAGACCTCTGTTTTTCTGCTGCCTCGTTTCACTTCCAGAAACATACACGTTCCCTCACTGCCGCTCTACCATCCACAAACACACATGCACAAGTCTCTCTAACATGTGTGCTCTGGAAAATCACAGAACGGACGATCGCCCTTATTATTATGCCATTTAAACCAATTGTTTAAATGTGTTTGTTAAATTCTGCATCATGTAAGTTGCGCTGACATGTCCACACGCTGCTTCCCCGCAGCGAGGCTGATAGTTGACGAGCGTCAAGCTCCTCAACCCCCCCCCCCCCCCTGTTGATAATTCTCGATCGTTGGCACGCTGATAAACATTTGTTTTTTAAATGGCACTTCATATGAAAAAGGTTGCCGACCCCTGGTTTACAGTAAAGGTAACAGTCATTGAAGTAGAGAAAGTAGTTGACTTCTTACATGTATATGTGCATTTTCCCTCCCTAATACCTTCACTGTTTTGCCCCTAATAATACATTATGCAAGTTTTTTGTGTGCACTTCAAGTCAAACTGAACTGCACTTAGAAGTCTGTGGAGGGAGTTCCTGTTGATGAAAACAGGAAGGTCATTAATCTTCGAGAGAAAGCGAGCCGACTCACAAGTCACAGCACGAGGAAGCGACAACAGCGTTTCAGCTTTAGCTGGTTGTCAGCCTTTTTTACAAACTCTTTCAGCATAGACAGACGTCAATTGCAGTGTTGGATGTTCTGTTTTGATCAGGGATACAGTCAGAACAATGTGCTAATAGAAGGAAATGGTAGACTAAAGAAAATAGATAAATATCATCATAGGTCAGCTTTGATTGGAAGGTAGGGGTACACCAGCCTTTTATGATGTGATTAAAAGATTCACATTGGATCACCTGACCGGAGAGCTCACAGCTACAAAGAAATTGTGCCCGAACCCAAAAATACCAGCAACCGAACCTGCTTATAGTTTGAAAACTGGGATCCAGACCCATTAATGACCGAGAAAAGTCCGTCCAAAAATTGGGGAAACAGACCCGATCGGCAACACACAGCTGAACAGTCAAAAAACAACATTGTGTCTTAACCAATGTTCTTAGTGTTAAAAATGAAAGTTGGTAAGTGGTTTCAGGTTATTCCACTCTTTGTGATAGCATGGTGTATTCAATGTTGTGTCTCGTCAAATGTGTTAGTTATGTTTATGTGTTATGTCTGTCTTTTCATGTTATTTCACGTCATGTCATGTCTGTCTATTTATGTCATTTCATCTCTAGTCAAGTCCCCGTGTTTCATGTCATGTCTCGTTTTCCATCTCTATTTTGTACTTACCTCTTGTCTCTCATTTCAGGCCCTGTTACTTCCTCCCTTTGTGTGTTTTCCCGCCCTCGTCAGCGTCTGCCCCGCCCCTGATTGTTTCCACCTGTTCCCACTCACCTCATGTTTAAATAGTCCTGTCTCCCCCTGTCCTGTGTCTGTTTGTCTTGTTTGTTTCCATGGATGGTCGTGCCAGGCTTCAACAAAGAGAGGATCATTTCCAGTCTAGTCAGGTTTTGTTATTTTGTTATTTTTGAAAACTTAAAGGGGACATACCATGCTATATTTGAACAATATATTGTAGGGCCATACCTATATAAAGTATATAAATATAGTTTTTATTTAAAAATACCAAACAGATCCTGCATTTTAGCCATGCCTCATTTCGCTCTATTTGCTCTTTCTAGCGCTGTTTTTGCAAGGGGCTGATTCTGTGAGCTGCAGCTGACCACGCCCCCCTGCAAGAGAGGGGAGCGTGCTTTGAGATCAGCTGCTGGGCTGTCAGAAGAGGGGGAGAAAAAGAGATCTCCGTCCTCCGTGTTTTATTCTTATAGTAAGTAAGGAGAGAAGTAATGGGGCAGAAACCCTCCTTTTTGCGCAGCGGTCCAGACATAGACATCAAACGGCGACACATATTCAGTTGCCAGTTACTTTGGCATTAGGGCAGGGATATCTAGATACTTTCCAAGGTTTGACATAATGAACTGTGCTACTTTTAAAGCAAGCAACGATGTTTTCAAATCTGTAATCAAAAAGCTCCTCAAAAACGCTATCGAAGCAGTTCCTGCCGTTGCTACGTTAGTTCAAACAGTAACAACGGACTATTTTTCTTAGCGGATGCATGTCAATTTAAATCAATAGAACTATTTTTTAAATCAATAAAATCATTTTGTAAATCCATAAAAGCATTTCAATTAATATTGGGAGTCATATTGTTACTTTGTTGAGAATGTGGCCATGTAATAAGCGGGATAATGTGCAGCGACGTGGTCATTATGGGGAAAATAACACCTTCATGCCCATCTAGATCCCTCAGCTTCGCGTCGGGCTCCTGATCAGCCTGTCGGTGTTCTTTTCCCCATAATGACCGCGTCGCTGCACATCACCCCGTCCCCTTACATATGATTATATAGAGTCATTATTCATTTGTTTTAAAGCAGGAGGTGCAAACGCTTGCCTCGGGGAGGGAGTAAAAGAGCCACAGTGGAGAATAAACAGAAGGGCAACCATGGCAACCACGGCAACCATGCGTGGGAAGTCTTCTTCGTTGCAGACTACAGTGCCACTTACAGGCCTGGCATATGTACTGCAGCGTCTCCAGCGCTTTCAAGCGGCAATGGCCGGCCGTGGACCAACCTCTCCTTCCCCTGATAGGTGGAGAATTGACCACTAAGCGGAGCACCCTTTTTGTGACGTAGAAAATAATTAAAATCTGGATCAGTCTGTATCAGATCTGTTACATCCCCCTTTTTTTTTTTGATTTGGGTATAGAGGGAAAGAGAGAGGGTTATATTTTCTGACACTTGGTGAGTTCCCTGACACACCGGGGACACATATTGTCAAGGAGTGAACTCTGAGGCATGAACTCAATTGCACGACTCAAAACTCAGACTCGGATAGTGTTTCAAAATAAAGACTTTACTTGGATTTACACAGTAATGAAAACAAGGAAAACAAAACACTCTTTCGAGGAAAACTAGAACAGTGATCAATAACATAGATCCGTGAGAAGTCCGTGAGGTAAGCAGGAACGTAGGTCATAGAGAGACAACAAACTGACAATGAACAGGAGGGAGCTAACACAATATATACACAGGTAAAGGGGACACAGGTGGAAACAATCAGGACGGGGAAAATAATCAAGGACGCAGGAGACAGAAGGGGGCGGGGAGCGTGGAGGCCTGAAATGAGAGGGAGAATTAATTAAGGGAATAAACATAAAGCACAGGACAAAGGGACATGACAAAACTAACGTAAAGAATAAACTTTCACTATAAGTTTCTTAGACATGACACATATTCATGTATAAAAGATGTACAAGAGTGCATGATAGGTCCCCTTTAAGTTAATCTTAAATTCTCTTTGTGCTACGCTTGTTTTTTCCTCCTTGTGAGCGCTTTTTGTTAAATCCAGTACCTACTCTGTTAAGAGGGATTATCTGTTTTCTTGAAATTAAAAAGATTTTTTTTTGCTACATTCAAGACTGTCTCTGGGACGTGCATTTGGGTTCTCCAGTTTGTGTTAAGGTTGTGGCATTTACTGTATATTTCAGCATTTAAATCCTCTGTCGAAGTCATGACAAACACTGTATGACCACAGCTGAGTATTCTCAGATCCATTCTTGTCTAAAACATGTTAACAGACCAAGGCATTGATAAATACTAACCCAATTAAAGATCCAAACTGGATCCAAACCTGTGCAGATCCCCGGTTAGGACGTTCACACCAAGACTGATTTCAAAATGCACTCTTGTCTGATTTGGCCTTCCAATCAGGATGTATGAGTGGACAGAAGCATTCAAGATTATTGAGAACTGACCTCACAACACAACACACTCCTCACAACAGCTTCAGCTTTGGAAAAAATGTAGAAACCACTCCAAATTGTTCTTAAATCTCAATCTCTACATGTATGGCAGCCATTAGATTCCAGTGTCTGTTGAATTTTAACGCAGAGAAATGTCAGTAGTTCATAGAATTTAAGAATTTTCAGAGCTGTATGTTGTTTCTAGGGCTGTCCCGAATACCATTTTTCGGGCTCCGGATATTCGCTAGTAATCAGCAGCGAATATTCGGCCCGCACGGGGGACGGGGGACGGGGGGGGGTAGTAATCAGCAGCGAACCGCTTCAACACACGTATTTTGGTGTATTCACGGCATTCATTTTGTTATTCTACAGTATTGTTGTTTGATTATTTGTTAATGTAACCCAATTTGTGTTCTTTGAAATTGAAAAGGATATCGCATTGTGTTTGTTAATTTCGTCGCAGTTGTATCAGGGTTTCCGCTAGGATTTTTTCTCGCCGGTCAAATGTCCGGACAGAATTTATTTTACCGGACAAATTTGAAACTTACCGGTCATGTTTCAATCCTAATAATAAGAATTGTGTAGCAGAGTTTCCGTTAGCAGGTAATTACCGGACTATGACTGGATATGCTGATGTTTAAAACTCAGTTAATGGTGCTCATTTTTATATTGCTTCAGTTTATAATCGTAACAGATCAAAATATTCAGATTCATTTTTCAATAAATGATTCCACAAAAAACAAACAACATAATTATTACATTCAAAGAAACTACTTGTAGTAGATGAAGTACACTTTGAGTAACAACACGGGAGAAACGGATCCTCTCTTTTCCTCTCTCCCTCCCTCTCTCTCCTGACAGCCCGTCAGTTTCTCATGCAGCGCGCTAAACAGTGGGCGGGGCTTCAGGTGATTATGCAGCAGCTGATCTGATCTCTCTCTCGTGTCCGGTTACACTTCACTTGCATTTATTTCCATATCGATCAGATCCAACTCTCCTGATCGGCCTTTATAGAGAGCACAGATCAAACTATTAAGAGTGAATATCAGCCGACAATGATCGTTTTGAATTTACCGGGTTTTATTCAATTTTACCAGCTAAAAGACGGTAATTTCCGGCTAACGGAAACCCTGAGTTGTATGCATCTTAAGTGTAATTTGGCTTGGCTTCCTATTTATGGACTTGCTTTTGTTTTGAAGGAGAGTTAGCGCAGTTGACAGGAAGTTTTTGTTACTATGGAAACAACGTGACGGAGATTAACGGAGAAAAGTAATATCTACATATAAAGACGGAGAAAGTAAACAATAACGTTTATGGTTAAGTGTTAGCACCCCCCGAAGAGGCACAAGCTATTACGTTGATATTGGAGATTTCAATAAATTCAATTTGAAAAAAAAACTGGTAAAAAACAAACAAAACAAATATCCGAATAACGAAATTGAAACCCGAACAGTACTCCAATGAACGAATATTTGGATATTCGGGTACAACCCTAGTTGTTTCATCAGCCATATTGAAACATGAAAAAGTTAGGTCACGAAACGAAGGGTCACCCTGAAACCAATAATTGGAGTAGACGCATAGAGCAGAATACTTCCTTTGGTTGGTAATATCCTTTAAAGAGTACATGAAGTCATGGTTAAGCTGCCCGTCCGATATGTGCGGTAAAACAAATAAGCTCCCCCTTTACCAACTACATTAATCAGACACGTTAAGGCATCACTCATCATAAAGGCATGTAAAAATAAATAAGGTATATTTTGTAATGATTGCTACTAAGATTTTTGAATGCAGGTCTTTCTTCTTCCACCACTTGGAAAACCCTGATCTGATTAGAGTAGGTTACATTATAGCAGGACAGGGGAAGAAAGGAAACACACTCCTACAGATTCCCTGAGAAAAAGGGGAGTGGCTAATCAAGCCACCCCTGAGAGAAGCTGGAGGAAACCAATCAAGGAAATGATTGGCACCTGTGTGCTGTTAAAAGGAGGACAGCTTGTCGTTCAACAGAAAGAGAAAGAACCAAGAGGAAGTTGGATCTAGCAAGGAAGAAAGTGGATTCTTATGGACTTCATCAGAGAAATCAGGATAATTTTGGGAGTTTTGCCACTGAACCCAGGAGCTGTTGGGGAAACATTTAACTTTCCCCTTCCGAGTTAAAACTTGCAATCCGGTGATCTACTCTGGCCTGTCACCCTCAGATAAGTTATTCTCACTACACCAATATCATTTCCCCTCCTCCTGCACTCTACACCCACACTCCACACTCTGGAAAAAAAGAACTTTACAACTTTACTTTAACACATCCCTATCCCCTGAACTACACTCTTAAACGGAGTGACAAAGGACAAAAAAATACTTCTTCCCCCCCACACTCACTCACAGTCAATCCCCATGTTGTAAACAATCGTAGGCTCTCTGAGTCACATAAGTGATTGATGTTTTGTGAATTAATTTGCCTTGTTTGTTTTTGTATCTATTGGATTTAAGTTTTTCTGGTAAGTGGTCTGTGACATGAGTTGTTTGTTTAATATAATGATTATTATTTGGGGTTAAAAATAAAAGACTTTATGTTGAAAGTGACTTGGTTGAATATTATTTTTCCTTTGTAAACTTCAGTAGCTAGGTCACTTCAGTAGCTAGCTATCCCTCTGTTTCTGCGTGTTTAAGCATATACTTTTTTGACAGCTGGCTATATTAAATATTCCTCTGTCTGGCGCCCAAATTAAATGTATTCGTTCAGGGATAACAACTACGCTACAACAGGAACAGTAATCTATTACTTCCTCCCGCCTGCTGCTCTCCTACACCGGAGCAGACTGGCTGAGTCAGCGCCGCTGCTCTATCACGATTCAGCCTGACATACTTTCCCTCCCTCACCCACCCCCCCCCCCCCCCACTTTCCTTCATGAATCTCTTCATTCACTCTGAGCTGCGTTCAAAACGTTCCTCGCCCTTCTGCTCTCGCTGTCACTCTCTGTTGCGTCTAGCTGCTCCTATCTCTTTACGAAAAAATAAATAAACACCCCTCTCCCCACCATCTCCATTTTCTCCCCTTTTTTCGTTCTATCGACCCCCCCCCTCTCTTTCTCCCTCCCTCCTGCCCTGCCTTCAGGGTAGCAGAAGGGAAGTGGCTTCAGCCCTCCCAGCTGGTCCCATCACCTGGCAACCCAGAGCAAAACAAAAACACACACACACACACACACAGGAAGGCAATGCACACACACAGACAAGTTCAATAGCAAAGGAGTGCATGCATGTTCTTAGACACATGCAGTCAGATATATGCAGATTAACACACACACACACACACACACACACACACACACACACACACACACACACACACACACACACACACACACACACACACACACACACACACACACACACACACAC